>NW_026061799.1:1203333-1805000 GCF_023897955.1 Schistocerca gregaria | reverse complement strand
TCCACAGATTACAGATTGTCTACAGATGTGCATCGGAAACTACTACTGGTCTTCCAGGGAACGATCAAAGCGTAGACTGTTTCAGACGTTACACCCATGATGGAATGTGCGGATGGTGACTGTTGTATTCAATCCCGATTCAATTTCTGTGTTTCATCAACACTCTGATAGTCCACAGATTACAGATTGTCTCCACATGTGCATCGAAAACTACTACTGGTCTACCTGGGAACGATCAAAGCGTAGACTGTTTCAGACATTACTCCCATGGAGGAAAATGATCATGGTGACTTTTGTATTCAATCCAGATGCAATTTCTGTGTTTGATCAACAGTCTGATAGGGCACAGATTATAGAATGCCTCCAGATGTGCTTCGGAAACTACTATTGGTCTTCCAGTGAACGATCAAAGCGTAGACTGTTTGAGACATTACTCCCATAGAGGAAAGTGCGAATGGTGACTGTTGTACTCAATCCCGATGCATTATCTGTGTTTCATTAACACTCTGATAGTCCACAGATTACAGATCGCCTCCAAATGTGCATCGGAATGTACTACTTGTCTTAAAGGGAACGATCAAAGCGTGGACTGTTTGAGACATTACTCCCATGGAGGAAAGTGCGCATGGTGACTGTTGTATTCAATCCCGATGCAATTTCTGGGTTTCATCAACACTCAGATAGTCCACAGATTACAGATTGCCTCCAGATGTGCATCGGAAACTATTACTGGTCTTCCTGGGATCGATCAAAAACGTAGACTGTTTGAGACATTACTCACATGGAGGAAAGTGTGCATGGTGACTGTTGTATTCAATCCCGATGAAATTTCTGTGTTTCATCAACACTTTCAAGGTCCACAAATTACAGAATGCCTCCAGACGTGCATCGGAAACTACTACTGGTCTTCCAGGGAACGATCAAAGCGTGGACTGTTTGAGACATTACTCCCATGGAGGAAAGTGCGCATGGTGACTGTTGTATTCAATCCCGATGCAATTTCTGGGTTTCATCAACACTCTGATAGTTAACAGATTACAGATTGCCTCCAGATGTGCATCGGAAACTACTACTGGTCTACCTGGGAACGATCAAAGCGTAGACTGTTTCAGACATTATTCCCATGGAGAAAAGTGGGGATGTTGACTGTTGTATTCAATCCCGATTCAATTTCTGTGTTTCATCAACACTCTGATAGTCCACAGATTACAGATTGTCTACAGATGTGCATCGGAAAGTACTACTGGTCTACCTGGGAACAATCTAAGCGTAGACTGTTTGAGACATTACTCCCATGGAGGAAATTACGCATGGTGACTTTTGTATTCAATCCAGATGCAATTTCTGTGTTTCATCAACAGTCTGATAGGGCAAAGATTATAGAATGCCTCCAGATGTGCATCGGAAACTACTATTGGTCTTAAAGGGAACGATCAAAGGGTAGACTGTTTGAGACATTACTCCCATGAAGGAAAGTGCGAATGGTGACTGTTGTACTCAATCCCGATGCATTATCTGTGTTTCATCAACACTCTGATAGTCCACAGATTACAGACCGCCTCCAAATGTGCATCGGAAAGTACTACTGGTCTACCTGGGAACGATCAAAGCGTGGACTGTTTGAGACATTACTCCCATGGAGGAAAGTGCGCATGGTGATGGTTGTAATCAATCCCGATGCAATTTCTGGGTTTCATCAACACTCTGATAGTACACAGATTACAATTTGCCTCCAGATGTGCATCGGAAACTACTACTGGTCTTCCAGGGAACGATCAAAGCGTAGACTGTTTTAGACATTACTCCCATGAAGGAATGTGCGGATGGTGACTGTTGTATTCAATCCCGACTCAATTTCTGTGTTTCATCAACACTCTGATAGTCCACAGATAACAGATTGTCTCCAGATGTGCATCGGAAACTACTACTGGTCTTCCAGGGAACTATCAAAGCGTAGACTGTTTCAGACATTACTCCCATGGAGGAAAGTGCGCATGGTGACTGTTGTATTCAATCCCGATGCAATTTCTGGGTTTCATCAACACTCTGATAGTTAACAGATTACAGATTGCCTCCAGATGTGCATCGGAAACTACTACTGGTCTACCTGGGAACGATCAAAGCGTAGACTGTTTCAGACATTATTCCCATGGAGAAAAGTGGGGATGTTGACTGTTGTATTCAATCCCGATTCAATTTCTGTGTTTCATCAACACTCTGATAGTCCACAGATTACAGATTGTCTACAGATGTGCATCGGAAAGTACTACTGGTCTACCTGGGAACAATCTAAGCGTAGACTGTTTGAGACATTACTCCCATGGAGGAAATTACGCATGGTGACTTTTGTATTCAATCCAGATGCAATTTCTGTGTTTCATCAACAGTCTGATAGGGCAAAGATTATAGAATGCCTCCAGATGTGCATCGGAAACTACTATTGGTCTTAAAGGGAACGATCAAAGGGTAGACTGTTTGAGACATTACTCCCATGAAGGAAAGTGCGAATGGTGACTGTTGTACTCAATCCCGATGCATTATCTGTGTTTCATCAACACTCTGATAGTCCACAGATTACAGACCGCCTCCAAATGTGCATCGGAAAGTACTACTGGTCTACCTGGGAACGATCAAAGCGTGGACTGTTTGAGACATTACTCCCATGGAGGAAAGTGCGCATGGTGATGGTTGTAATCAATCCCGATGCAATTTCTGGGTTTCATCAACACTCTGATAGTACACAGATTACAATTTGCCTCCAGATGTGCATCGGAAACTACTACTGGTCTTCCAGGGAACGATCAAAGCGTAGACTGTTTTAGACATTACTCCCATGAAGGAATGTGCGGATGGTGACTGTTGTATTCAATCCCGACTCAATTTCTGTGTTTCATCAACACTCTGATAGTCCACAGATAACAGATTGTCTCCAGATGTGCATCGGAAACTACTACTGGTCTTCCAGGGAACTATCAAAGCGTAGACTGTTTCAGACATTACTCCCATGAAGGAATGTGCGGATGGTGACTGTTGTATTCAATCCCGATGCAATTTCTGTGTTTCATCAATACTCAGATAGTCCACAGATTACAGATTGTCTCCAGATGTGCATCGGAAAGTACTACTGGTCATCCAGGGAACGATCAAAGCGTTGACTGTTTGAGACATTACTCCCATGGAGGAAAGTTTGGATGTTGACTGTTGTACTCAATCCCGATTCAATTTCTGTGTTTCATCAACCCTCTGATAGTCCACAGATTACAGATTGTCTACAGATGTGCATCGGAAACTACTACTGGTCTTCCTGGGAACGATGATAAGCGTAAACTGTTTGAGACATTACTCCCATGGAGTAAAGTTCGCATGGTGACTGTTGTATTCTATCCCGATGCAATTTCTGTGTTTCATCAACATTTTGAAGGTCCACAAATTACAGAATGCATCCAGATGTTCATCGGAAACTACTAATGGTCTTCCCGGGAACGATCAAAGAGTAGACTGTTTCAGACATTACTCCCATGGAGGAAAGTGGGGATGTTGACTGCTGTATTCAATCCCGATTCAATTTCTGTGTTTCATCAACACTCTGATAGTACACAGATTAATGATTGTCTACAGATGTGCATCGGAAACTACTACTGGTCTTCCTGGGAACGATCAAACCGTCGACTGTTTCAGACAATACTCCCATGGAGGAAAGTGTGCATGGTGACTGTTGAATTCAATCCGATGCAATTTCTGTGTTTAATCAACACTTTGAAGGTCCACAGATTACAGAATGCCTATAGATGTGCATCAGAAACTACTACTGGTCTTCCAGGGAACGATCAAAGCGTAGACTGTTTCAGACATTACTCCCATGGAGGAAAGTGCGGATGGTGACTGTTGTATTCAATCCCGATGTAATTTCTGTGTTTCATCAACACTCTAATAGTCCACAGATTACAGATAGCATCCAGATGTGCATCGGAAACTCTTACTGCTCTTAATGGGAACGATCAAAGTGTAGACTGTTTGAGACATTACTAGCATGGAGGAAAATGTGCATGGTGACTGTTGTATTCAATCCAGAAGCAATTTCTGTGTTTCATCAACAGTCTGATAGGGCACAGATTATAGAATGCCTCCAGATGTGCATCGGAAACTACTATTGGTCTTAAAGGGAACGATCAAAGGGTAGACTGTTTCAGACATTACTCCCATGGAGGAAAGTGCGAATGGTGACTGTTGTTCCCAATCCCGATGCATTATCTGTGTTTCATCAACACTCTGATAGTCCACAGACTACAGATCGCCTCCAAATGTGCATCGGAAAGTACTACTGGTCTTAAAGGGTACGATCAAAGCGTGGACTGTTTGAGACATTACTCCCATGGAGGAAAGTGCGCATGGTGATGGTTGTAATCAATCCCGATGCAATTTCTGGGTTTCATCAACACTCTGATAGTCCACAGATTACAGATTGCCTCCAGATGTGCAACGGAAACTACCACTGCTCTTCCAGGGAACGATCAAAGCGTAGACTGTTTCAGACATTACTCCCATGGAGGAAAGTGCGGATCGTGACTGTTGTATTCAATCCCGATGCAACTTCTGTGTTTCATCAACACTCTGATAGTCCACAGACTACAGATTGTGTCCAGATGTGCATCCGAAACTACTACTGCTCTTCCTGGGAACGATCAAAATCGTATACAGTTTCAGACATTACTCCCATAAGGGAATGTGTGCATGGTGACTGTTGTATTCAATCCCGATGCAATTTCTGTGTTTCATCAACACTTTGAAGGTCCACAAATTACAGAATGCCTCCAGATGTGCATCGGAAACTACTACTGGTCTTCCAGGGAACGATCAAAGCGTAGACTGTTTCAGACATTACTCCCATGAAGGAAAGTGCGGATCGTGACTGTTGTATTCTATCCCGATGCCATTTCTGTGTTTCATCAACACTCTGATAGTCCACGGATTACAGATTGTCTCCAAATGTGCATCGGGAACTACTACTGGTCTTCCTTGGAACGATCAAAGCGTAGACTGTTTCAGACATTACTCCCATGGAGGAAAGCGCGGATGGTGACTGTTGTATTCAATCCTGATGCAATTTCTGTGTTTCATCAACACTTTGAAAGTCCACAAATTACAGAATGCCTCCAGATGTGCATCGGAAACTACTACTGGTCTTCCTGGCAACGATCAAAAACGTTATCTGTTTCAGACATTACTCCCATGAAGGAAAGTGAGTATCGTGACTGTTGTATTCGATCCCTATGCAATTTCTGTGTTTCATCAACACTTTGAAGGTCCACAAATTACAGAATGCCTCCAGATGTGCATCGGAAACTACTACTGGTCTTCCAGGGAACGATCAATGCGTGGACTGTTTGAGACATTACTCCCATGGAGGAAAGTGGGGATGTTGATTGTTGTATTCAATCCCGATTCTATTTCTGTGTTTCATCAACACTCTGATAGTCCACAGATAACAGATTGTCTACAGATGTGCATCTGAAACTACTACTGGTCTTCCTGGGAACGATCAAAGCGTAGACTGTTTCAGACATTACTCCCATGGAGGAAAGTGCGGATGGTGACTGTTGTATACAGTCCCGATGCAATATCTGTGTTTCATCAACACTTTTAAGGTCCACAGATTACAGAATTTTTCCTAATGTGCATCGGAAACTACTACTGGTCTTCCAAGCAACTATCAAAGATTAGACTGTTTGAGACATTACTTCCATGAAGGAAAGTGCGGATGGTGACTGTTGTATTCAATCCGGATGCAATTTCTGTGTTTCATCAACACTCAGATAGTCCACAGACTACAGATTGTCTCCAGATGTGCATCGGACTGTACTACTGGTCTTCCAGGGAACGATCAAAGCGTAGACTGTTTGAGACATTACTCCCATGTAGGAAAGTCCACATGGTGACTGTTGTATTCAATCCCGATGCAATTTCTGTGTTTCATCAACACTCTGATAGTATACAGATAAAAGATTCCCTCCAGATGTGCATCGGAAACTACTACTGGTCTTCCTGGGAACGATCAAAGCGTAAACTGTTTGAGACATTACTCCCATGGAGTAAAGTTCGCATGGTGACCGTTGTACTCAATCCCGATGCAATTTCTGTGTTTCATCAACATTTTGAAGGTCCACAAATTACAGAATGCATCCAGATATGCATCGGAAACTACTACTGGTCTTCCAGGGAACGAGCAAAGCGTAGACTGTTTCAGACATTACTCCCATGAAGGAATGTGCGCTTGATGACTGTTGTATTTAATCCCGATTCAATTTCTGTGTCTCATCAACACTATGATAGTCCACAGATTACAGATTGTCTACAGATGTGCATCGGAAACTACTACTGGTCTTCCAGGGAACGATCAAAGCGTAGACTGTTTCAGACGTTACACCCATGATGGAATGTGCGGATGGTGACTGTTGTATTCAATCCCGATTCAATTTCTGTGTTTCATCAACACTCTGATAGTCCACAGATTACAGATTGTCTCCACATGTGCATCGAAAACTACTACTGGTCTACCTGGGAACGATCAAAGCGTAGACTGTTTGAGACATTACTCCCATGGAGGAAAATGAGCATGGTGACTTTTGTATTCAATCCAGATGCAATTTCTGTGTTTGATCAACAGTCTAATAGGGCACAGATTATAGAATGCCTCCAGATGTGCATCGGAAACTACTATTGGTCTTCCAGTGAACGATCAAAGCGTAGACTGTTTGAGACATTACTCCCATAGAGGAAAGTGCGAATGGTGACTGTTGTACTCAATCCCGATGCATTATCTGTGTTTCATTAACACTCTGATAGTCCACAGATTACAGATCGCCTCCAAATGTGCATCGGAAAGTACTACTTGTCTTAAAGGGAACGATCAAAGCGTGGACTGTTTGAGACATTACTCCCATGTAGGAAAGTGCGCATGGTGACTGTTGTATTCTATCCCGATGCAATTTCTGTGTTTCATCAACATTTTGAAGGTCCACAAAATACAGAATGCATCCAGATGTTCATCGGAAACTACTAATGGTCTTCCCGGGAACGATCAAAGCGTAGACTGTTTCAGACATTACTGCCATGGTGGAAAGTGGGGATGTTGACTGCTGTATTCAATCCCGATTCAATTTCTGTGTTTCATCAACACTCTGATAGTACACAGATTAATGATTGTCTACAGATGTGCATCGGAAACTACTACTGGTCTTCCTGGGAACGATCAAACCGTCGACTGTTTCAGACAATACTCCCATGGAGGAAAGTGGGCATGGTGACTGTTGAATTCAATCCGATGTAATTTCTGTGTTTAATCAACACTTTGAAGGTCCACTGATTACAGAATGCCTATAGATGTGCATCAGAAACTACTACTGGTCTTCCAGGGAACGATCACAGCGTTGACTGTTTCAGACATTACTCCCATGGAGGAAAGTGCGGATGGTGACTGTTGTATTCAATCCCGATGTAATTACTGTGTTTCATCAACACTCTAATAGTCCACAGATTACAGATAGCATCCAGATGTGCATCGGAAACTCTTACTGGTCTTAATGGGAACGATCAAAGTGTAGACTGTTTGAGACATTACTAGCATGGAGGAAAATGTGCATGGTGACTGTTGTATTCAATCCAGAAGCAATTTCTGTGTTTCATCAACAGTCTGATAGGGCACAGATTATAGAATGCCTCCAGATGTGCATCGGAAACTACTATTGGTCTTAAAGGGAACGATCAAAGGGTAGACTGTTTCAGACATTACTCCCATGGAGGAAAGTGCGAATTGTGACTGTTGTTCTCAATCCCGATGCATTATCTGTGTTTCATCAACACTCTGATAGTCCACAGATTACAGATCGCCTCCAAATGTGCATCGGAAAGTACTACTGGTCTTAAAGGGTACGATCAAAGCGTGGACTGTTTGAGACATTACTCCCATGGAAAAAAGTGCGCATGGTGATGGTTGTAATCAATCCCGATGCAATTTCTGGGTTTCATCAACACTCTGATAGTCCACAGATTACAGATTGCCTCCAGATGTGCAACGGAAAATACCACTGCTCTTCCAGGGAACGATCAAAGCGTAGACTGTTTCACACATTACTCCCATGGAGGAAAGTGCGGATCGTGACTGTTGTATTCAATCCCGATGCAACTTCTGTGTTTCATCAACACTCTGATAGTCCACAGACTACAGATTGTCTCCAGATGTGCATCGGAAACTACTATTGGTCTTCAGTGAACGATCAAAGCGTAGACTGTTTGAGACATTACTCCCATAGAGGAAAGTGCGAATGGTGACTGTTGTACTCAATCCCGATGCATTATCTGTGTTTCATTAACACTCTGATAGTCCACAGATTACAGATCGCCTCCAAATGTGCATCGGAAAGTACTACTTGTCTTAAAGGGAACGATCAAAGCGTGGACTGTTTGAGACATTACTCCCATGGAGGAAAGTGCGCATGGTGACTGTTGTATTCAATCCCGATGCAATTTCTGGGTTTCATCAACACTCAGATAGTCCACAGAATTCAGATTGCCTCCAGATGTGCATCGGAAACTATTACTGGTCTTCCTTGGATCGATCAAAAACGTAGACTGTTTGAGACATTACTCACATGGAGGAAAGTGTGCATGGTGACTGTTGTATTCAATCCAGATGCATTATCTGTGTTTCATTAACACTCTGATAGTCCACAGATTACAGATCGCCTCCAAATGTGCATCGGAAAGTACTACTTGTCTTAAAGGGAACGATCAAAGCGTGGACTGTTTGAGACATTACTCCCATGGAGGAAAGTGCGCATGGTGACTGTTGTATTCAATCCCGATGCAATTTCTGGGTTTCATCAACACTCACATAGTCCACAGAATTCAGATTGCCTCCAGATGTGCATCGGAAACTATTACTGGTCTTCCTTGGATCGATCAAAAACGTAGACTGTTTGAGACATTACTCACATGGAGGAAAGTGTGCATGGTGACTGTTGTATTCAATCCCGACTCAATTTCTGTGTTTCATCAACACTTTGAAAGTCCACAAATTACAGAATGCCTCCAGATGTGCATCGGAAACTACTAGTGGTCTTCCAGGGAACGATCATAGCGTAGACTGTTTTAGACATTACTCGCATGAAGGAAAGTGCGTATCGTGACTGTTGTATTCAATCCCGATGCAACGTCTGTGATTCATCAACACTCTGATAGTCCACAGATTACAGATTGTCACCAGATGTGCATCGGAAACTGCTACTGGTCTTCCTGGGAACGATCAAAGCGTAGACAGTTTCAGACATTACTCCCATGGAGGAAAGTGCGGATGGTGACTGTTGTATTCAATCCTGATGCAATTTCTGTGTTTCATCAACACTCTGATAGTCCACAGATTACAGATTGCCTGCAGATGTGCATCGGAAACCACTACTAGTCTTCCAGAGAACGATCAAAGCGTCGACTGTTTGAGACATTACTCCCATGGAGGAAAGTGCGCATGGTGACTGTTGTATTCAATCCCGATGCAATTTCTGTGTTTCATCAACATTTTGAAGGTCCACAAATTACAGAATGCATCCAGATGTGCATCGGAAACTACTACTGGTCTTCCAGGGAACGATCAAAGCGTAGACTGTTTCAGACATTACTAACATGAAGGAATGTGCGGATGGTGACTGTTGTATTCAATCCCGACTCAATTTCTGTGTTTCATCAACACACTGATAGTCCACAGATTACAGATTGTCTCCAGATATGCATCGGAAACTACTACTGGTCTACCTGGGAACGATCAAAGCGTAGACTGTTTCAGACATTACTCCCATGGAGGAGAGTACGGAGGGTGACAGTCGTATTCAATCCCGATGCAATTTCTGTGTTTCATCAACACTCTGATAGTCCACAGATTACAGATCGCCTCCAAATGTGCATCGGAAACTACTACTGGTCTACCTGGGAACGATCAAAGCGTAGACTGTTTGAGACATTACTCCCATGGAGGAAAATGAGCATGGTGACTTTTGTATTCAATCCAGATGCATTATCTGTGTTTCATCAACACTCTGATAGTCCACAGATTACAGATCGCCTCCAAATGTGCATCGGAAAGCACTACTTGTCTTTAAGGGAACGATCAAAGCGTGGACTGTTTGAGACATTACTCCCATGGAGGAAAGTGCGCATGGTGACTGTTGTATTCAATCCCTATGCAATTTCTGTGTTTCATCAACACTTTGACGGTCCACAAATTACAGAATTTCTCCAGATGTGCATCGGAAACTATTACTGGTCTTCCAAGGAACGACCTAAGCGTAGACTGTTTCAGACATTACTCGCATGAAGGAAAGTGCGGATCGTGACTGTTGTATTCAATCACGATGCAACTTCTGTGATTCATCAACACTCTGATATTCCACAGATTACAGATTGTCACCAGATGTGCATCGGAAACTACTACTGGTCTTCCTGGGAACGATCAAAGCGTCGACTGTTTGAGACATTACTCCCATGGAGGAAAGTGCGGATGGTGACTGTTGTAACTAGTCCCGATGCAATTTCTGTGTTTCATCAACACTTTTAAGATCCACAGATTACAGAATTTCTCCAGATGTTCATCGGAAACTACTACTGGACTTCCAGGGAACTATCAAAGAGTAGACTGTTTGAGCCATTACTTACATGAAGGAAAGTGCGGATGGTGACTGTTGTATTCAATCCCGATGCAATTTCTGTGTTTCATCAACATTCAGATAGTCCACAGATTACAGATTGTCTCCAGATGTGCATCAGAAAGTACTACTGGTCATCCAGGGAACGATCAAAGCGTTGACTGTTAGAGACATTACTCCCATGGATGAAAGTGCGCATGGTGACTGTTGTATTCAATCCCGATGCAATATCTGTGTTTCATCAACATTTTGAAGGTCCACAAATTACAGAATGCATCCAGATGTGCATCGGAAACTACTACTGGTCTTCCTGGGAACGATCAAACCGTCGACTGTTTCAGACAATACTCCCATGGAGGAAAGTGTGCATGGTGACTGTTGAATTCAATCCGATGTAATTTCTGTGTTTAATCAACACTTTGAAGGTCCACAGATTACAGAATGCCTATAGATGTGCATCAGAAACTACTACTGGTCTTCCAGGGAACGATCAAAGCGTAGACTGTTTCAGACATTACTCCCATGGAGGAAAGTGCGGATGGTGACTGTTGTATTCAATCCCGATGTAATTTCTGTGTTTCATCAACACTCTAATAGTCCACAGATTACAGATAGCAACCAGATGTGCATCGGAAACTCTTACTGGTCTTAATGGGAACGATCAAAGTGTAGACTGTTTGAGACATTACTAGCATGGAGGAAAATGTGCATGGTGACT
This sequence comes from Schistocerca gregaria, assembly GCF_023897955.1. NCBI lineage: Eukaryota > Metazoa > Arthropoda > Insecta > Orthoptera > Acrididae > Schistocerca > Schistocerca gregaria. The sequence continues at coordinate 1,793,591 of NW_026061799.1, read as the reverse complement.
GTTGTATTCAATCCAGAAGCAATTTCTGTGTTTCATCAACAGTCTGATAGGGCACAGATTATAGAATGCCTCCAGATGTGCATCTGAAACTACTATTGGTCTTAAAGGGAACGATCAAAGGGTAGACTGTTTCAGACATTACTCCCATGGAGGAAAGTGCGAATGGTGACTGTTGTTCTCTATCCCGATGCATTATCTGTGTTTCATCAACACTCTGATAGTCCACAGACTACAGATCGCCTCCAAATGTGCATCGGAAAGTACTACTGGTCTTAAAGGGTACGATCAAAGCGTGGACTGTTTGAGACATTACTCCCATGGAGGAAAGTGCGCATGGTGATGGTTGTAATCAATCCCGATGCAATTTCTGGGTTTCATCAACACTCTGATAGTCCACAGATTACAGATTGCCTCCAGATGTGCAACGGAAACTACCACTGCTCTTCCAGGGAACGATCAAAGCGTAGACTGTTTCAGACATTACTCCCATGGAGGAAAGTGCGGATCGTGACTGTTGTATTCAATCCCGATGCAACTTCTGTGTTTCATCAACACTCTGATAGTCCACAGACTACAGATTGTGTCCAGATGTGCATCGGAAACTACTACTGCTCTTCCTGGGAACGATCAAAATCGTAGACAGTTTCAGACATTACTCCCATAAGGGAATGTGTGCATGGTGACTGTTGTATTCAATCCCGATGCAATTTGTGTGTTTCATCAACACTTTGAAGGTCCACAAATTACAGAATGCCTCCAGATGTGCATCGGAAACTACTACTGGTCTTCCAGGGAACGATCAAAGCGTAGACTGTTTCAGACATTACTCCCATGAAGGAAAGTGCGGATCGTGACTGTTGTATTCTATCCCGATGCCATTTCTGTGTTTCATCAACACTCTGATAGTCCACGGATTACAGATTGTCTCCAAATGTGCATCGGGAACTACTACTGGTCTTCCTTGGAACGATCAAAGCGTAGACTGTTTCAGACATTACTCCCATGGAGGAAAGCGCGGATGGTGACTGTTGTATTCAATCCTGATGCAATTTCTGTGTTTCATCAACACTTTGAAAGTCCACAAATTACAGAATGCCTCCAGATGTGCATCGGAAACTACTACTGGTCTTCCTGGCAACGATCAAAAACGTTATCTGTTTCAGACATTACTCCCATGAAGGAAAGTGAGTATCGTGACTGTTGTATTCGATCCCTATGCAATTTCTGTGTTTCATCAACACTTTGAAGGTCCACAAATTACAGAATGCCTCCAGATGTGCATCGGAAACTACTACTGGTCTTCCAGGGAACGATCAATGCGTGGACTGTTTGAGACATTACTCCCATGGAGGAAAGTGGGGATGTTGATTGTTGTATTCAATCCCGATTCTATTTCTGTGTTTCATCAACACTCTGATAGTCCACAGATAACAGATTGTCTACAGATGTGCATCGGAAACTACTACTGGTCTTCCTGGGAACGATCAAAGCGTAGACTGTTTCAGACATTACTCCCATGGAGGAAAGTGCGGATGGTGACTGTTGTATACAGTCCCGATGCAATATCTGTGTTTCATCAACACTTTTAAGGTCCACAGATTACAGAATTTTTCCTAATGTGCTTCGGAAACTACTACTGGTCTTCCAAGCAACTATCAAAGATTAGACTGTTTGAGACATTACTTCCATGAAGGAAAGTGCGGATGGTGACTGTTGTATTCAATCCGGATGCAATTTCTGTGTTTCATCAACACTCAGATAGTCCACAGACTACAGATTGTCTCCAGATGTGCATCGGAATGTACTACTGGTCTTCCAGGGAACGATCAAAGCGTAGACTGTTTGAGACATTACTCCCATGTAGGAAGTCCACATGGTGACTGTTGTATTCAATCCCGATGCAATTTCTGTGTTTCATCAACACTCTGATAGTATACAGATAAAAGATTCCCTCCAGATGTGCATCGGAAACTACTACTGGTCTTCCTGGGAACGATCAAAGCGTAAACTGTTTGAGACATTACTCCCATGGAGTAAAGTTCGCATGGTGACCGTTGTACTCAATCCCGATGCAATTTCTGTGTTTCATCAACATTTTGAAGGTCCACAAATTACAGAATGCATCCAGATGTGCATCGGAAACTACTACTGGTCTTCCAGGGAACGAGCAAAGCGTAGACTGTTTCAGACATTACTCCCATGAAGGAATGTGCGCTTGATGACTGTTGTATTTAATCCAGATTCAATTTCTGTGTCTCATCAACACTATGATAGTCCACAGATTACAGATTGTCTACAGATGTGCATCGGAAACTACTACTGGTCTTCCAGGGAACGATCAAAGCGTAGACTGTTTCAGACGTTACACCCATGATGGAATGTGCGGATGGTGACTGTTGTATTCAATCCCGATTCAATTTCTGTGTTTCATCAACACTCTGATAGTCCACAGATTACAGATTGTCTCCACATGTGCATCGAAAACTACTACTGGTCTACCTGGGAACGATCAAAGCGTAGACTGTTTGAGACATTACTCCCATGGAGGAAAATGAGCATGGTGACCTTTGTATTCAATCCAGATGCAATTTCTGTGTTTGATCAACAGTCTAATAGGGCACAGATTATAGAATGCCTCCAGATGTGCATCGGAAACTACTATTGGTCTTCCAGTGAACGATCAAAGCGTAGACTGTTTGAGACATTACTCCCATAGAGGAAAGTGCGAATGGTGACTGTTGTACTCAATCCCGATGCATTATCTGTGTTTCATTAACACTCTGATAGTCCACAGATTACAGATCGCCTCCAAATGTGCATCGGAAAGTACTACTTGTCTTAAAGGGAACGATCAAAGCGTGGACTGTTTGAGACATTACTCCCATGGAGGAAAGTGCGCATGGTGACTGTTGTATTCAATCCCGATGCAATTTCTGGGTTTCATCAACACTCAGATAGTCCACAGATTACAGATTGCCTCCAGATGTGCAACGGAAACTATTACTGGTCTTCCTGGGATCGATCAAAAACGTAGACTGTTTGAGACATTACTCACATGGAGGAAAGTGTGCATGGTGACTGTTGTATTCAATCCCGATGAAATTTCTGTGTTTCATCAACACTTTCAAGGTCCACAAATTACAGAATGCCTCCAGACGTGCATCGGAAACTACTACTGGTCTTCCAGGGAACGATCAATGCGTGGACTGTTTGAGACATTACTCCCATGGAGGAAAGTGCGCATGGTGACTGTTGTATTCCATCCCGATGCAATTTCTGGGTTTCATCAACACTCTGTTTGTTAACAGATTACAGATTGCCTCCAGATGTGCATCGGAAACTACTACTGGTCTACCTGGGAACGATCAAAGCGTAGACTGTTTCAGACATTATTCCCATGGAGAAAAGGTGGGATGTTGACTGTTGTATTCAATCCCGATTCAATTTCTGTGTTTCATCAACACTCTGATAGTCCACAGATTACAGATTGTCTACAGATGTGCATCGGAAAGTACTACTGGTCTACCTGGGAACGATCAAAGCGTAGACTGTTTGAGACATTACTCCCATGGAGTAAAGTTCGCATGGTGACTGTTGTATTCTATCCCGATGCAATTTCTGTGTTTCATCAACATTTTGAAGGTCCACAAATTACAGAATGCATCCAGATGTTCATCGGAAACTACTAATGGTCTTCCCGGGAACGATCAAAGCGTAGACTGTTTCAGACATTACTCCCATGGAGGAAAGTGGGGATGTTGACTGCTGTATTCAATCCCGATTCAATTTCTGTGTTTCATCAACACTCTGATAGTACACAGATTAATGATTGTCTACAGATGTGCATCGGAAACTACTACTGGTCTTCCTGGGAACGATCAAACCGTCGACTGTTTCAGACAATACTCCCATGGAGGAAAGTGGGCATGGTGACTGTTGAATTCAATCCGATGTAATTTCTGTGTTTAATCAACACTTTGAAGGTCCACTGATTACAGAATGCCTATAGATGTGCATCAGAAACTACTACTGGTCTTCCAGGGAACGATCAAAGCGTAGACTGTTTCAGACATTACTCCCATGGAGGAAAGTGCGGATGGTGACTGTTGTATTCAATCCCGATGTAATTACTGTGTTTCATCAACACTCTAATAGTCCACAGATTACAGATAGCATCCAGATGTGCATCGGAAACTCTTACTGGTCTTAATGGGAACGATCAAAGTGTAGACTGTTTGAGACATTACTAGCATGGAGGAAAATGTGCATGGTGACTGTTGTATTCAATCCAGAAGCAATTTCTGTGTTTCATCAACAGTCTGATAGGGCACAGATTATAGAATGCCTCCAGATGTGCATCGGAAACTACTATTGGTCTTAAAGGGAACGATCAAAGGGTAGACTGTTTCAGACATTACTCCCATGGAGGAAAGTGCGAATTGTGACTGTTGTTCTCAATCCCGATGCATTATCTGTGTTTCATCAACACTCTGATAGTCCACGGATTACAGATTGTCTCCAAATGTGCATCGGGAACTACTACTGGTCTTCCTGGGAACGATCAAAGCGTAGACTGTTTCAGACATTACTCCCATGGAGGAAAGCGCGGATGGTGACTGTTGTATTCAATCCTGATGCAATTTCTGTGTTTCATCAACACTTTGAAGGTCCACAAATTACAGAATGCCTCCAGATGTGCATCGGAAACTACTACTGGTCTTCCTGGCAACGATCAAAAACGTTGTCTGTTTCAGACATTACTCCCATGAAGGAAAGTGAGTATCGTGACTGTTGTATTCGATCCCTATGCAATTTCTGTGTTTCATCAACACTTTGAAGGTCCACAAATTACAGAATGCCTCCAGATGTGCATCGGAAACTACTACTGGTCTTCCAGGGAACGATCAATGCGTGGACTGTTTGAGACATTACTCCCATGGAGGAAAGTGGGGATGTTGATTGTTGTATTCAATCCCGATTCTATTTCTGTGTTTCATCAACACTCTGATAGTCCACAGATAACAGAGTGTCTACAGATGTGCATCGGAAACTACTACTGGTCTTCCTGGGAACGATCAAAGCGTAGACTGTTTCAGACATTCCTCCCATGGAGGAAAGTGCGGATGGTGACTGTTGTATACAGTCCCGATGTAATATCTGTGTTTCATCAACACTTTTAAGGACCACAGATTACAGAATTTCTCCTAATGTGCATCGGAAACTACTACTGGTCTTCCAAGCAACTATCAAAGATTAGACTGTTTGAGACATTACTTCCATGAAGGAAAGTGCGGATGGTGACTGTTGTATTCAATCCGGATGCAATTTCTGTGTTTCATCAACACTCAGATAGTCCGCAGACTACAGATTGTCTCCAGATGTGCATCGGAATGTACTACTGGTCTTCCAGGGAACGATCAAAGCGTAGACTGTTTGAGACATTACTCCCATGTAGGAAAGTCCACATGGTGACTGTTGTATCCAATCCCGATGCAATTTCTGTGTTTCATCAACACTCTGATAGTATACAGATAAAAGATTCCCTCCAGATGTGCATCGGAAACTACTACTGGTCTTCCTGGGAACGATCAAAGCGTGAACTGTTTGAGACATTACTCCCATGGAGTAAAGTTCGCATGGTGACCGTTGTACTCTATCCCGATGCAATTTCTGTGTTTCATCAACATTTTGAAGGTCCACAAATTACAGAATGCATCCAGATGTGCATCGGAAACTACTACTGGTCTACCTGGGAACGATCAAAGCGTAGACTGTTTGAGACATTACTCCCATGGAGGAAAATGAGCATGGTGACTTTTGTATTCAATCCAGATGCAATTTCTGTGTTTGATCAACAGTCTGATAGGGCACAGATTATAGAATGCCTCCAGATGTGCATCGGAAACTACTATTGGTCTTCAGTGAACGATCAAAGCGTAGCCTGTTTGAGACATTACTCCCAAAGAGGAAAGTGCGAATGGTGACTGTTGTACTCAATCCCGATGCATTATCTGTGTTTCATTAACACTCTGATAGTCCACAGATTACAGATCGCCTCCAAATGTGCATCGGAAAGTACTACTTGTCTTAAAGGGAACGATCAAAGCGTGGACTGTTTGAGACATTACTCCCATGGAGGAAAGTGCGCATGGTGACTGTTGTATTCAATCCCGATGCAATTTCTGGGTTTCATCAACACTCAGATAGTCCACAGATTACAGATTGCCTCCAGATGTGCATCGGAAACTATTACTGGTCTTCCTTGGATCGATCAAAAACGTAGACTCTTTGAGACATTACTCACATGGAGGAAAGTGTGCATGGTGACTGTTGTATTCAATCCCGATTCAATTTCTGTGTTTCATCAACACTCTGGTAGTTAACAGATTACAGATTGCCTCCAGATGTGCATCAGAATCTACTACTGGTCTTCCTGGCAACGATCACAAACGTAGACTGTTTGAGACATTACTCCCATGGAGGAAAGTGTGCATGGTCACTGTTGTATTCAATCCCGACTCAATTTCTGTGTTTCATCAACACTTTGAAAGTCCACAAATTACAGAATGCCTCCAGATGTGCATCGGAAACTACTAGTGGTCTTCCAGGGAACGATCAAAGCGTAGACTGTTTTAGACATTACTCGCATGAAGGAAAGTGCGGATCGTGACTGTTGTATTCAATCCCGATGCAACGTCTGTGATTCATCAACACTCTGATAGTCCACAGATTACAGATTGTCACCAGATGTGCATCGGAAACTGCTACTGGTCTTCCTGGGAACGATCAAAGCGTAGACAGTTTCAGACATTACTCCCATGGAGGAAAGTGCGGATGGTGACTGTTGTATTCAATCCTGATGCAATTTCTGTGTTTCATCAACACTCTGATAGTCCACAGATTACAGATTGCCTGCAGATGTGCATCGGAAACTACTACTAGTCTTCCAGAGAACGATCAAAGCGTCGACTGTTTGAGACTTTACTCCCATGGAGGAAAGTGCGCATGGTGACTGTTGTATTCAATCCCGACTCAATTTCTGTGTTTCATCAACACACTGATAGTCCACAGATTACAGATTGTCTCCAGATATGCATCGGAAACTACTACTGGTCTACCTGGGAACGATCAAAGCGTAGACTGTTTCAGACATTACTCCCATGGAGGAGAGTACGGAGGGTGAAAGTCGTATTCAATCCCGATGCAATTTCTGTGTTTCATCAACACTCTGATAGTCCACAGATTACAGATCGCCTCCAAATGTGCATCGGAAACTACTACTGGTCTACCTGGGAACGATCAAAGCGTAGACTGTTTGAGACATTACTCCCATGGAGGAAAATGAGCATGGTGACTTTTGTATTCAATCCAGATGCATTATCTGTGTTTCATCAACACTCTGATAGTCCACAGATTACAGATCGCCTCCAAATGTGCATCGGAAAGTACTACTTGTCTTTAAGGGAACGATCAAAGCGTGGACAGTTTGAGACATTACTCCCATGGAGGAAAGTGCGCATGGTGACTGTTGTATTCAATCCCTATGCAATTTCTGTGTTTCATCAACACTTTGACGGTCCACAAATTACAGAATTTCTCCAGATGTGCATCGGAAACTATTACTGGTCTTCCAGGGAACGACCTAAGCGTAGACTGTTTCAGACATTACTCGCATGAAGGAAAGTGCGGATCGTGACTGTTGTATTCAATCCCGATGCAACTTCTGTGATTCATCAACACTCTGATATTCCACAGATTACAGATTGTCACCAGATGTGCATCGGAAACTACTACTGGTCTTCCTGGGAACGATCAAAGCGTAGACAGTTTCAGTCATTACTCCCATGGAGGAAAGTGCGGATGGTGACTATTGTATTCAATCCTGATTCAATTTCTGTGTTTCATCAACACTCTGATAGTCCACAGATTACAGATTGCCTCCAGATGTGCATCGGAAACTACTACTAGTCTTCCTGAGAACGATCAAAGCGTCGACTGTTTGAGACATTACTCCCATGGAGGAAAGTGCGGATGGTGACTGTTGTAACTAGTCCCGATGCAATTTCTGTGTTTCATCAACACTTTTAAGATCCACAGATTACAGAATTTCTCCAGATGTTCATCGGAAACTACTACTGGACTTCCAGGGAACTATCAAAGAGTAGACTGTTTGAGCCATTACTTACATGAAGGAAAGTGCGGATGGTGACTGTTGTATTCAATCCCGATGCAATTTCTGTGTTTCATCAACATTCAGATAGTCCACAGATTACAGATTGTCACCAGATGTGCATCAGAAAGTACTACTGGTCATCCAGGGAACGATCAAAGCGTTGACTGTTAGAGACATTACTCCCATGGATGAAAGTGCGCATGGTGACTGTTGTATTCAATCCCGATGCAATTTCTGTGTTTCATCAACATTTTAAAGGTCCACAAATTACAGAATGCATCCAGATGTGCATCGGAAACTACTACTGGTCTTCCAGGGAACGATCACAGCGTAGACTGTTGCAGACATTACTCCCATGAAGGAATGTGCGGATGGTGACTGTTGTATTTAATCCCGACTCAATTTCTGTGTTTCATCAACACTCTGATAGTCCACAGATTACAGATTGTCTCCAGATGTGCATCGGAAACTACTACTGGTCTACCTGGGAACGATCAAAGCGTAGACTGTTTCAGACATTACTCCCATGGAGGAGAGTACGGATGGTGACAGTCGTATTCAATCCCGATGCAATTTCTGTGTTTCATCAACACTCTGATAGTCCACAGATTACAGATTGTCTAAAGATGTTCATCGGAAACTACTACTGGTCTTCCCGGGAACGATCAAAGCGTAGACTGTTTCAGACATTACTCCCATGGAGGACACTGGGGATGTTGACTGATGTATTCAATCCCGATTCAATTTCTGTGTTTCATCAACACTCTGATAGTACACAGATTACTGATTGTCTACAGATGTGCATCGGAAACTACTACTGGTCTTCCTGGGAACGATCAAAGCGTAAACTGTTTGAGACATTACTCCCATGGAGTAAAGTTCGCATGGTGACTGTTGTATTCTATCCCGATGCAATTTCTGTGTTTCATCAACATTTTGAAGGTCCACAAATTACAGAATGCATCCAGATGTTCATCGGAAACTACTAATGGTCTTCCCGGGAACGATCAAAGCGTAGACTGTTTCAGACATTACTCCCATGGAGGAAAGTGGGTATGTTGACTGCTGTATTCAATCCCGATTCAATTTCTGTGTTTCATCAACATTCTGATAGTACACAGATTAATGATTGTCTACAGATGTGCATCGGAAACTACTACTGGTCTTCCTGGGAACGATCAAACCGTCGACTGTTTCAGAGAATACTATCGTGGAGGAAAGTGTGCATGGTGACTGTTGAATTCAATCCGAAGCAATTTCTGTGTTTAATCAACACTTTGAAGGTCCACAGATTACAGAATGCCTCCAGATGTGCATCAGAAACTACTACTGGTCTTCCAGGGAACGATCAAAGCGTAGACTGTTTCAGACATTACTCCCATGGAGGAGAGTGCAGATGGTGACTGTTGTATTCAATCCCGATGTAATTTCTGTGTTTCATCAACACTCTAATAGTCCACAGATTACAGATAGCATCCAGATGTGCATCGGAAACTCTTACTGGTCTTAATGGGAAAGATCAAAGTGTAGACTGTTTGAGACATTACTCCCATGGAGGAAAATGCGCATGGTGACTGTTGTATTCAATCCCGATGCAATTTCTGTGTTTCATCAACAGTCTGATAGGGCACAGATTATAGAATGCCTCCAGATGTGCATCGGAAACTACTATTGGTCTTAAAGGGAACGATCAAAGGGTAGACTGTCTCAGACATTACTCCCATGGAGGAAAGTGCGAATGGTGACTGTTGTTCTCAATCCCGATGCATTATCTGTGTTTCATCAACACTCTGATAGTGCACAGATTACAGATCGCCTCCAAATGTGCATCGGAATGTACTACTGGTCTTAGAGGGTACGATCAAAGCGTGGACTGTTTGAGACATTACTCCCATGGAGGAAAGTGCGCATGGTGATGGTTGTAATGAATCCCGATGCAATTTCTGGGTTTCATCAACACTCTGATAGTCCACAGATTACAGATTGCCTCCAGATGTGCAACGGAAACTACCACTGCTCTTCCAGGGAACGATCAAAGCGTAGACTGTTTCAGACATTACTCCCATGGAGGAAAGTGCGGATCGTGACTGTTGTATTCAATCCCGATGCAACTTCTGTGTTTCATCAACACTCTGATAGTCCACAGACTACAGATTGTCTCCAGATGTGCATCAGAAACTACTACTGCTCTTCCTGGGAACGATCAAAATCGTAGACAGTTTCAGACATTACTCCCATAAGGGAATGTGTGCATGGTGACTGTTGTATTCAATCCCGATGCAATTTCTGAGTTTCATCAACAGTCTGATAGTCCGCAGATTATAGAAGGCCTCCATATGTTCATCGGAAACTACTACTGGTCTTCCGGGGAACGATCAAAACGTAGACTGTTTAAGACATTACTCCCATGGAGGAAAGTGCGCATGGTGACTGTTGTATTCAGTCCCGAAGCAATTTCTGTGTTTCATCAACACTCTGATAGTCCACAGATTACAGATTGCATCCAGATGTGCATCGGAAACTACTACTGGTCTTCCTGGGAACGATCAAAAACGTAGACTGTTTGAGACATTACTCCCATGGAGGAAAGTGTGCAGGGTGACTGTTGTATTCAATCCCGATGCAATTTCTGTGTTTCATCAACACTTTGAAGGTCCACAAATTACAGAATGCCTCCAGATGTGCATCGGAAACTACTACTGGTCTTCCAGGGAACGATCAAAGCGTAGACTGTTTCAGACATTACTCCCATGAAGGAAAGTGCGGATCATGACTGTTGTATTCTAACCCGATGACATTTCTGTGTTTCATCAACACTCTGATAGTCCACGGATTACAGATTGTCTACAAATGTGCATCGGGAACTACTACTGGTCGTCCTGGGAACGATCAAAGCGTAGACTGTTTCAGACATTACTCCCATGGAGGAAAGCGCGGATGGTGACTGTTGTATTCAATCCTGATGCAATTTCTGTGTTTCATCAACACTTTGAAGGTCCACAAATTACAGAATGCCTCCAGATGTGCATCGGAAACTACTACTGGTCTTCCTGGCAACCATCAAAAACGTTGTCTGTTTTAGACATTACTCCCATGAAGGAAAGTGAGTATCGTGACTGTTGTATTCGATCCCTATGCAATTTCTGTGTTTCGTCAACACTTTGAAGGTCCACAAATTACAGAATGCCTCCAGATGTGCATCGGAAACTACTACTGGTTTTCCAGGGAACGATCAATGCGTGGACTGTTTGAGACATTACTCCCATGGAGGAAAGTGGGGAAGTTGACTGTTGTATTCAATCCCGATTCTATTTCTGTGTTTCATCAACACTCTGATAGTCCACAGATAACAGATTGTCTACAGATGTGCATCGGAAACTACTACTGGTCTTCCTGGGAACGATCAAAGCGTAAACTGTTTGAGACATTACTCCCATGGAGTAAAAATCGCATGGTGACCGTTGTACTCTATGCCGATGCAATTTCTGTGTTTCATCAACATTTTGAAGGTCCACAAATTACAGAATGCATCCAGATGTGCATCGGAAACTACTACTGGTCTTCCAGGGAACGATCAAAGCGTAGACTGTTTCAGACATTACTCCCATGAAGGAATGTGCGCTTGATGACTGTTGTATTTAATCCCGATTCAATTTCTGTGTTTCATCAACCCTCTGATAGTCCACAGATTACAGATTGTCTACTGATGTGCATCGGATACTACTACTGGTCTTCCAGGGAACGAGCAAAGCGTAGACTGTTTCAGACGTTACACCCATGATGGAATGTGCGGATGGTGACTGTTGTATACAGTCCCGATGCAATTTCTGTGTTTCATCAACACTTTTAAGGTCCACAGATTACAGAATTTCTCCTAATGTGCATCGGAAACTACTACTGGTCTTCCAAGCAACTATCAAAGAGTAGACTGTTTGAGACATTACTTCCATGAAGGAAAGTGCGGATGGTGACTGTTGTATTCAATCCGGATGCAATTTCTGTGTTTCATCAACACTCAGATAGTCCACAGACTACAGACTGTCTCCAGATGTGCATCGGAATGTACTACTGGTCTTCCAGGGAACGATCAAAGCGTAGACTGTTTGAGACATTACTCCCATGTAGGAAAGTCCACATGGTGACTGTTGTATTCAATCCCAATGCAATTTCTGTGTTTCATCAACACTCTGATAGTATACAGATAAAAGATTGCCTCCAGATGTGCATCGGAAACTACTACTGGTCTTCCTGGGAAAGATCAAAGCGTAAACTGTTTGAGACATTACTCCCATGGAGTAAAGTTCGCATGGTGACCGTTGTACTCTATTCCGATGCAATTTCTGTGTTTCATCAACATTTTGAAGGTCCACAAATTACAGAATGCATCCAGATGTGCATCGGAAACTACTACTGGTCTTCCAGGGAACGATCAAAGCGTAGACTGTTTCAGACATTACTCCCATGAAGGAATGTGCGCTTGATGACTGTTGTATTTAATCCCGATTCAATTTCTGTGTTTCATCAACCCTCTGATAGTCCACAGATTACAGATGGTCTACTGATGTGCATCGGAAACTACTACTGGTCTTCCAGGGAACGATCAAAGCGTAGACTGTTTCAGACGTTACACCCATGATGGAATGTGCGGATGGTGACTGTTGTATTCAATCCCGAATTAATTTCTGTGTTTCATCAACACTCTGATAGTCCACAGATTACAGATTGTCTCCACATGTGCATCGGAAACTACTACTGGTCTTCCTGGCAACGATCAAAAACGTAGACTGTTTGAGACATTACTCCCATGGAGGAAAGTGTGCATGGTGACTGTTGTATTCAATCCCGACTCAATTTCTGTGTTTCATCAACACTTTGAAGGTCCACAAATTACAGAATGCCTTCAGATGTGCATCGGAAACTACTAGTGGTCTTCCAGGGAACGATCAAAGCGTAGACTGTTTCAGACATTACTCGCATGAAGGAAAGTGCGGATCGTGACTGTTGTATTCAATCCCGATGCAACGTCTGTGATTCATCAACACTCTGATAGTCCACAGATTACAGATTGTCACCAGATGTGCATCGGAAACTACTACTGGTCTTCCTGGGAACGATCAAAGCGTAGACAGTTTCAGACATTACTCCCATGGAGGAAAGTGCGGATGGTGACTGTTGTATTCAATCCTGATGCAATTTCTGTGTTTCATCAACACTCTGATAGTCCACAGATTACAGATTGCCAGCAGATGTGCATCGGAAACTACTACTAGTCTTCCAGAGAACGATCAAAGCGTCGACTGTATGAGACATTACTCCCATGGAGGAAAGTGCGCATGGTGACCGTTGTACTCTATCCCGATGCAATTTCTGTGTTTCATCAACTTTTTGAAGGTCCACAAATTACAGAATGCATCCAGATGTGCATCGGAAACTACTACTGGTCTTCCAGGGAACGATCAAAGCGTAGACTGTTTCAGACATTACTCCCATGAAGGAATGTGCGCTTGATTACTGTTGTATTTAATCCCGATTCAATTTCTGTGTTTCATCAACACTCTGATAGTCCACAGATTACAGATTGTCTACTGATGTGCATCGGAAACTACTACTGGTCTTCCAGGGAACGATCAAAGCGTAGACTGTTTGAGACATTACTCCCATGGAGGAAAATGAGCATGGTGACTTTTGTATTCAATCCAGCTGCAATTTCTGTGTTTGATCAACAGTCTGATAGGGCACAAATTATAGAATGCCTCCAGATGTGCATCGGAAACTACTATTGTTCTTCCAGTGAACGATCAAAGCGTAGACTGTTTGAGCCATTACTCCCATAGAGGAAAGTGCGAATGGTGACTGTTGTACTCAATCCCGATGCATTATCTGTGTTTCATTAACACTCTGATAGTCCACAGATTACAGATCGCCTCCAAATGTGCATCGGAAAGTACTACTTGTCTTAAAGGGAACGATCAAATCGTGGACTGTTTGAGACATTACTCCCATGGAGGAAAGTGCGCATGGTGACTGTTGTATTCAATCCCGATGCAATTTCTGGGTTTCATCAACACTCAGATAGTCCACAGATTACAGATTGCCTCCAGATGTGCATCGGAAACTATTACTGGTCTTCCTGGGATCGATCAAAAACGTAGACTGTTTGAGACATTACATACATGGAGGAAAGTGTGCATGGTGACTGTTGTATTCAATCCCGATGCAATATCTGTGTTTCACCAACACTTTCAAGGTCCACAAATTACAGAATGCCTCCAGACGTGCATCGGAAACTACTACTGGTCTTCCAGGGAACGATCAAAGCGTGGACTGTTTGAGACATTACTCCCATGGAGGAAAGTGCGCATGGTGACTGTTGTATTCAATCCCGATGCAATTTCTGTGTTTCATCAACACTCTGGTAGTTAACAGATTACAGATTGCCTCCAGATGTGCATCGGAAACTACTACTGGTCTTCCTGGCAACGATCAAAAACGTAGACTGTTTGAGACATTACTCCCATGGGAGAAAGTGTGCATGGTGACTGTTGTATTCAATCCCGACTCAATTTCTGTGTTTCATCAACACTTTGAAGGTCCACAAATTACAGAATGCCTCCAGATGTGCATCGGAAACTACTAGTGGTCTTCCAGGGAACGATCAAAGCGTAGACTGTTTCAGACATTACTCGCATGAAGGAAAGTGCGGATGGTGACTGTTGTATTCAATCCTGATGCAATTTCAGTGTTTCATCAACACTCTGATAGTCCACAGATTACAGATTGCCTGCAGATGTGCATCGGAAACTACTACTAGTCTTCCAGAGAACGATCAAAGCGTCGACTGTTTGAGACATTACTCCCATGGAGGAAGGTGCGCATGGTGACTGTTGTATTCAATCCCGATGCAATTTCTGTGTTTCATCAACATTTTGAAGGTCCACAAATTACAGAATGCATCCAGATGTGCATCGGAAATTACTACTGGTCTTCCAGGGAACGATCAAAGCGTAGACTGTTGCAGACATTACTCCCATGAAGGAATGTGCGGATGGTGACTGTTGTATTCAATCCCGACTCAATTTCTGTGTTTCATCAACACTCTGATAGTCCACAGATTACAGATTGTCTCCAGATGTGCATCGGAAACTTCTACTGGTCTACCTGGGAACGATCAAAGCGTAGACTGTTTCAGACATTACTCCCATGGAGGAGAGTACGGATGGTGACAGTAGTATTCAATCCCGATGCAATTTCTGTGTTTCATCAATTCTCTGATAGTCCACAGATTACAGATTGTCTCCAGATGTTCATCGGAAATTACTACTGGTCTTCCCGGGAACGATCAAAGCGTAAACTGTTTCAGACATTACTCCTATGGAGGAAACTGGGGATGTTGACTGTTGTATTCAATCCCGATTCAATTTCTGTGTTTCATCAACACTCTGATAGTACACAGATTACTGATTGTCTACAGATGTGCATCGGAAACTACTACTGGTCTTCCTGGGAACGATCAAACCGTCGACTGTTTCAGACATTACTCCCATGGAGGAAAGTGTGCATGGTGACAGTTGAATTCAATCCGATGCAATTTCTGTGTTTAATCAACACTTTGAAGGTCCACAGATTACAGAATGCCTCCAGATGTGCATCAGAAACTACTACTGGTCTTCCAGGGAACGATCAAAGCGTAGACTGTTTCAGACATTACTCCCATGGAGGAAAGTGCGGATGGTGACTGTTGTATTCAATCCCGATGCAATTTCTGTGTTTCATCAACACTCTAATAGGCCACAGATTACAGATTGCATCCAGATGTGCATCGGAAACTCTTACTGGTCTTAATGGGAACGATCAAAGTGTAGACTGTTTGAGACATTACTCCCATGGAGGAAAATGCGCATGGTGACTGTTGTATTTAATCCAGATGCAATTTCTGTTTTTCATCAACAGTCTGATAGGGCACAGATTATAGAATGCCTCCAGATGTGCATCGGAAACTACCATTGGTCTTCCAGGGAACGATCAAAGGGTAGACTGTTTGAGACATTACTCCCATGGAGGAAAGTGCGAATGGTGACTGTTGTACTCAATCCCGATGCATTATCTGTGTTTCATCAACACTCTGATAGTCCACAGATTACAGATCGCCTCCAAATGTGCATCGGAAAGTACCACTGATCTTAAAGGGAACGATCAAAGCGTGGACTGTTTGAGACATTACTCCCATGGAGGATAGTGCGCATGGTGATTGTTGTAATCAATCCCGATGCAATTTCTGGGTTTCATCAACACTATGATAGTCTACAGATTACAGATTGCCTCCAGATGTGCAACGGAAACTACCACTGCTCTTCCAGGGAACGATCAAATCGTAGACTGTTTCAGACATTACTCCCATGAAGGAATGTGCGGATGGTGACTGTTGTATTCAATCCCGACTCAATTTCTATGTTTCATCAACACTCTGATAGTCCACAGATTACAGATTGTCTCCAGATGTGCATCGGAAACTTCTACTGGTCTACCTGGGAACGATCAAAGCGTAGACTGTTTGAGACATTACTCCCATGGAGGAAGGTGCGCATGGTGACTGTTGTATTCAATCCCGATGCGATAACTGTGTTTCATAAACACTCGGATAGTCCACAGATTACAGAATGCCTCCAGATGTGCATCAGAAACTACTACTGGTCTTCCAGGGAACGATCAAAGCGTAGACTGTTTCAGACATTACTCCCATGGAGGAGAGTACGGATGGTGACAGTAGTATTCAATCCCGATGCAATTTCTGTGTTTCATCAAAACTCTGATAGTCCACAGACTACTGATTGTCTCCAGATGTACATCGGAAACTACTACTGGTCTTCCTGGGAACGATCAAAAACGTTGACTGTTTGAGACATTACTCCCATGGAGGAAAGTGTGCATGGTGACTGTTGTATTCAATCCCTATGCAATTTCTGTGTTTCATCAACACTTTGAAGGTCCACAATTTACAGAATGCCTCCAGATGTGCATAGGAAACTACTACTGGTCAACCTGGGAACGATCAAATCGTAGACTGTTTCAGATATTACTCCCATGGAGGAGAGTACGGATGGTGACTATCGTATTCAATCCCGATGCAATTTCTGTGTTTCATCAACACTTTCAAGGTCCACAAATTACTGAATGCCTCCACATGTGCACCGGAAACTACTACTGGTCTTCCAGGGAACTATCAAAGCGTAGACTGTTTCAGACATTACTCCCATGAAGGAAAGTGCGGATCGTGACTGTTGTATTCAATCCCGATGCAACTTCTGTGTTTCATCAACACTCTGATAGTCCACAGATTACAGATTGTCTCCAGATGTGCATCGGAAACTACTACTGGTCTTAGTGGAAACGATCAAAGCGTAGACTGTTTCAGACATTCCTCTTTATGGAGGAAATTGCGGATGTTGACTGTTGTATTCAATCCCGATGCAATTTCTGTGTTTCATCAACACTCTGATAGTCCACAGATTACAGATTGTCTCCAGATGTGCATCGGGAACTACTACTGGTCTTCCTGGGAACGATCAAAGCGTAGACTGTTTCAGACATTACTACCATGGAGGAAAGTGTGCATGGTGACTGTTGTATTCAATCCCGATGCAATTTCTGTGTTTCATCAACAGTCTGATAGTCCACAGAATACAGATTGTCTCCAGATGTGCATAGGAAAGTACTACTGGTCTTCCAGGGAACGATCAAAGCGTAAACTGTTTGAGACATTACTCCCATGGAGGAAAGTGTGCTTGGTGACTGTTGTATTCCATCCCGATGCAATTTCTGTGTTTCATCAACACTTTGAAGGTCCACAAATTACAGAATGCATCCAGATGTGCATCGGAAACTACTACTGGTCTTCCAGGGAACGATCAAAGCGTAGACTGTTTCAGACATTACTCCCATGGAGGAAAGTGTGCATGGTGACTGTTGTATTAAATCCGATGCAATTTCTGTGTTTCATCAACACTTTGAACGTCCACAGATTACAGAATGCATCCAGATGTGCATCGAAGACTACTACTGGTCTTGCACGAAACGATCAAAGCGTAGACTGTTTGAGACATTACTCCCATGGAGGAAAGTGTGGATGGTGACTGTTGTATTCACTCCCGAAGCAATTTCTGTGTTTCATCAACACTTTGAAGGTCCACAGAGTACAGAATGCCTCCAGATGTGCATCAGAAACTACTACTGGTCTTCCAGGGAACGATCAAACGAAGACTGTTTCAGACATTACTCCCATGGAGCAAAGTGCCGATGGTGACTGTTGTATTCAATCCTGATGCAATTTCTGTGTTTCATCAACAATCTGATAGTAAACAGATTACAGATTGTCTCCAGATGTGCATTGGAAACCACTACAGTTCTTCCTGGGGACGATCAAAGCGTAGACTGTTTCAGACTTTACTCCCATGGAGGAAAGTGTGCATGGTGACTTTTGTATTCAATCCAGATGAAATTTCTGTGTTTTATCAACACTTTGAAGGTCCACAGATTACAGAATGTCTCCAGATGTGCATCGGAAACTAATACTGGTCTTCCAGGGAACGATCAAAGCGTAGACTGTCTCAGACATTACTCCCATGGAGGAAAGTGCGGATGGTGACTGTTGTATTCAATCCCGATGCAATATCTGTGTTCCATCAACACCCTGATAGTCCACAGATTACAGAATGCCACCAGATGTGCATCGGAAACTACTACTGGTCTTCCAGGGAACGATCAAAGCGTAGACTGTTTGAGACATTACTCCCATGGAGGAAAGTGCTGATGGGGACTGTTGTATTCAATCCCGATGCAATTTCTGTGTTTCATCAACACTCTGATAGTGCACAGATTACAGAATGCCTCCAGATGTGCATCGGAAACTACTACTGGTCTTCCTGGGAACGATCAAACCGTCGACTGTTTCAGACATTACTCCCATGGAGGAAAGTGTGCATGGTGACAGTTGAATTCAATCCGATGCAATTTCTGTGTTTAATTAACACTTTGAAGGTCCACAGATTACAGAATGCCTCCAGATGTGCATCAGAAACTACTACTGGTCTTCCAGGGAACGATCAAAGCGTAGACTGTTTCAGACATTACTCCCATGGAGGAAAGTGCGGATGGTGACTGTTGTATTCAATCCCGATGCAATTTCTGTGTTTCATCAACACTCTAATAGGCCACAGATTACAGATTGCATCCAGATGTGCATCGGAAACTCTTACTGGTCTTAATGGGAACGATCAAAGTGTAGACTGTTTGAGACATTACTCCCATGGAGGAAAATGCGCATGGTGACTGTTGTATTTAATCCAGATGCAATTTCTGTGTTTCATAAACGGTCTGATAGGGCACAGATTATAGAATGCCTCCAGATGTGCATCGGAAACTACTATTGGTCTTCCAGGGAACGATCAAAGTGTAGACTGTTTGAGACATTACTCCCATGGAGGAAAATGCGCATGGTGACTGTTGTATTTAATCCAGATGCAATTTCTGTGTTTCATCAACAGTCTGATAGGGCACAGATTATAGAATGCCTCCAGATGTGCATCGGAACTACTATTGGTCTTCCAGGGAACGATCAAAGGGTAGACTGTTTGAGACATTACTCCCATGGAGGAAAGTGCGAATGGTGACTGTTGTACTCAATCCCGATGCATTATCTGTGTTTCATCAACACTCTGATAGTCCACAGATTACAGATCGCCTCCAAATGTGCATCGGAAAGTACCACTGATCTTAAAGGGAACGATCAAAGCGTGGACTGTTTGAGACATTACTCCCATGGAGGATAGTGCGCATGGTGATTGTTGTAATCAATCCCGATGCAATTTCTGGGTTTCATCAACACTATGATAGTCTACAGATTACAGATTGCCTCCAGATGTGCAACGGAAACTACCACTGCTCTTCCAGGGAACGATCAAATCGTAGACTGTTTCAGACATTACTCCCATGAAGGAATGTGCGGATGGTGACTGTTGTATTCAATCCCGACTCAATTTCTATGTTTCATCAACACTCTGATAGTCCACAGATTACAGATTGTCTCCAGATGTGCATCGGAAACTTCTACTGGTCTACCTGGGAACGATCAAAGCGTAGACTGTTTCAGACATTACTCCCATGGAGGAGAGTACGGATGGTGACAGTAGTATTCAATCCCGATGCAATTTCTGTGTTTCATCAAAACTCTGATAGTCCACAGACTACAGATTGTCTCCAGATGTACATCGGAAACTACTACTGGTCTTCCTGGGAACGATCAAAAACGTTGACTGTTTGAGACATTACTCCCATGGAGGAAAGTGTGCATGGTGACTGTTGTATTCAATCCCTATGCAATTTCTGTGTTTCATCAACACTTTGAAGGTCCACAATTTACAGAATGCCTCCAGATGTGCATAGGAAACTACTACTGGTCAACCTGGGAACGATCAAAGCGTAGACTGTTTCAGATATTACTCCCATGGAGGAGAGTACGGATGGTGACTATCGTATTCAATCCCGATGCAATTTCTGTGTTTCATCAACACTTTCAAGGTCCACAAATTACTGAATGCCTCCAGATGTGCATCGGAAACTACTACTGGTCTTCCAGGGAACTATCAAAGCGTAGACTGTTTCAGACATTACTCCCATGAAGGAAAGTGCGGATCGTGACTTTTGTATTCAATCCCGATGCAACTTCTGTGTTTCATCAACACTCTGATAGTCCACAGATTACAGATTGTCTCCAGATGTGCATCGGAAACTACTACTGGTCTTAGTGGAAACGATCAAAGCGTAGACTGTTTCAGACATTCCTCTTTATGGAGGAAATTGCGGATGTTGACTGTTGTATTCAATCCCGATGCAATTTCTGTGTTTCATCAACACTCTGATAGTCCACAGATTACAGATTGTCTCCAGATGTGCATCGGGAACTACTACTGGTCTTCCTGGGAACGATCAAAGCGTAGACTGTTTCAGACATTACTACCATGGAGGAAAGTGTGCATGGTGACAGTTGAATTCAATCCGATGCAATTTCTGTGTTTAATCAACACTTTGAAGATCCACAAATTACAGAATGCATCCAGATGTGCATCGGAAACTACTACTGGTCTTCCAGGGAACGATCAAAGCGTAGACTGTTTCAGACATTACTCCCATGGAGGAAAGTGTGCATGGTGACTGTTGTATTCAATCCGATGCAATTTCTGTGTTTCATCAACACTTTGAACGTCCACAGATTACAGAATGCATCCAGATGTGCATCGAAGACTACTACTGGTCTTGCACGAAACGATCAAAGCGTAGACTGTTTGAGACATTACTCCCATGGAGGAAAGTGTGGATGGTGACTGTTGTATTCACTCCCGACGCAATTTCTGTGTTTCATTAACACTTTGAAGGTCCACAGAGTACAGAATGCCTCCAGATGTGCATCAGAAACTACTACTGGTCTTCCAGGGAACGATCAAAGCGAAGACTGTTTCAGACATTACTCCCATGGAGGAAAGTGCGGATGGTGACTGTTGTATTCAATCCAGATGCAATTTCTGTGTTTCATCAGCAGTCTGATAGGGCACAGATTATACAATGCCTCCAGATATGCATCGGAAACTACTATTGGTCTTCCAGGGAACGATCAAAGCGTAGACTGTTTGAGACATTACTCCCATGGAGGAAAGTGCGAATGGTGACTGTTGTATTCAATCCCGATGCATTATCTGTGTTTCATCAACACTCTGATAGTCCACAGATTACAGTTAGCCTCCAAATGTGCATCGGAAAGTACTACTGGTCTTAAAGGGAACGATCAAAGCGTGGACTGTTGGA
This sequence comes from Schistocerca gregaria, assembly GCF_023897955.1. Taxonomy (NCBI): domain Eukaryota; kingdom Metazoa; phylum Arthropoda; class Insecta; order Orthoptera; family Acrididae; genus Schistocerca; species Schistocerca gregaria. Next base: position 1,771,564 of record NW_026061799.1, on the reverse strand, counting down.
GACATTACTAGCATGGAGGAAAGTGCGCATGGTGACTGTTGTATTCAATCCCGATGCAATTCCTGGGTTTCATCAACACTCTGATAGTCCACAGATTACAGATTGATTCCTGATGTGCATCGGAAACTACTACTGGTCTTCCAGGGAACGATCAAAGCATAGACTGTTTCAGACATAACTCCCATGGAGCAAAGTGCCGATGGTGACTGTTGTATTCAATCCTGATGCAATTTCTGTGTTACATCAACAATCTGATAGTAAACAGATTACAGATTGTCTCCAGATGTGCATTGGAAACCACTACTGTTCTTCCTGGGGACGATCAAAGCGTAGACTGTTTCAGACTTTACTCCCATGGAGGAAAGTGTGCATGGTGACTTTTGTATTCAATCCAGATGAAATTTCTGTGTTTTATCAACACTTTGAAGGTCCACAGATTACAGAATGTCTCCAGATGTGCATCGGAAACTAATACTGTTCTTCCAGGGAACGATCAAAGCGTAGACTGTCTCAGACATTTCTCCCATGGAGGAAAGTGCGGATGGTGACTGTTGTATTCAATCCCGATGCAATATCTGTGTTCCATCAACACCCTGATAGTCCACAGATTACAGAATGCCACCAGATGTGCATCGGGAACTACTACTGGTCTTCCAGGGAACGATCAAAGCGTAGACTGTTTGAGACATTACTCCCATGGAGGAAAGTGCTGATGGGGACTGTTGTATTCAATCCCGATGCAATTTCTGTGTTTCATCAACACTCTGATAGTGCACAGATTACAGAATGCCTCCAGATGTGCATCGGAAACTACTACTGGACTTCCAGGGAACGATCAGAGCCTAAACTCTGTGAGACATTGCTCCCATGGAGGAAAGTGCGCATGGTGACTGTTGTATTCAATCTCGATGCAATTTCTGTGTTTCATCAACGGTCTTATAGTCCACACATTACAGAATGACTCCAGATGTGCATCGGAAACTACAACTGGTCTTCCAGGGAACGATCAAATCGTAGACTGTTTGAGACATTAATCCCATGGAGGAAAGTGCGCATTGTAACTGTTGTATTCAATCCCGATGCAATTTCTGTGTTTCATCAACAGTCTGATAGTCCACAGATTACAGAATGCCATCAGATGTGCATCGGAAACTACTACTCGTCTTCCAGAGAACAATCAAAGCTTAGACTGTTTGGACTGTCCTCCGGTGGAGGAAAGTGCGCATGACGAATTCAATCCCGATGCAATTTATGTGTTTCATCAACACTATGATAGTCCACAGAATACCGAATGCCACCAGATGTGCATCGGAAACTACTACTGGTCTTCCAGGGAACGATCATAACGTAGACTGTTTGAGACATTACTCACATTGAGGAAAGTGCGCATGGTGACTGTTGTATTCAATCCCGATGCAATTTCTGTGTTTCATCAATACTCTGATAGTCCACAGATTACAGAATGCCACCATATGTGCATCGGAAAGTACTACTGGTCTTAAAGGGAACGATCAAAGCGTGGACTGTTGGAGACATTACTCCCATGGAGGAAAGTGCGCATGGTGACTGTTGTATTCAATCCCGATGCAACTACTGTGTTTCATCAACACTCTGATAGTCCACAGATTACAGAATGCCACGAGATGTGCATCGGGACCTACTACTGGTCTTCCAGGGAACGATCAAAGCGTAAATTGTTTGAGACATTACTCACATTGAGGAAAGTGCGCATGGTGACTGTTGTATTTAATCCCGATGCATTTTCTGTGTTTCATCAACACTCTGATAGACCACAGATTACAGAATGCCACCAGAAGTACATGGGAAACTAATACTGGTCTTCACGGAACGATCAAAGCGTAGACTGTTTAAGACATTACTCCCATGGAGGAAAGTGCGGATGGTGACTGCTGTATTCAATCCCAAAGCAACTACTGAGTTTCATCAACACTCTGATAGTCCACAGATTACAGAATGCCACCAGATGTGCATCGGGAACTACTACTGGTCTTCCAGGGAACGATCAAAGCGTAAATTGTTTGATACATTACTCACATTGAGGAAAGTGCGCATGGTGACTGTTGTATTCAATCCCGATGCAATTTCTGTGTTTCATCAATACTCTGATAGTCCACAGATTACAGAATGACACCAGATGTGCATCGGAAACTACTACTGGTCTTCCAGGGAACGATCAAAGCGTAGACTGTTTGAGACATTACTCCCATGGAGGAAAGTGCTGATGGGGACTGTTGTATTCAATCCCGATGCAATTTCTGAGTTTCATCAACACTCTGGTAGTGCACAGATTACAGACTGCCTCCAGATGTGCATCGGAAACTACTACTGGACTTCCAGGGAACGATCAGAGCCTAAACTCTGTGAGACATTGCTCCCATGGAGGAAAGTGCGCATGGTGACTGTTGTATTCAATCTCGATGCAATTTCTGTGTTTCATCAACAGTCTTATAGTCCACACATTACAGAATGACTCCAGATGTGCATCGGAAACTACAACTGGTCTTCCAGGGAACGATCAAATCGTAGACTGTTTGAGACATTAATCCCATGGAGGAAAGTGCGCATTGTAACTGTTGTATTCAATCCCGATGCAATTTCTGTGTTTCATCAACAGTCTGATAGTCCACAGATTACAGAATGCCACCAGATGTGCACCGGAAACTACTACTGGTCTTCCAGGGACGATCAAAGCGAGGACTGTTTGAGATATTACTCCCATGGAGGAAAGTGCGCATATTGACTGTTGTATTCAATGCCGATGCAATTTCTGTGTTTCATCAACACTCTGATAGTCCACAGATTACAGAATGCCACCAGATGTGCATCGGAAACTACTACTCGTCTTCCAGAGAACAATCAAAGCTTAGACTGTTTGAGACAATCCTCCGGTGGAGGAAAGTGCGCATGACGAATTCAATCCCGATGCTATTTATGTGTTTCATCAACACTATGATAGTCCACAGAATACCGAATGCCACCAGATGGGCATCGGAAACTACTACTGGTCTTCCAGGGAACGATCATAACGTAGACTGTTTGAGACATTACTCACATTGAGGAAAGTGCGCATGGTGACTGTTGTATTAAATCCCGATGCAATTTCTGTGTTTCATCAATTCTCTGATAGTCCACAGATTACAGAATGCCACCATATGTGCATCGGAAACTACTACTGGTCTTCCAGGGAACGATGAAAGCGTGGACTGTTTGAGACATTACTCCCATGGAGGAAAGTGCGAATGGTGACTATTGTATTCAATCCCGATGCAATTTCTGTGTTTCATCAACACTGTGATAGTCCACAGATTACAGAATGCCACCAAATGTTCATCGGAAACTACTTCTGGTCTTCCAGGGGACGATCAAATCGTAGACTGTTTGAGACATTACTCCCATGGAGGGAAGTGCGCATGGTGACTGTAGTATTCAATCCCGATGGAATTTCTGTGTTTCATCAACAGTCTGATAGTCCACAGATTACCGAATGCCTCCAGATGTGCATCGGATACTACTACTGGTCTTCCAGGGAACGATCAAAGCGTAGACTGTTTGAGACATTACTCCCATGGAGGAAAGTGCGCATGGTGACTGTTGTATTCAATCCCGATGCAATTTCTGTGTTTCATCAACAGTCTTATAGTTCACAGATTTCAGGATGCCTCCAGATGTGCATCGGAAACTGCTACTGGTCTTCCAGGAACGATCAAATCGTAGACTGTTTGAGACATTACTCCCATGGAGGAAAGTGCGCATGGTGGCTGTTGTATTTAATCCCGATGCATTTTCTGTGTTTCATCAACACTCTGCTAGACCACGATTACAGAATGCCACCAGATGTCCATCGGAATCTCCTACTGGTCTTCCACTGAACTATCAAAGCGTAGACTGTTTCAGACATATTCCCATGGAGGAAAGAGCGGATGGTGACTGTTGTATTCAATCCCGATGCAATTTCTGTGTTTCATCAACACTATGATAGTCCACAGATTACAGAATGCGACCAGATGTGCATCGGAAACTACTACGGGTCATCCACGGAACGAACATAACGTAGACTGTTTGAGACATTACTCCCATGGAGGGAAGTGCGCATGGTGACTGTTGTATTCAATCCCGATGCAATTTCTGTGTTTCATCAACAGTCTGATAGTCCACAGATTACAGAATGCCTCCAGATGTGCATCGGAAACTACTACTGGTCTTCCAGGGAACGATCAAAGCGTAGACTGTTTGAGACATAACTCCCATGGAGGAAAGTGCGCATGGTGACTGTTGTATTCAATCCCGATGCAATTTCTGTGTTTCATCCATACTCTGATAGTCCACAGATTACAGAATGCCACCATATGTGCATCGGAAACTACTACTGGTCTTCCAGGGAACGATGAAAGCGTGGACTGTTTGAGACATTACTCCCATGGAGGAAAGTGCGAATGGTGACTGTTGTATTCAATCCCGATGGAATTTCTGTGTTTCATCAACAGTCTGATAGTCCACAGATTACAGAATGCCTCCAGATGTGCATCGGAAACTACTACTGGTCTTCCAGGGAACGATCAAAGCGTAGACTGTGTGAGACATTACTCCCATGGAGGAAAGTGCGCATGGTGACTGTTGTATTCAATCCCGATTCTATTTCTGTGTTTCATCAACACTCTGATAGTCCACAGATTACAGAATGCCACCAGATGTGCATCGGAAACTGCTACTGGTCTTCCAGGGAACGATCAAAGCTTAGACTGTTTGAGTCATTACTCCGGTGGAGGAAAGTGCGCATGGTGACTGTTGTATTCAATCCCGATGCAATTTCTTTGTTTCATCAACACTCTGATAGTCCACAGGTTACAAAATGCCACCAGATGTGCATCGGAAACTACTACTGTTCTTCCAGAGAACTATCAAAGCGTAGACTGTTTGAGACATTACTCCAGTGGAGGAAGGTGCGCATGGTGAATTCAATCCCGATGCAATTTCTGTGTTTCATCAACACTCTGATAGTCCACAGATTACAGAATGCAACCAGATGTGCATCGGAAACTACTACTGGTCTTCCAGGGAACGATCAAAGCGTAAATTGTTTGAGACATTACTCCCATGGAGGAAAGTGTGGATGGTGACTGTTGTATTCAATCCCGATGCAATTTCTGTGTTTCATCAACACTCTGATAGTCCACAGATTACAGAATGCCACCAGATGTGCATCGGAAACTACTACGGGTCTTCCAGGGAATGATCAAATCGTAGACTGTTTGAGACATTACTCCCGTGGAGAAAAGTGCGCATGGTGATATTTGTATTCAATCCCGATGCAATTTCTGTGTTTCATCGACACTCTGATAGTCCACAGATTACCGAATGCCACCAGATGTGCACCGGAAACTACTACTGGTCTTCCAGGAACGAACAAAGCGTAGACTGTTTGAGACATTACACCCAAGGAGGAAAGTGCGCATGGTGACTGTTGTATTCAATCCCGATGCAATTTCTGTGTTTCATCAACAGTCTTATAGTCCACAGAATACAGAATGCCACCAGATGTGCATCGGAAACTACTACTGGTCCTCCAGGGAACGATCAAAGCGTAAATTGTTTGAGGCATTACTCACATTGAGGAAAGTGCGCATGGTGACTGTTGTATTCAATCCCGATGCAATTTCTGTGTTTCATCAATACTCTGATAGTCCACAGATTACAGAATGCCACCAGATGTGCATCGGAAACTACTACTGCTCTTCCAGGGAACGATCAAAGTGTAGACTGTTTGAGACATAACTCCCGTGGAGGAAAGTGCGCATGGTGACTGTTGTATTTAATCCCGATGCATTTTCTGTGTTTCATCAACACTCTGATAGACCACAGATTACAGAATGCCACCAGATGTGCATCGGAAACTCCTACTGGTCTTCCACTGAACGATCAAATCGTAGACTGTTTCAGACATTACCCCCATGGAGGAAAGTGCAGATGGTGACTGTTGTATTCAATCCCGATGCAATTTCTGTGTTTCATCGACACTCTGATTGTCCACAGATTACCGAATGCCACCAGATGTGCACCGGAAACTACTACGGGTCTTCCAGGGAAAGATCAAATCGTAGACTGTTTGAGACATTACTCCCATGGAGGAAAGTGTGCATGGTGACATTTGTATTCAATCCCGATGCAATTTCTGTGTTTCATCAACACTCTGATAGTCCACAGATTACAGAATGCCACCAGATGTGCACCGGAAACTACTACTGTTCTTCCAGAGAACTATCAAAGCGTAGACTTTTTGAGACATTACTCCGGTGGAGGAAGGTGCGCATGGTGAATTCAATCCCGATGCAATTTCTGTGTTTCATCAACACTCTGATAGTCCACAGATTACAGAATGCAACCAGATGTGCATCGGAAACTACTACTGGTCTTCCAGGGAACGATCAAAACGTAAATTGTTTGAGACATTACTCCCATGGAGGAAAGTGTGGATGGTGACTGTTGTATTCAATCCCGATGCAATTTCTGTGTTTCATCAACACTCTGATAGTCCACAGATTACAGAATGCCACCAGATGTGCATCGGAAACTACTACGGGTCTTCCAGGGAATGATCAAATCGTAGACTGTTTGAGACATTACTCCCGTGGAGAAAAGTGCGCATGGTGATATTTGTATTCAATCCCGATGCAATTTCTGTGTTTCATCGACACTCTGATAGTCCACAGATTACCGAATGCCACCAGATGTGCACCGGAAACTACTACTGGTCTTCCAGGAACGAACAAAGCGTAGACTGTTTGAGACATTACTCCCATGGAGGAAAGTGCGCATGGTGACTGTTGTATTCAATCCCGATGCAATTTCTGTGTTTCATCAACAGTCTTATAGTCCACAGAATACAGAATGCCACCAGATGTGCATCGGAAACTACTACTGGTCCTCCAGGGAACGATCAAAGCGTAAATTGTTTGAGGCATTACTCACATTGAGGAAAGTGCGCATGGTGACTGTTGTATTCAATCCCGATGCAATTTCTGTGTTTCATCAATACCCTGATAGTCCACAGATTACAGAATGCCACCAGATGTGCATCGGAAACTACTACTGCTCTTCCAGGGAACGATCAAAGCGTAGACTGTTTGAGACATAACTCCCGTGGAGGAAAGTGCGCATGGTGACCGTTGTATTTAATCCCGATGCATTTTCTGTGTTTCATCAACACTCTGATAGACCACAGATTACAGAATGCCACCAGATGTGCATCGGAAACTCCTACTGGTCTTCCACTGAACGATCAAATCGTAGACTGTTTCAGACATTACCCCCATGGAGGAAAGTGCAGATGGTGACTGTTGTATTCAATCCCGATGCAATTTCTGTGTTTCATCGACACTCTGATTGTCCACAGATTACCGAATGCCACCAGATGTGCACCGGAAACTACTACGGGTCTTCCAGGGAAAGATCAAATCGTAGACTGTTTGAGACATTACTCCCATGGAGGAAAGTGTGCATGGTGACATTTGTATTCAATCCCGATGCAATTTCTGTGTTTCATCAACACTCTGATAGTCCACAGATTACAGAATGCCACCAGATGTGCATCGGAAACTACTACTGGTCTTCCAGGGAACGATCAAAGCGTAAATTGTTTGAGACATTACTCCCATGGAGGAAAGTGCGGATGGTGACTGTTGTATTCAATCCCGATGCAATTTCTGTGTTTCATCAACAGTCTTATAGTCCACAGAATTCAGAATGCCTCCAGATGTGCATTGGAAACTGCTACTGGTCTTCCAGGGAACGATCAAATCGTAGACTGTTTGAGACATTACTCCCATGGAGGAAAGTGCGCATGGTGACTGTTGTATTCAATCCCGATGCAATTTCTGTGTTTCATCAATACTCTGATAGTCCACAGATTACAGAATGCCACCATATGTGCATCGGAAACTACTTCTGGTCTTCCAGGGAACGATCAAGTCGTAGACTGTTTGAGACATTACTCCCATGGAGGGAAGTGCGCATGGTGACTGTTGTATTCAATCCCGATGCTATTTCTGTGTTTCATCAACACTCTGATAGTCCACAGATTACAGAATGCCACCAGATGTGCATCGGAAACTGCTACTGGTCTTCCAGGGAACGATCAAAGCGTAGACTGTTTGAGACATTACTCCGGTGGAGGAAAGTGCGCATGGTGCTGTTGTAGTCAATCCCGATGCAATTTCTTTGTTTCATCAACACTCTGATAGTCCACAGGTTACAAAATGCCACCAGATGTGCATCGGAAACTACTACTGTTCTTCCAGAGAACTATCAAAGCGTAGACTGTTTGAGACATTACTCCGACGGAGGAAAGTGCGCATGGTGAATTCAATCCCGATGCAATTTCTGTGTTTCATCAACACTCTGATAGTCCACAGATTACAGAATGCCACCAGATGTGCACCGGAAACTACTACTGGTCTTCCAGAGAACAGTCAAAGCGTAGACTGTTTGAGACATTACTCCCGTATAGGAAAGTGCGCATGGTGAAATCAATCCCGATGCAAATTCTGTGTTTCATCAACACTCTGATAGTCCACAGAATACAGAATGCCACCAGATGTGCATCGGAAACTACTACTGGTCCTCCAGGGAACGATCAAAGCGTAAATTGTATGAGGCATTACTCACATTGAGGAAAGTGACCATGCTGACTGTTGTATTCAATCCCGATGCAATTTCTGTGTTTCATCAATACTCTGATAGTCCACAAATTACAGAATGCCACCAGATGTGCATCGGAAACTACTACTGGTCTTCCAGGGAACGATCAAAGCGTAGACTGTTTGAGACATAACCCCCGTGGAGGAAAGTGCGGATGGTGACTGTTGTACTCAATCCCGATGCAATTTCTGTGTTTCATCGACACTCTGATAGTCCACAGATTACCGAATGCCACCAGATGTGCACCGGAAACTACTACTGGTCTTCCAGGAACGATCAAAGCGTAGACTGTTTGAGACATTACTCCCATGGAGGAAAGTGCGCATGGTGACTGTTGTATTCAATGCCGATACAATTTCTGTGTTTCATCAATACTCTGATAGACCACAGATTACAGAATGCCACCAGATGTGCATCGGAAACTCCTACTGGTCGTCCACTGAACGATCAAATCGTAGACTGATTCAGACATTAGCCCCATGGAGGAAAGTGCGGATGGTGACTGTTGTATTCAATCCCGATGCAATTTCTGTGTTTCATCGACTCTTTGATAGTCCACAGATTACCGAATGCCACCAGATGTGCACCGGAAACTCTTACTGGTCTTCAGGAACGATCAAAGCGTAGACTGTTTGAGACATTACCCCCAAGGGGGAAAGTGCGCATGGTGACTGTTGTATTCAATGCCGATGCAATTTCTGTGTTTCATCATTACTCTGATAGTCCACAGATTGCAGAATGCCACCAGATGTGCATCGGAAACTACTACTGGTCTTCCAGGGAACGATGAAAGTGTGGACTGTTTGAGACATTACTCCCATGGAGGAAAGTGCGAATGGTGACTGTTGTATTCAATCCCGATGCAATTTCTGTGTTTCATTATCACTCTGATAGTCCACAGATTACAGAATGCCACCAAATGTGCATCGGAAACTACTTCTGGTCTTCCAGGGAACGATCAAGTCGTAGACTGTTTGAGACATTACTCCCATGGAGGGAAGTGCGCATGGTGACTGTTGTATTCAATCCCGATGCTATTTCTGTGTTTCATCAACACTCTGATAGTCCACAGATTACAGAATGCCTCCAGATGTGCATCGGAAACTGCTACTGGTCTTCCAGGGAGCGATCAAAGCGTAGACTGTTTGAGACATTACTCCTGTGGAGGAAAGTGCGCATGGTGACATTTGTATTCAATCCCCATGCAATTTCTATGTTTCAGCAACACTCTGATAGTCCACAGATTACAGAATGCCACCAAATGTGCATCGGAAACTATTACTGGTCCTCCAGGGAACGATCAAAGCGTAAATTGTTAGAGGCATTACTCACGTTGAGGAAAGTGCGCATGGTGACTGTTGTATTCAATCCCGATGCAATTTCTGTGTTTCATCAACAATCTTATAGTCCACAGAATACAGAATGCCACCAGATGTGCATCGGAAACTACTACTGGTCCTCCAGGGAAGGATCAAAGCGTAAATTGTATGAGGCATTACTCACATTGAGGAAAGTGCACATGGTGACTGTTGTATTCAATCCCGATGCAATTTCTGTGTTTCATCAATACTCTGATAGTCCACAGATTACAGAATGCCACCAGATGTGCATCGGAAACTACTACTGGTCTTCCAGGGAACGATCAAAGCGTAGACTGTTTGAGACATTACTCCCATGGAGGAAAGTGCGCATGGTGACTGTTGTATTCAATGCCGATGCAATTTCTGTGTTTCATCAATTCTCTGATAGACCACAGATTACAGAATGCCACCAGATGTGCATCGGAAACTCCTACTGGTCTTCCACTGAACGATCAAATCGTAGACTGTTTCAGACATTAGCCCCATGGAGGAAAGTGCGGATGGTGACTGTTGTATTCAATCCCGATGCAATTTCTGTGTTTCATCGACTCTTTGATAGTCCACAGATTACCGAATGCCACCAGATGTGCACCGGAAACTCTTACTGGTCTTCCAGGAACGATCAAAGCGTAGACTGTTTGAGACATTACTCCCATGGAGGAAAGTGCGCATGGTGACTGTTGTATTCAATGCCGATGCAATTTCTGTGTTTCATCAATACTCTGATAGTCCACAGATTGCAGAATGCCACCAGATGTGCATCGGAAACTACTACTGGTCTTCCAGGGAACGATCAAAGCGTAGACTGTTTGAGACACAACACCCGTGGACGAAAGTGCGCATGGTGACTGTCGTATTCAATCCCGATTCAATATCTGTGTCTCATCAACACTCTGATAGTCCAAAGATTCCAGAATGCCACCAGGTGTGCATCGGAAACTACTACTGGTCTTCCAGAGAACAATCAAAGCGTAGACTGTTTGAGACATTACTCCAGTGGAGGAAAGTGCGCATGGTGAATTCAATCCCAATGCAATTTCTGTGTTTCATCAACACTCTGATAGTCCACAGATTACAGAATGCCACCAGATGTGCATCGGAAACTACTACGGGTCTTCCAGGGAACGATCAAATCGTAGACTGTTTGAGACATTACTCCCGTGGAGGAAAGTGCGCATGGTGATATTTGTATTCAATCCTGATGCAATTTCTGTGTTTCATCGACACTCTGATAGTCCACAGATTACAGAATGCCACCAGATGTGCATCGGAAACTACTACTGCTCTTCCAGGGAACGATCAAAGCGTAGACTGTTTGAGACATAACTCCCGTGGAGGAAAGTGCGCATGGTGACTGTTGTATTTAATCCCGATGCATTTTCTGTGTTTCATCAACACTCTGATAGACCACAGATTACAGAATACCACCAGATGTGCATCGGAAACTCCTACTGGTCTTCCACTGAACGATCAAATCGTAGACTGTTTCAGACATTACCCCCATGGAGGGAAGTGCAGATGGTGACTGTTGTATTCAATCCCGATGCAATTTCTGTGTTTCATCGACACTCTGATTGTCCACAGATTACCGAATGCCACCAGATGTGCACCGGAAACTACTACGGGTCTTCCAGGGGAAGATCAAATCGTAGACTGTTTGAGACATTACTCCCATGGAGGAAAGTGTGCATGGTGACATTTTTATACAATCCCGATGCAATTTCTGTGTTTCATCAACACTCTGATAGTCCACAGATTACAGAATGCCACCAGATGTGCACCGGAAACTACTACTGTTCTTCCAGAGAACTATCAAAGCGTAGACTGTTTGAGACATTACTCCGGTGGAGGAAGGTGCGCATGGTGAATTCAATCCCGATGCAATTTCTGTGTTTCATCAACACTCTGATAGTCCACAGATTACAGAATGCCACCAGATGTGCATCGGAAACTACTACTGGTCTTCCAGGGAACGATCAAAGCGTAAATTGTTTGAGACATTACTCCCATGGAGGAAAGTGCGGATGGTGACTGTTGTATTCAATCCCGATGCAATTTCTGTGTTTCATCAACAGTCTTATAGTCCACAGATTTCAGAATGCCTCCTGATGTGCATCGGAAACTGCTACTGGTCTTCCAGGGAACGATCAAATCGTAGACTGTTTGAGACATTACTCCCATGGAGGAAAGTGCGCATGGTGACTGTTGTATTCAATCCCGATGCAATTTCTGTGTTTCATCAATACTCTGATAGTCCACAGATTACAGAATGCCACCATATGTGCATCGGAAACTACTACTGGTCTTCCAGGGAACGATGAAAGCGTGGACTGTTTGAGACATTACTCCCATGGAGGAAAGTGCGAATGGTGACTGTTGTATTCAATCCCGATGCAATTTCTGTGTTTCATTAACACTCTGATAGTCCACAGATTACAGAATGCCACCAAATGTGCATCGGAAACTACTTCTGGTCTTCCAGGGAACGATCAAGTCGTAGACTGTTTGAGACATTACTCCCATGGAGGGAAGTGCGCATGGTGACTGTTGTATTCAATCCCGATGCTATTTCTGTGTTTCATCAACACTCTGATAGTCCACAGATTACAGAATGCCACCAGGTGTGCATCGGAAACTGCTACTGGTCTTCCAGGGAACGATCAAAGCGTAGACTGTTTGAGACATTACTCCGGTGGAGGAAAGTGCGCATGGTGACTGTTGTAGTCAATCCCGATGCAATTTCTTTGTTTCATCAACACTCTGATAGTCCACAGGTTACAAAATGCCACCAGATGTGCATCGGAAACTACTACTGTTCTTCCAGAGAACTATCAAAGCGTAGACTGTTTGAGACATTACTCCGGTGGAGGAAGGTGCGCATGGTGAATTCAATCCCGATGCAATTTCTGTGTTTCATCAACACTCTGTTAGTCCACAGATTACAGAATGCCACCAGATGTGCACCGGAAACTACTACTGGTCTTCCAGAGAACAATCAAAGCGTAGACTGTTTGAGACATTACTCCCGTATAGGAAAGTGCGCATGGTGAAATCAATCCCGATGCAAATTCTGTGTTTCATCAACACTCTGATAGTCCACAGAATACAGAATGCCACCAGATGTGCATCGGAAACTACTACTGGTCCTCCAGGGAACGATCAAAGCGTAATTTGTATGAGGCATTACTCACATTGAGGAAAGTGCCCATGGTGACTGTTGTATTCAATCCCGATGCAATTTCTGTGTTTCATCAATACTCTGATAGTCCACAGATTACAGAATGCCACCAGATGTGCATCGGAAACTACTACTGGTCTTCCAGGGAACGATCAAAGCGTAGACTGTTTGAGACATAACGCCCGTGGAGGAAAGTGCGGATGGTGACTGTTGTATTCAATCCCGATGCAATTTCTGTGTTTCATCGACACTCTGATAGTCCACAGATTACCGAATGCCACCAGATGTGCACCGGAAACTACTACTGGTCTTCCAGGAACGATCAAAGCGTAGACTGTTTGAGACATTACTCCCATGGAGGAAAGTGCGCATGGTGACTGTTGTATTCAATGCCGATGCAATTTCTGTGTTTCATCAATACTCTGATAGACCACAGATTACAGAATGCTACCAGATGTGCATCGGAAACTCCTACTGGTCTTCCAGGGAACGATGAAAGTGTGGACTGTTTGAGACATTACTCCCATGGAGGAAAGTGCGAATGGTGACTGTTGTATTCAATCCCGATGCAATTTCTGTGTTTCATTAACACTCTGATAGTCCACAGATTACAGAATGCCACCAAATGTGCATCGGCAACTACTTCTGGTCTTCCAGGGAACGATCAAGTCGTAGACTGTTTGAGACATTACTCCCATGGAGAGAAGTGCGCATGGTGACTGTTGTATTCAATCCCGATGCTATTTCTGTGTTTCATCAACACTCTGATAGTCCACAGATTACAGAATGCCACCAGATGTGCATCGGAAACTGCTACTGGTCTTCCAGGGAGCGATCAAAGCGTAGACTGTTTGAGACATTACTCCTGTGGAGGAAAGTGCGCATGGTGACATTTGTATTCAATCCCCATGCAATTTCTATGTTTCAGCAACACTCTGATAGTCCACAGATTACAGAATGCCACCAGATGTGCATCGGAAACTACTACTGGTCTTCCAGAGAACAATCAAAGCGTAGACTGTTTGAGACATTACTCGATTATAGGAAAGTGCGCATGGTGAAATCAATCCCGATGCAAATTCTGTGTTTCATCAACACTCTGATAGTCCACAGAATACGGAATGCCACCAGATGTGCATCGGAAACTACTACTGGTCCTCCAGGGAACGATCAAAGCGTAAATTGTATGAGGCATTACTCACATTGAGGAAAGTGCCCATGGTGACTGTTGTATTCAATCCCGATGTAATTTCTGTGTTTCATCAATACTCTGATAGTCCACAGATTACAGAATGCCACCAGATGTGCATCGGAAACTACTACTGGTCTTCCAGGGAACGATCAAAGCGTAGACTGTTTGAGACATAACTCCCGTGGAGGAAAGTGCGGATGGTGACTGTTGTATTCAATCCCGATGCAATTTCTGTGTTTCATCAATACTCTGATAGTCCACAGATTGCAGAATGCCACCAGATGTGCATCGGAAACTACTACTGGTCTTCCAGGGAACGATCAAAGCGTAGACTGTTTGAGACATAACTCCCGTGGAGGAAAGTGCGCATGGTGACTGTCGTATTCAATCCCGATTCAATTTCTGTGTCTCATCAACACTCTGATAGTCCAAAGATTCCAGAATGCCACCAGATGTGCATCGGAAACTACTACTGGTCTTCCAGAGAACAATCAAAGCGTAGACTGTTTGAGACATTACTCCAGTGGAGGAAAGTGCGCATGGTGAATTCAATCCCAATGCAATTTCTGTGTTTCATCAACACTCTGATAGTCCACAGATTACAGAATGCCACCAGATGTGCTTCGGAAACTACTACGGGTCTTCCAGAGAACTATCAAAGCGTAGACTGTTTGAGACATTACTCCGGTGTAGGAAGGTGCGCATGGTGAATTCAATCCCAATGCAATTTCTGTGTTTCATCAACACTCTGATAGTCCACAGATTACAGAATGCCACCAGATGTGCATTGGCAACTACTACGGGTCTTCCAGGGAACGATCAAATCGTAGACTGTTTGAGACATTACTCCCGTGGAGGAAAGTGCGCATGGTGACATTTGTATTCAATCCCGATGCAATTTCTGTGTTTCATCAACACTCTGATAGTCCACAGATTACAGAATGCCACCAGATGTGCATCGGAAACTACTACTGGTCTTCCAGAGAACAATCAAAGCATAGACTGTTTAAGACATTACTCCCGTATAGGAAAGTGCGCATGGTGAAATCAATCCCGATGCAAATTCTGTGTTTCATCAACACTCTGATAGTCCACAGAATACAGAATGCCACCTGATGTGCATCAGAAACTACTACTGGTCCTCCAGGGAACGATCAAATTGTAAATTGTTTGAGGCATTACTCACATTGAGGAAAGTGCGCATGGTAACTGTTGTATTCAATCCCGATGCAATTTCTGTGTTTCATGAACAGTCTTATAGTCCACAGAATACAGAATGCCACCAGATGTGCATCGGAAACTACTACTTGTCCTCCAGGGAACGAACAAAGCGTAAATTGTTTGAGACATTACTCCCATGGATGAAAGTGCGGATGGTGACTGTTGTATTCAATCCCGATGCAATTTCTGTGTTTCATCAACACTCTGATAGTCCACAGATTACAGAATGCCACCAGATGTGCATCGGAAACTACTATGGGTCTTCCAGGGAACGATCGAATCGTAGACTGTTTGAGACATTACTCCCGTGGAGGAAAGTGCGCATGGTGACATTTGTATTCAATCCCGATGCAATTTCTGTGTTTCATCAACACTCTGATAGTCCACAGATTACAGAATGCCACCAGATGTGCATCGGAAACTACTACTGGTCTTCCAGGGAACGATCAAAGCGTAGACTGTTTGACACATAACTCCCGTGGAGGAAAGTGCGCATGGTGACTGTTGTATTTAATCCCGATGAATTTTCTGTGTTTCACCAACACTCTGATAGACCACAGATTACAGAATGCCACCAGATGTGCATCGGAAGCTCCTACTGGTCTTCCACTGAACGATCAAAGCGTAGACTGTTTCAGACATTACCCCCATGGAGGAAAGTGCGGATGGTGACTGTTGTATTCATTCCCGATGCAATTTCTGTGTTTCATCGACACTCTGACAGTCCACAGATTACCAAATGCCACCATATGTGCACCGGAAACTACTACTGGTCTTCCAGGAACGATCAAAGCGTAGACTGTTTGAGACATTACTCCTATGGAGGAAAGTGCGCATGGTGACTGTTGTATTCAATGCCGATGCAATTTCTGTGTTTCATCAATACTCTGATAGTCCACAGATTGCAGAATGCCACCAGATGTGCATCGGGAACTACTACTGGTCTTCCAGGGAACGATCAAAGCGTAGACTGTTTGAGACATAACTCCGGTGAGGAAAGTGCGCACGGTGACTGTCGTATTCAATCCCGATTCAATTTCTGTGTTTCATCAACACTCTGATAGTCCAAAGATTACAGAATGCCACCAGATGTTCATCGGAATCTACTACTGGTCTTCCAGAGAACAATCAAAGCGTAGACTGTTTGAGACATTACTCCAGTGGAGGAAAGTGCGCATGGTGAATTCAATCCCAATGCAATTTCTGGGTTTCATCAACACTCCGATAGTCCACAGATTACAGAATGCCACCAGATGTGCATCAGAAACTACTACTGGTCTTCCAGGGAACGATCAAAATGTAAATTGTTTGAGACATTACTCACATTGAGGAAAGTGCGCATGGTGACTGTTGTATTCAATCCCGATGCAATTTCTGTGTTTCATCAACACTCTGATAGTCCACAGATTACAGAATGCCACCAGATGTGCATCGGAAACTACTAGTGATCTTCCACTGAACGATCAAAGCATAGACTGTTCGAGACATTGCTCCGATGGAGGAAAGTGTGCGTGGTGACTGTTGTATTCAATCCCGATGCAATTTCTGTGTTTCATCAACACTCTGATGGTCCACAGATTACAGAATGCGACCAGATGTCCATCGCAAACTAATACCGGTCTTCCAGGGAACGATCAAAGCGTAGACTGTTTGAGACATTACTCCCGAGGAGGAAGGTGCGCGTGGTGACTGTTGTATTCAATCCCAATGCAATTTCTGTGTTTCATCAACACTCTGATAGTCCACAGATTACAGAATGCCACCAGATATGCACCGGAAACAACTACCCGTCTTCCGGGAACGATCAAATCGTAGACTGTTTGAGACATTACTCCGATGGAGGTAAGTGCGCATGGTGACTGTTGTATTCAATGCCGATGCAATTTCTGTGTTTCACCCACGCTCTGATAGTCCACAGATTACAGAATGCCTCCAGATGTACATCGGAAACTCCTACTGGTCTTCCACTGAACGATCAAAGCGTAGACTGTTTCAGACATTACTCCCATTGAGGAAAGTGCGGATGGTGACTATTGTATTCATTCCCGATGCCATTTCTGTGTTTCATCAACACTCTGATAGTCCACAGGTTACAAAATGGTGCCAGATGTGCATCGGAAACTACTACTGGTCTTCTAGAGAACAATCAAAGCGTAGACTGTTTGAGACATTAAGCCAGTGGAGGAAAGTGCGCATGTTGAATTCATCCCAATGCAATTTCTGTGTTTCATCAAAACTCTGATAGTCCACAGATTACAGAATGCCACCAGACGTGCATCGGAAACTACTACTGGTCTTCCACTGAACGATCAAAGCGTAGACAGTTCGAGACATTGCTCCCATGGAGGAAAGTGCGGATGGTGACTGTTGTATTCAATCCCGATGCAATTTCTGTGTTTCATCAACAGCCTTATGGTCCACAGATTACAGAATGCCTCCAGATGTGCATCGGAAACTACTACTGGTCTTCCAGGGAACGATCAAAACGTAAATTGTTTGAGACATTACTCACATTGAGGAAAGTGCGCATGGTGACTGTTGTATTCAATCCCGATGCAATTTCTGTGTTTCATCAATACTCTGATAGTCCACAGATTACAGAATGCCACCAGATGTGCATCGGAAACTAATAGTGGTCTTCCAGGGAACGATCAAAGCGTAGACAATTTGAGACATAACTCCCGAGGAGGAAGGTTCGCGTGGTGACTGTTGTATTCAATCCCGATGGAATTTCTGTGTTTCATCAACACTTTAAAGGTCCACAGATTACAGAATGCCACCAGATGTCCATCGCAAACTAATACTGGTCTTCCATGGAACGATCAAAGCGTAGACTGTTTGAGCCATTACTCCCATGGAGGAAAGTGCGCATGGTGACTGTTGTATTCAATCCCGATGCAATTTCTGTGTTTCATCAACACTCTGATAGCCCACAGATTACAGAATGCCACCAGATGTGCATCAGAAACTACTACTGGTCTTCCAGGGAACGATCAAATCGTAGACTGTTTGAGACATTACTCCCATTTAGGATAGTGCGCATGGTGATTGTTGTATTCAATCCCGATGGAATTTCTGTGTTTCATCAACAGTCTGATAGTCAACAGATTACAGAATGCCTCCAGATGTGCATCGGAAACTACTACTGGTCTTCCAGGGAACGATCAAAGCGTAGACTGTTTGAGACATTACTCATATGGAGGAAAGTGCGCATGGTGACTGTTGTATTCCATCGCGATGCAATTTCTGTATTTCGTCAACAGTCTTATAGTCCACAGATTACAGAATGCCTCCAGATGTTCATCGGAAACTACTACTGGTCTTCCAAGGAACGATCAAATCGTAGACTGTTTGGGACATTACTCCCATGGAGGAAAGTGAGGATGGTGACTGTTGTATTCAATCTCGATGCAATTTCTGTGTTTCATTAACACTCTGTTAGTCCACAGATTACAGAATGCCACCACATTTGCATCGGAAACTACTACTGGTCTTCCAGGGAACGATCAAAGCGTAAATTGTTTGAGACATTACTCACATTGAGGAAAGTGCGGATGGTGACTGTTGTATTCAATCCCGATGCAATTTCTGTGTTTCATCAACACTCTGATAGTCCAAAGATTACAGAATGCCACCAGATGTGCATCGGAAACTACTACTGGTCTTCCAGGAACGATCAAAGCGTAGACTGTTTGAGACATTACTCCCATGGAGGAAAGTGCGCATGGTGACTGTTGTATTTAATGCCGATGCAATTTCTGTGTTTCATCAACACTCTGATAGTCCACAGATTACCGAATGCCACCAGATGTGCATCGGAAACTACTACTGGTCTTCCAGGGAACGATCGAAGGGTAGACAGTTTGAGATATTACTCCGGTGGAGGAAAGTGCACATGGTGACTGTTGTATTCAATCCCGATGCAATTTCTGTGTATCATCAACTCTCTGATAGTCCACAGATTACAAAATGCCACCAGATCTGCACCGGAAACTACTACTGGTCTTCCAGAGAACAATCAAAACGTAGACTGTTTGAGACATTACTCTGGTGGAGGAAGGTGCGCATGGTGAATTCAATCCCGATGCAATTTCTGTGTTTCATCAACACTCTGATAGTCCACAGATTACAGAATGCCACCAGATGTGCATCGGAAACTACTACTGGTCTCCAGGGAACGATCAAAGCGTAAATTGTTTGAGACATTACTCCCATGGAGGAAAGTGCGGATGGTGACTGTTGTATTCAATCCCGATGCAATTTCTGTGTTTCATCAACACTCTGATAGTCCACAGATTACAGAATGCCACCAGATGTGCATCGGAAACTACTACTGGTCTTCCAGGGAACAATCAAATCGTAGACTGTTTGAGACATTACTCCCATGGAGGAAAGTGCGCATGGTTACTGTTGTATTCAATCCCGATGCAATTTCTGTGTTTCATCAACACTCTGATAGTGCACAGATTACAGAATGCCTCCAGATGTGCATCGGAAACTACTACTGGTCTTCCAGGGAACGATCGGAGCCTAAACTCTTTGAGTTATTGCTCCCATGGAGGAAAGTGCGCATGGTGACTGTTGTATTCAATCCCGATGCAATTTCTGTGTTTCATCAACAGTCTTATAGTCCACACATTACAGAATGCCTCCAGATGTGCATCGGAAACTACTACTGGTCTTCCAGGGAACGATCAAATCGTAGACTGTTTGAGACATTACTCCCATGAAGGAAAGTGCGCATGGTGACTGTTGTATTCATTCCCGATGCAATTTCTGTGTTTCATCAACAGTCTGATAGTCCACAGATTACAGAATGCCACCAGACGTGCATCTGAAACTACTACTGGTCTTCCAGGGAACGATCAAAGCGTAGACTGTTTGAGACATTATTCCCGTGGAGGAAAGTGCGCATGGTGACTGTTGTATTCAATCCCGATGCAATTTCTGTGTTTCATCAATACTCTGATAGTCCACAGATTGCAGAATGAAACCAGATGTGCATCGGAAACTACTACTGGTCTTCCAGGGAACGATTAAAGCGTAGACTGTTTGAGACATTACTCCCGTGGAGGAAAGTGCGCATGGTGACTGTTGTATTCAATCCCGATTCAAATTCTGTGTTTTATCAACACTCTGATAGTCCACAGATTACAGAATGCCACCAGATGTGCATCGGAAACTACTACTGGTCTTCCAGACTACAATCAAAGCGTAGACTGTTTGAGACATTACTCCGCTGGAGGAAAGTGCGCATGGTGAATTCAATCCCGATGCAATTTCTGTGTTTCATCAACACTCTGATAGTCCACAGATTACAGAATGCCACCAGATGTGCATCAGAAACTACTACTGGTCTTCCAGGGAACGATCAAAACGTAAATTGTTTGAGACATTACTCCATTGAGGAAAGTGCTCATGGTGACAGTTGTATTCAATCCCGATGCAATTTCTGTGTTTCATCAATACTCTGGTAGTCCACAGATTACACAATGCCACCAGCTGTGCATCGGAAACTACTACTGGTCTGCCAGGGAACGATCAAAGCGTGGACTATTTGAGATATTACTCCCATTTAAGAAAGTGCGAATGGTGACTGTTGTATTCAATCCCGATGCAATTTCTGTGTTTCATCAACACTCTGATGGTCCACAGATTACAGAATGCCACCAGATGTCCATCGGAAATTAATACTGGTGTTCCATGGAACGATCAAAGCGGACTGTTTGAGACATTACTCCCATGGAGGAAAGTGCGCATGGTGATTGTTGTATTCATTCCCGATGCAATTCCTGTGTTTCATCGACACTCTGATAGTCCACAGATTACAGAATGCCTCCAGTTGTGCATCGGAAAATACTTCTGGTCTTCCAGGGAACGGTTAAATTGTAGACTGTTGGAGACATTACTCCCTTGGAGGAAAGTGCGCATGGTGACTGCTGTATTCAATTCCGATGGAATTTCTGTGTTTCGTCAACAGTCTGATAGTCCACAGATTACAGAATGCCACCAGATGTGCATCGGAAACTACTACTGGTCTTCCAGGGAACGATCGAAGGGTAGACAGTTTGAGATATTACTCCGGTGGAGGAAAGTGCACATGGTGACTGTTGTATTCAATCCCGATGCAATTTCTGTGTTTCATCAACTCTCTGATAGTCCACAGATTACAAAATGCCACCAGATCTGCATCGGAAACTACTACTGGTCTTCCAGAGAACAATCAAAACGTAGACTGTTTGAGACATTACTCTGGTGGAGGAAGGTGCGCATGGTCAATTCAATCCCGATGCAATTTCTGTGTTTAATCAACACTCTGATAGTCCACAGATTACAGAATGCCACCAGATGTGCATCGGAAACTACTACTGGTCTCCAGGGAACGATCAAAGCGTAAATTGTTTGAGACATTACTCCCATGGAGGAAAGTGCGGATGGTGACTGTTGTATTCAATCCCGATGCAATTTCTGTGTTTCATCAACACTCTGATAGTCCACAGATTACAGAATGCCACCAGATGTGCATCGGAAACTACTACTGGTCTTCCAGGGAACAATCAAATCGTAGACTGTTTGAGACATTACTCCCATGGAGGAAAGTGCGCATGGTTACTGTTGTATTCAATCCCGATGCAATTTCTGTGTTTCATCAACACTCTGATAGTGCACAGATTACAGAATGCCTCCAGATGTGCATCGGAAACTACTACTGGTCTTCCAGGGAACGATCGGAGCCTAAACTCTTTGAGACATTGCTCCCATGGAGGAAAGTGCGCATGGTGACTGTTGTATTCAATCCCGATGCAATTTCTGTGTTTCATCAACAGTCTTATAGTCCACACATTACAGAATGCCTCCAGATGTGCATCGGAAACTACTACTGGTCTTCCAGGGAACGATCAAATCGTAGACTGTTTGAGACATTACTCCCATGAAGGAAAGTGCGCATGGTGACTGTTGTATTCATTCCCGATGCAATTTCTGTGTTTCATCAACAGTCTGATAGTCCACAGATTACAGAATGCCACCAGACGTGCATCTGAAACTACTACTGGTCTTCCAGGGAACGATCAAAGCGTAGACTGTTTGAGACATTATTCCCGTGGAGGAAAGTGCGCATGGTGACTGTCGTATTCAATCCCGATGCAATTTCTGTGTTTCATCAATACTCTGATAGTCCACAGATTGCAGAATGAAACCAGATGTGCATCGGAAACTACTACTGGTCTTCCAGGGAACGATTAAAGCGTAGACTGTTTGAGACATTACTCCCGTGGAGGAAAGTGCGCATGGTGACTGTTGTATTCAATCCCGATTCAAATTCTGTGTTTTATCAACACTCTGATAGTCCACAGATTACAGAATGCCACCAGATGTGCATCGGAAACTACTACTGGTCTTCCAGAGAACAATCAAAGCGTAGACTGTTTGAGACATTACTCCGCTGGAGGAAAGTGCGCATGGTGAATTCAATCCCGATGCAATTTCTGTGTTTCATCAACACTCTGATAGTCCACAGATTACAGAATGCCACCAGATGTGCATCAGAAACTACTACTGGTCTTCCAGGGAACGATCAAAACGTAAATTGTTTGAGACATTACTCACATTGAGGAAAGTGCTCATGGTGACAGTTGTATTCAATCCCGATGCAATTTCTGTGTTTCATCAATACTCTGATAGTCCACAGATTACACAATGCCACCAGCTGTGCATCGGAAACTACTACTGGTCTGCCAGGGAACGATCAAAGCGTGGACTATTTGAGATATTACTCCCATTTAAGAAAGTGCGAATGGTGACTGTTGTATTCAATCCCGATGCAATTTCTGTGTTTCATCAACACTCTGATGGTCCACAGATTACAGAATGCCACCAGATGTCCATCGGAAATTAATACTGGTGTTCCATGGAACGATCAAAGCGGACTGTTTGAGACATTACTCCCATGGAGGAAAGTGCGCATGGTGATTGTTGTATTCATTCCCGATGCAATTCCTGTGTTTCATCGACACTCTGATAGTCCACAGATTACAGAATGCCTCCAGTTGTGCATCGGAAAATACTTCTGGTCTTCCAGGGAACGGTTAAATTGTAGACTGTTGGAGACATTACTCCCTTGGAGGAAAGTGCGCATGGTGACTGCTGTATTCAATTCCGATGGAATTTCTGTGTTTCGTCAACAGTCTGATAGTCCACAGATTACAGAATGCCACCAGATGTGCATCGGAAACTACTACTGGTCTTCCAGGGAACGATCGAAGGGTAGACAGTTTGAGATATTACTCCGGTGGAGGAAAGTGCACATGGTGACTGTTGTATTCAATCCCGATGCAATTTCTGTGTTTCATCAACTCTCTGATAGTCCACAGATTACAAAATGCCACCAGATCTGCATCGGAAACTACTACTGGTCTTCCAGAGAACAATCAAAACGTAGACTGTTTGAGACATTACTCTGGTGGAGGAAGGTGCGCATGGTGAATTCAATCCCGATGCAATTTCTGTGTTTAATCAACACTCTGATAGTCCACAGATTACAGAATGCCACCAGATGTGCATCGGAAACTACTACTGGTCTCCAGGGAACGATCAAAGCGTAAATTGTTTGAGACATTACTCCCATGGAGGAAAGTGCGGATGGTGACTGTTGTATTCAATCCCGATGCAATTTCTGTGTTTCATCAACACTCTGATAGTCCACAGATTACAGAATGCCACCAGATGTGCATCGGAAACTACTACTGGTCTTCCAGGGAACAATCAAATCGTAGACTGTTTGAGACATTACTCCCATGGAGGAAAGTGCGCATGGTTACTGTTGTATTCAATCCCGATGCAATTTCTGTGTTTCATCAACACTCTGATAGTGCACAGATTACAGAATGCCTCCAGATGTGCATCGGAAACTACTACTGGTCTTCCAGGGAACGATCGGAGCCTAAACTCTTTGAGACATTGCTCCCATGGAGGAAAGTGCGCATGGTGACTGTTGTATTCAATCCCGATGCAATTTCTGTGTTTCATCAACAGTCTTATAGTCCACACATTACAGAATGCCTCCAGATGTGCATCGGAAACTACTACTGGTCTTCCAGGGAACGATCAAATCGTAGACTGTTTGAGACATTACTCCCATGAAGGAAAGTGCGCATGGTGACTGTTGTATTCATTCCCGATGCAATTTCTGTGTTTCATCAACAGTCTGATAGTCCACAGATTACAGAATGCCACCAGACGTGCATCTGAAACTACTACTGGTCTTCCAGGGAACGATCAAAGCGTAGACTGTTTGAGACATTATTCCCGTGGAGGAAAGTGCGCATGGTGACTGTTGTATTCAATCCCGATGCAATTTCTGTGTTTCATCAATACTCTGATAGTCCACAGATTGCAGAATGAAACCAGATGTGCATCGGAAACTACTACTGGTCTTCCAGGGAACGATTAAAGCGTAGACTGTTTGAGACATTACTCCCGTGGAGGAAAGTGCGCATGGTGACCTTTGTATTCAATCCCGATTCAAATTCTGTGTTTTATCAACACTCTGATAGTCCACAGATTACAGAATGCCACCAGATGTGCATCGGAAACTACTACTGGTCTTCCAGAGAACAATCAAAGCGTAGACTGTTTGAGACATTACTCCGCTGGAGGAAAGTGCGCATGGTGAATTCAATCCCGATGCAATTTCTGTGTTTCATCAACACTCTGATAGTCCACAGATTACAGAATGCCACCAGATGTGCATCAGAAACTACTACTGGTCTTCCAGGGAACGATCAAAACGTAAATGGTTTGAGACATTACTCACATTGAGGAAAGTGCTCATGGTGACAGTTGTATTCAATCCCGATGCAATTTCTGTGTTTCATCAATACTCTGATAGTCCACAGATTACACAATGCCACCAGCTGTGCATCGGAAACTACTACTGGTCTGCCAGGGAACGATCAAAGCGTGGACTATTTGAGATATTACTCCCATTTAAGAAAGTGCGAATGGTGACTGTTGTATTCAATCCCGATGCAATTTCTGTGTTTCATCAACACTCTGATGGTCCACAGATTACAGAATGCCACCAGATGTCCATCGGAAATTAATACAGATGATCCATGGAACGATCAAAGCGGACTGTTTGAGACATTACTCCCATGGAGGAAAGTGCGCATGGTGATTGTTGTATTCATTCAAGATGCAATTCCTGTGTTTCATCGACACTCTGATAGTCCACAGATTACAGAATGCCTCCAGTTGTGCATCGGAAAATACTTCTGGTCTTCCAGGGAACGGTTAAATTGTAGACTGTTGGAGACATTACTCCCTTGGAGGAAAGTGCGCATGGTGACTGGTGTATTCAATTCCGATGGAATTTCTGTGTTTCGTCAACAGTCTGATAGTCCACAGATTACAGAATGCCTCCAGATGTGCATCGGAAACTACTACTGGTCTTCCAGGGGACGATCGGAGCCTAAACTCTTTGAGACATTGCTCCCATGGAGGAAAGTGCGCATGGTGACTGTTGTATTCAATCCCGATGCAATTTCTGTGTTTCATCAACAGTCTTATAGTCCACACATTACAGAATGCCTCCAGATGTGCATCGGAAACTACTACTGGTCTTCCAGGGAACGATCAAATCGTAGACTGTTTGAGACATTACTCCCATGAAGGAAAGTGCGCATGGTGACTGTTGTATTCATTCCCGATGCAATTTCTGTGTTTCATCAACAGTCTGATAGTCCACAGATTACAGAATGCCACCAGACGTGCATCTGAAACTACTACTGGTCTTCCAGGGAACGATCAAAGCGTAGACTGTTTGAGACATTATTCCCGTGGAGGAAAGTGCGCATGGTGACTGTTGTATTCAATCCCGATGCAATTTCTGTGTTTCATCAATACTCTGATAGTCCACAGATTGCAGAATGAAACCAGATGTGCATCGGAAACTACTACTGGTCTTCCAGGGAACGATTAAAGCGTAGACTGTTTGAGACATTACTCCCGTGGAGGAAAGTGCGCATGGTGACTGTTGTATTCAATCCCGATTCAAATTCTGTGTTTTATCAACACTCTGATAGTCCACAGATTACAGAATGCCACCAGATGTGCATCGGAAACTACTACTGGTCTTCCAGAGAACAATCAAAGCGTAGACTGTTTGAGACATTACTCCGCTGGAGGAAAGTGCGCATGGTGAATTCAATCCCGATGCAATTTCTGTGTTTCATCAACACTCTGATAGTCCACAGATTACAGAATGCCACCAGATGTGCATCAGAAACTACTACTGGTCTTCCAGGGAACGATCAAAACGTAAATGGTTTGAGACATTACTCACATTGAGGAAAGTGCTCATGGTGACAGTTGTATTCAATCCCGATGCAATTTCTGTGTTTCATCAATACTCTGATAGTCCACAGATTACACAATGCCACCAGCTGTGCATCGGAAACTACTACTGGTCTGCCAGGGAACGATCAAAGCGTGGACTATTTGAGATATTACTCCCATTTAAGAAAGTGCGAATGGTGACTGTTGTATTGAATCCCGATGCAATTTCTGTGTTTCATCAACACTCTGATGGTCCACAGATTACAGAATGCCACCAGATGTCCATCGGAAATTAATACAGGTGTTCCATGGAACGATCAAAGCGGACTGTTTGAGACATTACTCCCATGGAGGAAAGTGCGCATGGTGATTGTTGTACTCATTCCCGATGCAATTCCTGTGTTTCATCGACACTCTGATAGTCCACAGATTACAGAATGCCTCCAGTTGTGCATCGGAAAATACTTCTGGTCTTCCAGGGAACGGTTAAATTGTAGACTGTTGGAGACATTACTCCCTTGGAGGAAAGTGCGCATGGTGACTGCTGTATTCAATTCCGATGGAATTTCTGTGTTTTGTCAACAGTCTGATAGTCCACAGATTACAGAATGCCTCCAGATGTGCATCGGAAACTACTACTGGTCTTCCAGGGGACGATCAAAGCGTAGACTGTTTGAGACATTACTCCCATGGAGGAAAGTGCGCATGGTGACTGTTGTATTTCATCCCGATGCAATTTATGTGTCTCATCAACAGTCTTATAGTCCACAGATTACAGAATGCCTCCAGATGTGCATCGGTAACTACTACTGGTCTTCCAGCGAACGATCAAATCGTAGACTGTTTGAGACATTACTCCCATGGAGGAAAGTGCGCATGGTGACTGTTTTATTTAATCCCGATGCATTTTCTGTGTTTCATCAACACTCTGATAGACCACAGATTACAGAATGCCACCAGATGTGCATCGGAAACTCCTACTGGTCTTCCACTGAACGATCAACGCGTAGACTGTTTCAGACATTACTCCCATGGAGGAAAGTGCGGATGGTGACTGTTGTATTCAATCCCGATGCAATTTCTGTGTTTCATCAACACTCTGATAGTCCACAGATCACAGAATGCCACCAGATGTGCATCGGAAACTACTACTGGTCTTCCAGGAACGATCAAATCGTAGACTGTTTGAGACATTACGCCAGTGGAGGAAAGTGCGCATGTTGAATTCATCCCTATGCAATTTCTGTGTTTCATCAACACTCTGATAGTCCACAGATTACAGAGTGCCACCAGATGTGCATCGGAAACTACTACTGGTCTTCCAGGGAACGATCAAAGCATAGACTGTTTGAGACATTACCCCCATGGAGGAACGTGCCCACGGTGACTGTTGTATTCAATCCCGATGCAATTTCAGTGTTTCATCAACAGTCTTATAGTCCACAGATTACAAAATGCCACCAGATGTGCATCGGAAACTACTACTGGTCTTCCAGAGAACTATCAAAGCGTAGACTGTTTGAGACATTACTCCGGTGGAGGAAAGTGCGCATGGTGAATTCATCTCAATGCAATTTCTGTGTTTCATCAACACTCTGATAGTCCACAGATTACAGAATGCCACCAGATATGCATCAGAAACTACTACTGCTCTTCGAGGGAACGATCAAAGCGTAGACTGTTTGAGACATCACTCCCATGGAGGCAAGTGCGAATGGTGACTGTTGTATTCAATCCCGATGCAATTTCTGTGTTTCATCAACTATCTGATAGTCCACAGATTACAAAATGCCACCAGACGTCCATCGGAAACTGCTACTGGTCTTCCAGAGAACAATCAAAGCGTAGACTGATTGAGACATTACTCCGGTGGAGGAAGGTGCGCATGGTGAATTCAATCCCGATGCAATTTCTGTGTTTCATCAACGCTCTGATAGTCAACAGATTACAGAATGCCACCAGATGTGCATCGGAAACTACTACTGGTCTTCCAGGGAACGATCAAAGCGTAAATTGTTTGAGACATTATTCCCATGGAGGAAAGTGCGGATGGTGACTGTTGTATTCAATCCCGATGCAATTTCTGTGTTTCATCAACACTCTGATAGTCCACAGATTACAGAATGCCACCATATGTGCATCGGAAACTACTACTGGTCTTCCAGGGAACGATCAAATCATAGACTGTTTGAGACATTACTCCCATGGAGGAAAGTGCGCATGGTTACTGTTGTATTCAATCCCGATGCAATTTCTGTGTTTCATCAACACTCTGATAGTGCACAGATTACAGAATGAACCTAAATGCGCATCTGAAACTACTACTGGTCTTCCAGGGAACGATCGGACCCTAAACTCTTTGAGACATTGCTCCCATGGAGGAAAGTGCGCATGGTGACTGTTGTATTCAATCCCGATGCAATTTCTGCGTTTCATCCACAGTCTTATAGTCCACACATTACAGAATGCCTCCAGATGTGCATCGGAAACTACTACTGGTCTTCCAGGGAACGATCAAATCGTAGACTGTTTGAGACATTATTCCCGTGGAGGAAAGTGCGCATGGTGACTGTTGTATTCAATCCCGATGCAATTTCTATGTTTCATCAATCCTCTGATAGTCCACAGATTACAGAATGCCACCAGCTGTACATCGGAAACTACTACTGGTCTGCCAGGGAACGATCAAAGCGTGGACTATTTGAGACATTACTCCCATATAAGAAAGTGCAAATGGTGACTGTTGTATTCAATCCCGATGCAATTTCTGTGTTTCATCAACACTCTGATAGTCCACAGATTACAGAATGCCATCAGATGTGCATCGGAAACTACTACTGGTCTTCCAGGGAACGATCAAATCGTAGACTGTTTGAGACATTATTCCCGTGGAGGAAAGTGCGCATGGTGACTGTTGTATTCAATCCCGATGTAATGTCTATGTTTCATCAATCCTCTGATAGTCCACAGATTACAGAATGCCACCAGCTGTACATCGGAAACTACTACTGGTCTGCCAGGGAACGATCAAAGCGTGGACTATTTGAGACATTGCTCCCATATAAGAAAGTGCAAATGGTGACTGTTGTATTCAATCCCGATGCAATTTCTGTGTTTCATCAACACTCTGATGGTCCACAGATTACAGAATGCCACCAGATGTCCATCGGAAATTAATACTGGTCTTCCATGGAACGATCAAAGCGTAGACTGTTTGAGACAATAGTCCAATGGAGGAAAGTGCGCATCGTGACTGTTGTATTCATTCGCGATGCAATTCCTGTGTTTCATCGACACTCTGATAGTCCACAGATTACAGAATGCCTCCAGTTTTACATCGGAAAATACTTCTGGTCTTCCAGGGAACGGTTAAATTGTAGACTGTTGGAGACATTACTCCCTTGGAGGAAAGTGCGCATGGTGACTGTTGTATTCAATTCCGATGGAATTTCTGTGTTTCGTCAACAGGCTGATAGTCCACAGATTACAGAATGCCTCCAGATGTGCATCGGAAACTACTACTGGTCTTCCTGTGAACGATCAAAGCGTAGACTGTTTGAGACATCACTCCCATGGAGGAAAGTGCGCATGGTGACTGTTGTATTCCATCCCGATGCAATATCTGTGTTTCATCAACAGTCTTATAGTCCACAGATTACAGAATGCCTCCAGATGTGCATCGGAAACTACTACTGGTCTTCCAGGGAACGATCAAATCGTAGACTGTTTGAGACATTACTCCCATGGAGGAAAGTGCGCATGGTGACTGTTGTATTTAACCCCGAAGCATTATCTGCGTTTCATCAACACTCTGATAGACCACAGATTACAGAATGCCACCAGATGTGCATCGGAAACTCCTACTGGTCTTCCACTGAACGATCAAAGCGTAGACTGTTTCAGACATTACTCCCATGGAGGAAAGTGCGGATGGTGACTGTTGTATTCAATCCCGATGCAATTTCTGTGGTTCATCAACAATCTGATAGTCCACAGATTACAGAATGCCACCAGATGTGCATCGGAAACTACTACTGGTCTTCCAGGAACGATCAAATCGTAGACTGTTTGAGACATTACTCCCATGGAGGAAAGTGCGCATGGTGACTGTTGTATTCAATACCGATGCAATTTCAGTGTTTCATCAACACTCTGATAGTCCATAGATTACAGAATGCCACCAGATGTGCATCGGAAACTACTACAGATCTTCCAGGGAACGATCAAAGTGTAGACTGTTTGAGACATTACTCTGGTGGAGGAAAGTACGCATGGTGACTATTGTATTCAATCCCGATGCAATTTCTGTGTTTCATCAACACTCTGATAGTCCACAGATTACAAAATGCTACCAGATGTGCATCGGAAACTACTACTGGTCTTCCAGAGAACAATCAAAGCGTAGACTGTTTGAGACATTACGCCAGTGGAGGAAAGTGCGCATGTTGAATTCATTACAAGCAATTTCTGTGTTTCATCAACACTCTGATAGTCCACAGATTACAGAACGCCTCCAGATGGGCATCGGGAACTACTACAGGTCTTCCAGGGAACGATCAAAGCATAGACTGTTTGAGACATTACCCCCATGGAGGAAAGTGCCCATGGTGACTGTTGTATTCAATCCCGATGCAATTTCTGTGTTTCATCAACAGTCTGATACTCCACAGATTACAGAATGCCTCCAGATGTGCATCGGAAACTACTACTGGTCTTCCAGGGAACGATCATAGCGTAGACTGTTTGAGACATTACTCCCATGGAGGAAAGTGCGCATGGTGACTGCTGTATTCAATCCCGATGCAATTTCTGTCTTTAATCAACACTTTGAAGGTCAACAGATTACAGAATGCCTCCAGATGTGCATCGGAAACTACTACTGGTCTTCCAGGGAACGATCAAAGCGTAGACTGTTTGAGACATCACTCCCATGGAGGAAAGTGCGCATGGTGACTGTTGTACTCCATCCCGAAGCATTATCTGTGTTTCATCAACACTCTGATAGACCACAGATTACAGAATGCCTCCAGTTGTGCATCGGAAACTACTACTGGTCTTCCAGGGAACGATCAAAGCGTAGTCTGTTTGAGACATTGCTCGCCATGGAGGAAAGTGCGCATGGTGACTGTTGTATTTAATCCCAATGCAATTTCTGTGGTTCATCAACACTCTGATAATCCATAGATTACAGAATGCCTCCAGATGTGCATCGGAAACTACTACTGGTCTTGAAATGAACGATCAAAGCGTAGACTGTTTGAGACACTACTCCCATGGAGGAAAGTGCGCATGGCGACTGTTGTATTCAATCCCGATGCAATTTCTGTGTTTCATCAACACTCTGATAGTCCACAGATTACAGAATGCTACCAGATGTGCATCGGAAACTACTACTGGTCTTCCAGGGAACGATCAAAGCGTAGACTGTTTGTGACATTACTCCGGTGGAGGAAAGTGCGCATGGTGACTGTTGTATTCAATCGCGATGCAATTTCTGTGTTTCATCATCTATCTGATAGTCCACAGATTACAGAATGCCGCCAGCTGTGCATCGGAAACTACTACTGGTCTGCCAGGGAACGATCAAAGCGTGGACTATTTGAGACATTACTCCCATATAAGAAAGTGCAAATGGTGACTGTTGTATTCAATCCCGATGCAATTTCTGTGTTTCATCAACACTCTGATAGTAGACAGATTACAGAATGCCACCAGATGTGCATCGGAAACTACTAGTGGTCTTCCAGGGAACGATCAAAGCGTAGACTGTTTGAGACATTACTCCTGTGGAGGAAAGTGCTCGTGGTGACTGTTATATTCAATCCCGATGCAATTTCTGTGTTTCATCAACACTCTGATGGACCACAGATTACAGAATGCCACCAGATGTCCATCGGAAATTAATACTGGTCTTCCATGGAACGATCAAAGCGTAGACTGTTTGAGACAATAGTCCAATGGATGAAAGTGCGCATGGTGACTGTTGTATTCATTCGCGATGCAATTCCTGTGTTTCATCGACACTCTGATAGTCCACAGATTACAGAATGCCTCCACATGTGCATCGGAAACTACTACTGGTCTTCCTGTGAACGATCAAAGCGTAGACTGTTTGAGACATCACTCCCACGGAGGTAAGTGCGCATGGTGACTGTTGTATTCCATCCCGATGCAATTTCTGTGTTTCATCAACAGTCTTATAGTCCACAGATTACAGAATGTCTTCAGATGTGCATCGGAAACTACTACTGGTCTTCCAGGGAACGATCAAATCGTAGACTGTTTGAGACATTACTCCCATGGAGGAAAGTGCACATGGTGACTGTTGTATTTAACCCCGAAGCATTATCTGTGTTTCATCAACACTCTGATAGACCACAGATTACAGAATGCCACCAGATGTGCATCGGAAACTACTACTGGTCTTCCAGGAACGATCAAATCGTAGACTGTTTGAGACATTACTCCCATGGAGGAAAGTGCGCATGGTGACTGTTGTATTTAATCCCGATGCAATTTCTGTGTTTCATCAACACTCTGATAGTCCAAAGATTACAGAATGCCACCAGATGTGCATCGGAAACTACTACTGGTCTTCCAGAGAACAATCAAAGCGTAGACTGTTTGAGACAATCCTCTGGTGGAGGAAAGTGCGCATGGTGAATTCAATCCCGATGCAATTTCTCTGTTTCATCAACACAATGATAGTCCACAGATTACAGAATGAGACCAGATGTGCATCGGAAACTACTACTGGTCTTCCAGTTAACGATCAAAACGTAAATTGTTTGAGACATTACTCCCATGGAGATAAGTGCGAATGGTGACTGTTGTATTCAAACCCGATGCAATTTCTGTGTTTCATCGACACTCTGATAGTCCACAGATTACAGAATGCCACCAGATGTGCATCGGAAACTAATAGTGGTCTTCCAGGGAACGATGAAACCGTAGACTGTTTGAGACATTACTCCCGAGGAGGAAGGTGCCTGTGGTGACTGTTGTATTCAATCCCGATGCAATTTCTGTGTTTCATCAACACTCTGATGGTCCACAGATTACAGAATGAAACCAGATGTCCATCGCAAACTAATACTGGTCTTCCAGGGAACGATCAAAACGTAGACTGTTTGAGACATTACTCCCATGGAGGAAAGTGCGTATGGTGACTTTTGTATTCAATCCCGATGCAATTTCTGTGTTTCATCAACACTCTGATAGTCCACAGATTACAGAATGCCTCCTCCAGTTGTGCATCAGAAACTACTTCTGGTCTTACAGGGAACGATCAAAGCGTAGACTGTTTGAGACATTACTCCCACGGAGGGAAGTGCGCATGGTGACTGTTGTATTTAATCCCGATGGAATTTCTGTGTTTCATCAACAGTCTGATAGTCCACAGATTACAGAATGCCTCCAGATGTGCATCGGAAACTACTACTGGTCTTCCAGGGAACGATCAAAGCGTAGACTGTTTGAGACATTACTCCCATGGAGGAAAGTGCGAATGGTGACTGTTGTATTCAATCCCGATGCAATTTCTGTGTTTCATCAACAGTCTTATAGTCCACAGATTACAGAATGCCTCCAGATGTGCATCGGAAACTACTACTGGTCTTCCAGGGAACGATCAAATCGTAGGCTGTTTGAGACATTATTCCCATGGAAGAAAGTGCGGATGGTGACTGTTGTATTCAATCCCGATGCAATTTCTGTGTTTCATTAACACTCTGATAGTTCACACATTACAGAATGCCACCAGATGTGAACCGGAAACTACTACTGGTCTTCCAGGAACGATCAAAGCGTAGACTGTTTGAGACATTACTCCCATGGAGGAAAGTGCGCATGGTGACTGTTGTATTTAATGCCGATGCAATTTCTGTGTTTCATCAACACTCTGATAGTCCACAGATTACAGAATGGCACCAGATGTGCATCGGAAACTACTACTGGTCTTAAAGGGACCGATCAAAGGGTAGACTGTTTGAGACATTTCTCCAGTGGAGGAAAGTGCGCATGGTGACTGTTGTATTCAATCCCGATGCAATTTCTGTGTTTCATCAACTCTCTGATAGTCCACAGATTACAAAATGCCACCAGATGTGCATTGGAAACTACTACTGGTCTTCCAGAGAACAATCAAAGCGTAGACTGTTTGAGACATTACTCCGGTGGAGGAAGGTGCGGCATGGTGAATTCAATCCCGATGCAATTTCTGTGTTTCATCAATACTCTGATAGTCCACAGATTACAGAATGCCACCAGATGTGCATCGCAAACTACTACTGGTCTTCCAGGGAACGATCAGAGCCTAAACTCTTTGAGACATTGCTCCCATGGAGGAAAGTGCGCATGGTGACTGTTGTATTCAATCCCGATGCAATTTCTGTGTTTCATCAACAGTCTTATAGTCCACAGATTACAGAATGCCTCCAGATGTGCATCAGAAACTACTACTGGTCTTCCAGGGAACGATCAAAGCGTAGACTGTTTGAGACATTACTCCCATGAAGGAATGTGTGCATCGTGACTGTTGTATTTAATCCCGATGCAATTTCTTTGTTTCATCAACAGTCTGATAGTCCAAAGATTACAGAATGCCACCAGATGTGCACCGGAAACTACTACTGGTCTTCCAGGAACGATCAAAGCGTAGACTGTTTGAGACATTACTCCCATGGAGGAAAGTGAACATGGTGACTGTTGTATTCAATGCCGATGCAATTTCTGTGTTTCATCAATACTCTGATAGTCCACAGATTGCAGAATGCCACCAGATGTGCATCGGAAACTACTTCTGGTCTTCCAGGGATTGATCAAAGCGTAGACTGTTTGAGACATTACTCCTGTGGAGGAAAGTGCGCATGGTGACTGTTGTATTCAATCCCGATTCAAATTCTGTGTTTCATCAACACTCCGATAGTCCACAGATTACAGAATGCAACCAGATGTGCATCGGAAACTACTACTGCTCTTCCAGAGAACAATCAAAGCGTAGACTGTTTGAGACATTACACCGGTGGAGGAAATTGGGCATGGTTAATTCAATCCCGATGCAATTTCTGTGTTTCATCAACACTCTGATAGTCCACAGATTACAGAATGTCACCAGATGTGCATCAGAAACTACTACTAGTCTTCCAGGGAACGATCAAAACGTAAATTGTTTGAGACATTACTCACATTGAGGAAAGTGCGCATGGTGACAGTTGTATTCAATCCCGATGCAATTTCTGTGTTTCATCAATACTCTGATTGTCCAGAGATTACAGAATGCCACCAGATGTGCATCGGAAACTACTAGTGGTCTTCCAGGGAACGATCAAAGCGTAGACTGTCTGAGACATTACTCCCGTGGAGGAAAGTGCGCGTGGTGACTGTTGTATTCAATCCCGATGCAATTTCTGTGTTTCGTCAACACTCTGATGGTCCACAGATTACAGAATGCCACCAGATGTCCATCGGAAATTAATACTGGTCATCCATGGAACGATCAAAGCGTAGACTGTTTGAGACATTACTCCCATGGAGGACAGTGCGCATGGTGACTGTTGTATTCATTCCCGACGCAATTTCTGTGTTTCATCAACACTCTGATAGTCCACAGATTACAGAATGCCTCCAGTTGTGCATCGGAAACTACTTCTGGTCTTCCAGGGAACGATTAAATCGTAGACTGTTGGAGACATTACTCCCTTGGAGGAAAGTGCGCATGGTGACTGTTGTATTCCATCCCGATGCAATTTCTGTGTTTCATCAACAGGCTTATAGTCCACAGATTACAGAATGCCTCCAGACGTGCATCGGAAACTACTACTGGTCTTCCATGGAACGATCAAATCGTAGACTGTTTGAGACATTACTCCCATGGAGGAAAGTGCGCATGGTGACTATTGTATTTAATCCCGATGCATTTTCTGTGTTTCATCAACACTCTGATAGACCACAGATTACAGAATGCCACCAGATGTGCATCGTAAACTCCTACTGGTCTTCCAGGGAATGATCAAAGCGTAGACTGTTTGAGACATTACTCCCGCTGAGGAAAGTGCGCGTGGTGACTGTTGTATTTAATCCCTATGCAATTTTTGTGTTTCATCACTACTCTGATGGTCCACAGATTACAGAATGCCACCAGATGTGCATCGGAAACTAATACTGGTCTTCCTGGGAACGATCAAAGCGTAGACTGTTTGAGACATTACTTCCATGGAGGAAAGTGCGCATGGTGACTGTTGTATTCAATGCCGATGCAATTTCTGTGTTTCATCAACACTCTGATAGTCCATAGATTACAGATTGCCACCAGATGTGCATCGGAAACTACTGCTGGTCTTCCAGGGAACGATCAAAGCGTAGACTGTTTGAGACATTACTCCGGTGGAGGAAAGTGCGCATGGTGACTATTGTATTCAATCCCGATGCAATTTCTGTGTTTCATCAACACTCTGATTGTCCACAGATTACAAAATGCTACCAGATGTGCATCGGAAACTACTACTGGTCTTCCGGAGAACAATAAAATCGTAGACTGTTTGAGACATTACGCCAGTGGAGGAAAGTGCCCATGTTGAATTCATCCCAATGCAATTTCTGTGTTTCATCAACACTCTGATAGTCCACAGATTACAGATTGCCACCAGATGTGCATCGGAAACTAGTACTGGTCTTCCAGGGAACGATCAAAGCGTAGTCTGTTTGAGACATTGCTCGCCATGGAGGAAAGTGCGCATGGTGACTGTTGTATTTAATCCCAATCCAAATTCTGTGGTTCATCAACACTCTGATAGTCCACAGACTACAGAATGCCTCCAGATGTGCTTCGGAAACTACTACTGGTCTTCCAGGGAACGATCAAAACGTAAATTGTTTGAGACATAACTCACATTGAGGAAAGTGCTCATGGTGACAGTTGTATTCAATCCCGATGCAATTTCTGTGTTTCATCAACACTCTGATAGTCCACAGATTACAGAATGCCACCAGATGTGCATCGGAAACTACTAGTGGTCTTCCAGGGAACGATCAAACGTGGACTATTTGAGACATTACCCCCATATAAGAAAGTGCGAATGGTGACTGTTGTATTCAATCCCGATGCAATTTCTGTGTTTCATCAACACTCTGATAGTCCACAGATTACAGAATGCCACCAGATGTGCATCGGAAACTACTAGTGGTCTTCCAGGGAACGATCAAAGCGTAGACTGTTTGAGACATTACACCCGTGGAGGAAAATGCGCGTGGTGCCTGTTGTATTCATTCGCGATGCAATTCCTGTGTTTCATCGACACTCTGATAGTCCACAGATTACAGAATGATTCCAGTTGTGCATCGGAAAATACTTCTAGTCTTCCAGGGAACGGTTAAAATGTAGACAGTTGGAGACATTACTCCCTTGGAGGAAAGTGCGCATGGTGACTGTTGTATTCAATTCCGATGGAATTTCTGTGTTTCGTCAACAGTCTGATAGTCCACAGATTACAGAATGCCTCAAGATGTGCATCGGAAACTACTACTGGTCTTCCAGGGAGCGGTCAAAGCGTAGACTGTTTGAGACATTACTCCCATGGAGGAAGGTGCGCATGGTGACTGTTGTATTCCATCCCGATGCAATTTCTGTGTTTCATCAACATTTTTATAATCCACAGATTACAGAATGCCTCCAGATGTGCATCGGAAACTACTACTGGTCTTCCAGGGAACGATCAAATCGTAGACTGTTTGAGTCATTACTACCATGGAGGAAAGTGCGCATGGTGACTGTTGTATTTAATCCCGATGCATCATCTGTGTTTCATCAACACTCTGATAGACCACAGATTACAGAATGCCACCAGATGTGCATCGGAAACTACCACTGGTCTTCCAGGAACGATCAAATCGTAGACTGTTTGAGACATTACCCCCATGGAGGAAAGTGCCCATGGTGACTGTTGTATTCAATCCCGATGCAATTTCTGTGTTTCATCAACAGTCTTATAGTCCACAGATTACAGAATGCCTCCAGATGTGCATCGGAAAATACTACTGGTCTTCCAGGGTACGATCAAAGCGTAGACTGTTTGAAACATTACTCCCATGGAGGAAAGTGCGCAAGGTGACTGTTGTATTCAATCCCGATGCAATTTCTGTGTTTCATCAACACTCTGATAGTCCACAGATTACAGAATGCCTATGGATGTCCATCGTAAGCTACCACTGGTTTTCCAGGGAACGATCAAAACGTAGACTGTTTGAAACATTACTCCCATGGAGGAAAGTGCGCATGGTGACTGCTGTATTCAATCCCGATGCAATTTCTGTGTTTAATCAACACTTTGAAGGTCAACAGATTACAGAATGCCTCCAGATGTGCATCGGAAACTACTACTGGTCTTCCAGGGAACGATCAAAGCGTAGTCTGTTTGAGACATTGCACGCCATGGAGGAAAGTGCGCATGGTGACTGTTGTATTTAATCCCAATGCAATTTCTGTTGTTCATCAACACTCTGATAGTCCACAGATTACAGAATGCCTATAGATGTGCATCGGAAACTACTACTGGTCTTGAAGGGAACGATCAAAGCGTAGACTGTTTGAGACACTACTCCCATGGAGGAAAGTGCGCATGGCGACTGTTGTATTCAATCCCAATGCAATTTCTGTGTTTCATCAACACTCTGATAGTCCACAGATTACAGAATGCCACCAGATGTGCATCGGGAACTACTACTGGTCTTCCAGGGAACGATCAAAGCGTAGACTGTTTGCGACATTACTCCGGTGGAGGAAAGTGCGCATGGTGACTGTTGTATTCAATCCCGATGCAATTTCTGTGTTTCATCAACACTCTGATAGTCCACAGATTACAAAATGCCACCAGATGTGCATCGGAAACTACTACTGGTCTTCCAGAGAACAATCAAAGCGTAGACTGTTTGAGACATTACTCTGGTGGAGGAATGTGCGCATGGTGAATTCATCCCAATGAAATTTCTGTGTTTCATCAACACTCTGATAGTCCACAGATTACAGAATGCCACCAGATGTGCATCGGAAACTACTACTGGTCTTCCAGGGAACGATCAAAGCGTAAATTTATTGAGACATTACTCACACTGAGGAAAGTGCGGATGGTGA
Organism: Schistocerca gregaria; assembly: GCF_023897955.1. NCBI lineage: Eukaryota > Metazoa > Arthropoda > Insecta > Orthoptera > Acrididae > Schistocerca > Schistocerca gregaria. Next base: position 1,731,434 of record NW_026061799.1, on the reverse strand, counting down.
CTGTTGTATTCAATCCCGATGCAATTTGTGTGTTCATCAACACTCTGATAGTCCAAAGATTACAGAATGCCACCTGATGTGCACCGGAAACTAGTACTGGTCTTCCAGAGAACAATCAAAGCGTATACTGTTTGAGACAATACTCACATTGACGAAAGTGCGCATGGTGACTGTTGTATTGAATCCCGATGCCATTTTTTGTGTTTCATCAATACTCTGATAGTCCACAGATTACAGAATGCCACCAGATGTGCATCGGAAACTACTACTGGTCTTCCAGGGAACGATCAAAGCGTGGACTGTTTGAGACATTACTCCCATGGAGGAAAGTGCGAATGGTGACTGTTGTATTCAAACCCGATGCAATTTCTGTGTTTCATCGACACTCTGATAGTCCACAGATTACAGAATGCCACCAGATGTGCATCTGAAACTAATAGTGGTCTTCCAGGGAACGATCTAAGCGTAGATTGTTTGAGACATAACTCCCGAGGAGGAAGGTGCGCATGGTGACTGTTGTATTCCATCCCGATGCAATTTCTGTGTTTCATCAACAGGCTTATAGTCCACAGATTACAGAATGCCTCCAGACGTGCATCGGAAACTACTACTGGTCTTCCATGGAACGATCAAATCGTAGACTGTTTGAGACATTACTCCCATGGAGGAAAGTGCGCATGGTGACTATTGTATTTAATCCAGATGCATTTTCTGTGTTTCATCAACACTCTGATAGACCACAGATTACAGAATGCCACCAGATGTGCATCGTAAACTCCTACTGGTCTTCCAGGGAATGATCAAAGCGTAGACTGTTTGAGACATTACTCCCGCTGAGGAAAGTGCGCGTGGTGACTGTTGTATTTAATCCCTATGCAATTTCTGTGTTTCATCAATACTCTGATGGTCCACAGATTACAGAATGCCACCAGATGTGCATCGGAAACTTATACTGGTCTTCCTGGGAACGATCAAAGCGTAGACTGTTTGAGACATTACTTCCATGGAGGAAAGTGCGCATGGTGACTGTTGTATTCAATGCCGATGCAATTTCTGTGTTGCATCAACACTCTGATAGTCCATAGATTACAGATTGCCACCAGATGTGCATCGTAAACTACTGCTGGTCTTCCAGGGAACGATCAAAGCGTAGACTGTTTGAGACATTACTCCGGTGGAGGAAAGTGCGCATGGTGACTATTGTATTCAATCCCGATGCAATTTCTGTGTTTCATCAACACTCTGATTGTCCACAGATTACAAAATGCTACCAGATGTGCATCGGAAACTACTACTGGTCTTCCGGAGAACAATAAAATCGTAGACTGTTTGAGACATTACGCCAGTGGAGGAAAGTGCCCATGTTGAATTCATCCCAATGCAATTTCTGTGTTTCATCAACACTCTGATAGTCCACAGATTACAGAATGCCACCAGATGTGCATCGGAAACTAGTACTGGTCTTCCAGGGAACGATCAAAGCGTAGTCTGTTTGAGATATTGCTCGCCATGGAGGAAAGTGCGCATGGTGACTGTTGTATTTAATCCCAATCCAAATTCTGTGGTTCATCAACACTCTGATAGTCCACAGACTACAGAATGCCTCCAGATGTGCTTCGGAAACTACTACTGGTCTTCCAGGGAACGATCAAAACGTAAATTGTTTGAGACATAACTCACATTGAGGAAAGTGCTCATGGTGACAGTTGTATTCAATCCCGATGCAATTTCTGTGTTTCATCAACACTCTGATAGTCCACAGATTACAGAATGCCACCAGATGTGCATCGGAAACTACTAGTGGTCTTCCAGGGAACGATCAAACGTGGACTATTTGAGACATTACCCCCATATAAGAAAGTGCGAATGGTGACTGTTGTATTCAATCCCGATGCAATTTCTGTGTTTCATCAACACTCTGATAGTCCACAGATTACAGAATGCCACCAGATGTGCATCGGAAACTACTAGTGGTCTTCCAGGGAACGATCAAAGCGTAGACTGTTTGAGACATTACTCCCGTGGAGGAAAATGCGCGTGGTGCCTGTTGTATTCATTCGCGATGCAATTCCTGTGTTTCATCGACACTCTGATAGTCCACAGATTACAGAATGATTCCAGTTGTGCATCGGAAAATACTTCTAGTCTTCCAGGGAACGGTTAAAATGTAGACAGTTGGAGACATTACTCCCTTGGAGGAAAGTGCGCATGGTGACTGTTGTATTCAATTCCGATGGAATTTCTGTGTTTCGTCAACAGTCTGATAGTCCACAGATTACAGAATGCCTCAAGATGTGCATCGGAAACTACTACTGGTCTTCCAGGGAACGGTCAAAGCGTAGACTGTTTGAGACATCACTCCCATGGAGGAAGGTGCGCATGGTGACTGTTGTATTCCATCCCGATGCAATTTCTGTGTTTCATCAACATTTTTATAATCCACAGATTACAGAATGCCTCCAGATGTGCATCGGAAACTACTACTGGTCTTCCAGGGAACGATCAAATCGTAGACTGTTTGAGTCATTACTACCATGGAGGAAAGTGCGCATGGTGACTGTTGTATTTAATCCCGATGCATCATCTGTGTTTCATCAACACTCTGATAGACCACAGATTACAGAATGCCACCAGATGTGCATCGGAAACTACCACTGGTCTTCCAGGAACGATCAAATCGTAGACTGTTTGAGACATTACCCCCATGGAGGAAAGTGCCCATGGTGACTGTTGTATTCAATCCCGATGCAATTTCTGTGTTTCATCAACAGTCTTATAGTCCACAGATTACAGAATGCCTCCAGATGTGCATCGGAAAATACTACTGGTCTTCCAGGGTACGATCAAAGCGTAGACTGTTTGAAACATTACTCCCATGGAGGAAAGTGCGCAAGGTGACTGTTGTATTCAATCCCGATGCAATTTCTGTGTTTCATCAACACTCTGATCGTCCACAGATTACAGAATGCCTATGGATGTCCATCGTAAGCTACCACTGGTTTTCCAGGGAACGATCAAAACGTAGACTGTTTGAAACATTACTCCCATGGAGGAAAGTGCGCATGGTGACTGCTGTATTCAATCCCGATGCAATTTCTGTGTTTAATCAACACTTTGAAGGTCAACAGATTACTGAATGCCTCCAGATGTGCATCGGAAACTACTACTGGTCTTCCAGGGAACGATCAAAGCGTAGTCTGTTTGAGACATTGCACGCCATGGAGGAAAGTGCGCATGGTGACTGTTGTATTTAATCCCAATGCAATTTCTGTTGTTCATCAACACTCTGATAGTCCACAGATTACAGAATGCCTATAGATGTGCATCGGAAACTACTACTGGTCTTGAAGGGAACGATCAAAGCGTAGACTGTTTGAGACACTACTCCCATGGAGGAAAGTGCGCATGGCGACTGTTGTATTCAATCCCAATGCAATTTCTGTGTTTCATCAACACTCTGATAGTCCACAGATTACAGAATGCCACCAGATGTGCATCGGGAACTACTACTGGTCTTCCAGGGAACGATCAAAGCGTAGACTGTTTGCGACATTACTCCGGTGGAGGAAAGTGCGCATGGTGACTGTTGTATTCAATCCCGATGCAATTTCTGTGTTTCATCAACACTCTGATAGTCCACAGATTACAAAATGCCACCAGATGTGCATCGGAAACTACTACTGGTCTTCCAGAGAACAATCAAAGCGTAGACTGTTTGAGACATTACTCCGGTGGAGGAATGTGCGCATGGTGAATTCATCCCAATGAAATTTCTGTGTTTCATCAACACTCTGATAGTCCACAGATTACAGAATGCCACCAGATGTGCATCGGAAACTACTACTGGTCTTCCAGGGAACGATCAAAGCGTAAATTGATTGAGACATTACTCACACTGAGGAAAGTGCGGATGGTGACTGTTGTATTCAATCCCGATGCAATTTCTGTGTTTCATCAACACTCTGATAGTCCAAAGATTACAGAATGCCACCTGATGTGCACCGGAAACTAGTACTGGTCTTCCAGAGAACAATCAAAGCGTATACTGTTTGAGACAATACTCACATTGACGAAAGTGCGCATGGTGACTGTTGTATTGAATCCCGATGCCATTTTTTGTTTTTCATCAATACTCTGATAGTCCACAGATTACAGAATGCCACCAGATGTGCATCGGAAACTACTACTGGTCTTCCAGGGAACGATCAAAGCGTGGACTGTTTGAGACATTACTCCCATGGAGGAAAGTGCGAATGGTGACTGTTGTATTCAAACCCGATGCAATTTCTGTGTTTCATCGACACTCTGATAGTCCACAGATTACAGAATGCCACCAGATGTGCATCTGAAACTAATAGTGGTCTTCCAGGGAACGATCTAAGCGTAGATTGTTTGAGACATAACTCCCGAGGAGGAAGGTGCGCGTGGTGGCTGTTGTATTCAATCCCGATGCAATTTCTGTGTTTCATCAACACTCTGATGGTCCACAGATTACAGAATGAAACCAGATGTCCATCGCAAACTAATACTTGTCTTCCAGGGAACGATCAACGCGTAGACTGTTTGAGACATTACTCCCATGGAGGAAAGTGCGTATGGTGACTTTTGTATTCAATCGCGATGCAATTTCTGTGTTTCATCAACACTCTGATAGTCCACAGATTACAGAATGCCTCCAGTTGTGCATCGGAAACTACTTCTGGTCTTCCAGGGAACGATCAAAGCGTAGACTCATTGAGACATTACTCCCATGGAGGGAAGTGCGCATGGTGACTGTTGTATTTAATCCCGATGGAATTTCTGTGTTTCATCAACAGTCTGATAGTCCACAGATTACAAAATGCCAATAGATGTGCAATGGAAACTACTACTGGTCTTCCAGAGATCAATCAAATCGTAGACTGTTTGAGACATTACCCCGTTGGAGGAAGGTGTGCATGGTGAATTCAGTCCCGATGCAATTTCTGTGTTTCATCAATACTCTGATAGTCCACAGATTACAGGATGCCTCCAAATGTGCATCGGAAACTACTACTGGTCTTCCAGGGAACGATCAAATCGTAGACTGTTTGAGACATTACTCCCATGGAGGAAAGTGCGCATGGTGACTGTTGTATTAAATCCCGATGCAATTTCTGTGTTTCATCAACACTCTGATAGTCCACAGATTACAGAATGCCACCAGATGTGCATCGGAAACTACTAGTGGTCTTCCAGGGAACGATCAAAGCGTAGACTGTTTGAGACATTACTCCCGTGGAGGAAAGTGCGCGTGGTGACTGTTGTATTCAATCCCGATGCAATTTCAGTGTTTCATCAACACTCTGATGGTCCACAGATTACAGAATGCCACCAGATGTCCATCGGAAATTAATACTGGTCTTCCACGGAACGATCAAAGCGTAGACTGTTTGAGACATTACTCCCATGGAGGAAAGTGCGCATAGTGACTGTTGTATTCAATTCCGATGGAATTTCTGTGTTTTATCAACAGTCTGATAGTCCACAGATTACAGAATGCCTCAAGATGTGCATCGGAAACTACTACTGGTCTTCCAGGGAACGATCAAAGCGTGTACTGTTAGAGACATTACTCCCATGGAGGAAAGTGCGCATGGTGACTGTTGTATTCCATCCCGATGCAATTTCTGTGTTTCATCAACAGTCTTATAATCCACAGATTACAGAATGCCTCCAGATGTGCATCAGAAACTACTACTGGTCTTCCAGGGAACGATCAAATCGTAGACTGTTTGAGACATTACTCCCATGGAGGAAAGTGCGCATGGTGACTGTTGTATTTAATCCCGATGCATTATCTGTGTTTCATCAACACTCTGATAGACCGCAGATTACAGAATGCCACCAGATGCGCATCGGAAACTCCTACTGGTCTTCCACTGAACGATCAAAGCGTAGACTGTTTCAGACATTACTCCCATGGAGGAAAGTGCGGATGGTGACTGTTGTATTCAATCCCGATGCAATTTCTGTGTTTCATCAACACTCTGATAGTCCACAGATTACAGAATGCCACCAGATGTGCATCGGAAACTACTACTGGTCTTCCAGGAACGATCAAATCGTAGACTGTTTGAGACATTACTCCCATGGAGGAAAGTGCGCATGGTGAATGTTGTATTCAATCCCGATGAAATTTCTGTGTTTCATCAACAGTCTGATAGTCCACAGATTACAGAATGCCTCCTGATGTGCATCGGAAACTACTACTGGTCTTCCAGGGAACGATCAAAGCGTAGACTGTTTGTGACATTACTCCCATGGAGGAAAGTGCGCAAGGTGACTGTTGTATTCAATCCCGATGCAATTTCTGTGTTTCATCAACACTCTGATAGTCCACAGATTACAGAATGCCTATAGATGTGCATCGTAAGCTACCACTGGTTTTCCAGGGAACGATCAAAACGTAGACTGTTTGAAACATTACTCCCGTGGAGGAAAATGCGCGTGGTGCCTGTTGTATTCAATCCCGATGCAATTTCTGTGTTTCATCAACACTCTGATGGTCCACAGATTACAGAATGCCACCAGTTGTCCATCGGAAATTAATACTGGTCCTCCATGGAACGATCAAAGCGTAGACTGTTTGAGACATTACTCCCATGGAGGAAAGTGTGCATGGTGACTGTTGTATTCATTCGCGATGCAATTCCTGTGTTTCATCGACACTCTGATAGTCCACAGATTACAGAATGACTCCAGTTGTGCATCGGAAAATACTTCTAGTCTTCCAGGGAACGGTTAAAGTGTAGACAGTTGGAGACATTACTCCCTTGGAGGAAAGTGCGCATGGTGACTGTTGTATTCAATTCCGATGGAATTTCTGTGTTTCGTCAACAGTCTGATAGTCCACAGATTACAGAATGCCTCAAGACGTGCATCGGAAACTACTACTGGTCTTCCAGGGAACGGTCAAAGCGTAGACTGTTTGAGACATTACTCCCATGGAGGAAGGTGCGCATGGTGACTGTTGTATTCCATCCCGATGCAATTTCTGTGTTTCATCAACATTTTTATAATCCACAGATTACAGAATGCCTCCAGATGTGCATCGGAAACTACTACTGGTCTTCCAGGGAACGATCAAATCGTAGACTGTTTGAGTCATTACTACCATGGAGGAAAGTGCGCATGGTGACTGTTGTATTTAATCCCGATGCATCATCTGTGTTTCATCAACACTCTGATAGACCACAGATTACAGAATGCCACCAGATGTGCATCGGAAACTACCACTGGTCTTCCAGGAACGATCAAATCGTAGACTGTTTGAGACATTACCCCCATGGAGGAAAGTGCCCATGGTGACTGTTGTATTCAATCCCGATGCAATTTCTGTGTTTCATCAACAGTCTTATAGTCCACAGATTACAGAATGCCTCCAGATGTGCATCGGAAAATACTACTGGTCTTCCAGGGTACGATCAAAGCGTAGACTGTTTGAGACATTACTCCCATGGAGGAAAGTGCGCAAGGTGACTGTTGTATTCAATCCCGATGCAATTTCTGTGTTTCATCAACACTCTGATAGTCCACAGATTACAGAATGCCTATGGATGTCCATCGTAAGCTACCACTGGTTTTCCAGGGAACGATCAAAACGTAGACTGTTTGAAACATTACTCCCATGGAGGAAAGTGCGCATGGTGACTGCTGTATTCAATCCCGATGCAATTTCTGTGTTTAATCAACACTTTGAAGGTCAACAGATTACAGAATGCCTCCAGATGTGCATCGGAAACTACTACTGGTCTTCCATGGAACGATCAAAGCGTAGTCTGTTTGAGACATTGCACGCCATGGAGGAAAGTGCGCATGGTGACTGTTGTATTCAATCCCGATGCAATTTCTGTGTTTCATCAACACTCTGATAGTCCACAGATTACAAAATGCCACCAGATGTGCATCGGAAACTACTACTGGTCTTCCAGAGAACAATCAAAGCGTAGACTGTTTGAGACATTACTCCGGTGGAGGAATGTGCGCATGGTGAATTCATCCCAATGAAATTTCTGTGTTTCATCAACACTCTGATAGTCCACAGATTACAGAATGCCACCAGATGTGCATCGGAAACTACTACTGGTCTTCCAGGGAACGATCAAAGCGTAAATTTATTGAGACATTACTCACACTGAGGAAAGTGCGGATGGCGACTGTTGTATTCAATCCCGATGCAATTTCTGTGTTTCATCAACACTCTGATAGTCCAAAGATTACAGAATGCCACCAGATGTGCACCGGAAACTAGTACTGGTCTTCCAGAGAACAATCAAAGCGTATACTGTTTGAGACAATACTCACATTGACGAAAGTGCGCATGGTGACTGTTGTATTGAATCCCGATGCCATTTTTTGTGTTTCATCAATACTCTGATAGTCCACAGATTACAGAATGCCACCAGATGTGCATCGGAAACTACTACTGGTCTTCCAGGGAACGATCAAAGCGTGGACTGTTTGAGACATTACTCCCATGGAGGAAAGTGCGAATGGTGACTGTTGTATTCAAACCCGAAGCAATTTCTGTGTTTCATCGACACTCTGATAGTCCACAGATTACAGAATGCCACCAGATGTGCATCTGAAACTAATAGTGGTCTTCCAGGGAACGATCTAAGCGTAGATTGTTTGAGACATAACTCCCGAGGAGGAAGGTGCGCGTGGTGGCTGTTGTATTCAATCCCGATGCAATTTCTGTGTTTCATCAACACTCTGATGGTCCACAGATTACAGAATGAAACCAGATGTCCATCGCAAACTAATACTTGTCTTCCAGGGAACGATCAAAGCGTAGACTGTTTGAGACATTACTCCCATGGAGGAAAGTGCGTATGGTGACTTTTGTATTCAATCGCGATGCAATTTCTGTGTTTCATCAACACTCTGATAGTCCACAGATTACAGAATGCCTCCAGTTGTGCATCGGAAACTACTTCTGGTCTTCCAGGGAACGATCAAAGCGTAGACTGTTTGAGACATTACTCCCATGGAGGGAAGTGCGCATGGTGACTGTTGTATTTAATCCCGATGGAATTTCTGTGTTTCATCAACAGTCTGATAGTCCACAGATTACAAAATGCCAATAGATGTGCATTGGAAACTACTACTGGTCTTCCAGAGATCAATCAAAGCGTAGACTGTTTGAGACATTACCCCGGTGGAGGAAGGTGTGCATGGTGAATTCAGTCCCGATGCAATTTCTGTGTTTCATCAATACTCTGATAGTCCACAGATTACAGAATGCCTCCAAATGTGCATCGGAAACTACTACTGGTCTTCCAGGGAACGATCATATCGTAGACTGTTTGAGACATTACTCCCATGGAGGAAAGTGCGCATGGTGACTGTTGTATTAAATCCCGATGCAATTTCTGTGTTTCATCAACACTCTGATAGTCCACAGATTACAGAATGCCACCAGATGTGCATCGGAAACTACTAGTGGTCTTCCAGGGAACGATCAAAGCGTAGACTGTTTGAGACATTACTCCCGTGGAGGAAAGTGCGCGTGGTGACTGTTGTATTCAATCCCGATGCAATTTCAGTGTTTCATCAACACTCTGATGGTCCACAGATTACAGAATGCCACCAGATGTCCATCGGAAATTAATACTGGTCTTCCACGGAACGATCAAAGCGTAGACTGTTTGAGACATTACTCCCATGGAGGAAAGTGCGCATAGTGACTGTTGTATTCAATTCCGATGGAATTTCTGTGTTTTATCAACAGTCTGATAGTCCACAGATTACAGAATGCCTCAAGATGTGCATCGGAAACTACTACTGGTCTTCCAGGGAACGATCAAAGCGTGTACTGTTAGAGACATTACTCCCACGGAGGAAAGTGCGCATGGTGACTGTTGTATTCCATCCCGATGCAATTTCTGTGTTTCATCAACAGTCTTATAATCCACAGATTACAGAATGCCTCCAGATGTGCATCAGAAACTACTACTGGTCTTCCAGGGAACGATCAAATCGTAGACTGTTTGAGACATTACTCCCATGGAGGAAAGTGCGCATGGTGACTGTTGTATTTAATCCCAATGCAATTTCTGTTGTTCATCAACACTCTGATAGTCCACAGATTACAGAATGCCTATAGATGTGCATCGGAAACTACTACTGGTCTTGAAGGGAACGATCAAAGCGTAGACTATTTGAGACACTACTCCCATGGAGGAAAGTGCGCATGGCGACTGTTGTATTCAATCCCAATGCAATTTCTGTGTTTCATCAACACTCTGATAGTCCACAGATTACAGAATGCCACCAGATGTGCATCGGGAACTACTACTGGTCTTCCAGGGAACGATCAAAGCGTAGACTGTTTGCGACATTACTCCGGTGGAGGAAAGTGCGCATGGTGACTGTTGTATTCAATCCCGATGCAATTTCTGTGTTTCATCAACACTCTGATAGTCCACAGATTACAAAATGCCACCAGATGTGCATCGGAAACTACTACTGGTCTTCCAGAGAACAATCAAAGCGTAGACTGTTTGAGACATTACTCCGGTGGAGGAATGTGCGCATGGTGAATTCATCCCAATGAAATTTCTGTGTTTCATCAACACTCTGATAGTCCACAGATTACAGAATGCCACCAGATGTGCATCGGAAACTACTACTGGTCTTCCAGGGAACGATCAAAGCGTAAATTGATTGAGACATTACTCACACTGAGGAAAGTGCGGATGGTGACTGTTGTATTCAATCCCGATGCAATTTCTGTGTTTCATCAACACTCTGATAGTCCAAAGATTACAGAATGCCACCTGATGTGCACCGGAAACTAGTACTGGTCTTCCAGAGAACAATCAAAGCGTATACTGTTTGAGACAATACTCACATTGACGAAAGTGCGCATGGTGACTGTTGTATTGAATCCCGATGCCATTTTTTGTTTTTCATCAATACTCTGATAGTCCACAGATTACAGAATGCCACCAGATGTGCATCGGAAACTACTACTGGTCTTCCAGGGAACGATCAAAGCGTGGACTGTTTGAGACATTACTCCCATGGAGGAAAGTGCGAATGGTGACTGTTGTATTCAAACCCGATGCAATTTCTGTGTTTCATCGACACTCTGATAGTCCACAGATTACAGAATGCCACCAGATGTGCATCTGAAACTAATAGTGGTCTTCCAGGGAACGATCTAAGCGTAGATTGTTTGAGACATAACTCCCGAGGAGGAAGGTGCGCGTGGTGGCTGTTGTATTCAATCCCGATGCAATTTCTGTGTTTCATCAACACTCTGATGGTCCACAGATTACAGAATGAAACCAGATGTCCATCGCAAACTAATACTTGTCTTCCAGGGAACGATCAACGCGTAGACTGTTTGAGACATTACTCCCATGGAGGAAAGTGCGTATGGTGACTTTTGTATTCAATCGCGATGCAATTTCTGTGTTTCATCAACACTCTGATAGTCCACAGATTACAGAATGCCTCCAGTTGTGCATCGGAAACTACTTCTGGTCTTCCAGGGAACGATCAAAGCGTAGACTGTTTGAGACATTACTCCCATGGAGGGAAGTGCGCATGGTGACTGTTGTATTTAATCCCGATGGAATTTCTGTGTTTCATCAACAGTCTGATAGTCCACAGATTACAAAATGCCAATAGATGTGCAATGGAAACTACTACTGGTCTTCCAGAGATCAATCAAATCGTAGACTGTTTGAGACATTACCCCGTTGGAGGAAGGTGTGCATGGTGAATTCAGTCCCGATGCAATTTCTGTGTTTCATCAATACTCTGATAGTCCACAGATTACAGAATGCCTCCAAATGTGCATCGGAAACTACTACTGGTCTTCCAGGGAACGATCAAATCGTAGACTGTTTGAGACATTACTCCCATGGAGGAAAGTGCGCATGGTGACTGTTGTATTAAATCCCGATGCAATTTCTGTGTTTCATCAACACTCTGATAGTCCACAGATTACAGAATGCCACCAGATGTGCATCGGAAACTACTAGTGGTCTTCCAGGGAACGATCAAAGCGTAGACTGTTTGAGACATTACTCCCGTGGAGGAAAGTGCGCGTGGTGACTGTTGTATTCAATCCCGATGCAATTTCAGTGTTTCATCAACACTCTGATGGTCCACAGATTACAGAATGCCACCAGATGTCCATCGGAAATTAATACTGGTCTTCCACGGAACGATCAAAGCGTAGACTGTTTGAGACATTACTCCCATGGAGGAAAGTGCGCATAGTGACTGTTGTATTCAATTCCGATGGAATTTCTGTGTTTTATCAACAGTCTGATAGTCCACAGATTACAGAATGCCTCAAGATGTGCATCGGAAACTACTACTGGTCTTCCAGGGAACGATCAAAGCGTGTACTGTTAGAGACATTACTCCCATGGAGGAAAGTGCGCATGGTGACTGTTGTATTCCATCCCGATGCAATTTCTGTGTTTCATCAACAGTCTTATAATCCACAGATTACAGAATGCCTCCAGATGTGCATCAGAAACTACTACTGGTCTTCCAGGGAACGATCAAATCGTAGACTGTTTGAGACATTACTCCCATGGAGGAAAGTGCGCATGGTGACTGTTGTATTTAATCCCGATGCATTATCTGTGTTTCATCAACACTCTGATAGACCGCAGATTACAGAATGCCACCAGATGCGCATCGGAAACTCCTACTGGTCTTCCACTGAACGATCAAAGCGTAGACTGTTTGTGACATTACTCCCATGGAGGAAAGTGCGCAAGGTGCCTGTTGTATTCCATCCCGATGCAATTTCTGTGTTTCATCAACATTTTTATAATCCACAGATTACAGAATGCCTCCAGATGTGCATCGGAAACTACTACTGGTCTTCCAGGGAACGATCAAATCGTAGACTGTTTGAGTCATTACTACCATGGAGGAAAGTGCGCATGGTGACTGTTGTATTTAATCCCGATGCATCATCTGTGTTTCATCAACACTCTGATAGACCACAGATTACAGAATGCCACCAGATGTGCATCGGAAACTACCACTGGTCTTCCAGGAACGATCAAATCGTAGACTGTTTGAGACATTACCCCCATGGAGGAAAGTGCCCATGGTGACTGTTGTATTCAATCCCGATGCAATTTCTGTGTTTCATCAACAGTCTTATAGTCCACAGATTACAGAATGCCTCCAGATGTGCATCGGAAAATACTACTGGTCTTCCAGGGTACGATCAAAGCGTAGACTGTTTGAGACATTACTCCCATGGAGGAAAGTGCGCAAGGTGACTGTTGTATTCAATCCCGATGCAATTTCTGTGTTTCATCAACACTCTGATAGTCCACAGATTACAGAATGCCTATGGATGTCCATCGTAAGCTACCACTGGTTTTCCAGGGAACGATCAAAACGTAGACTGTTTGAAACATTACTCCCATGGAGGAAAGTGCGCATGGTGACTGCTGTATTCAATCCCGATGCAATTTCTGTGTTTAATCAACACTTTGAAGGTCAACAGATTACAGAATGCCTCCAGATGTGCATCGGAAACTACTACTGGTCTTCCAGGGAACGATCAAAGCGTAGTCTGTTTGAGACATTGCACGCCATGGAGGAAAGTGCGCATGGTGACTGTTGTATTCAATCCCGATGCAATTTCTGTGTTTCATCAACACTCTGATAGTCCACAGATTACAAAATGCCACCAGATGTGCATCGGAAACTACTACTGGTCTTCCAGAGAACAATCAAAGCGTAGACTGTTTGAGACATTACTCCGGTGGAGGAATGTGCGCATGGTGAATTCATCCCAATGAAATTTCTGTGTTTCATCAACACTCTGATAGTCCACAGATTACAGAATGCCACCAGATGTGCATCGGAAACTACTACTGGTCTTCCAGGGAACGATCAAAGCGTAAATTTATTGAGACATTACTCACACTGAGGAAAGTGCGGATGGTGACTGTTGTATTCAATCCCGATGCAATTTCTGTGTTTCATCAACACTCTGATAGTCCAAAGATTACAGAATGCCACCAGATGTGCACCGGAAACTAGTACTGGTCTTCCAGAGAACAATCAAAGCGTATACTGTTTGAGACAATACTCACATTGACGAAAGTGCGCATGGTGACTGTTGTATTGAATCCCGATGCCATTTTTTGTGTTTCATCAATACTCTGATAGTCCACAGATTACAGAATGCCACCAGATGTGCATCGGAAACTACTACTGGTCTTCCAGGGAACGATCAAAGCGTGGACTGTTTGAGACATTACTCCCATGGAGGAAAGTGCGAATGGTGACTGTTGTATTCAAACCCGAAGCAATTTCTGTGTTTCATCGACACTCTGATAGTCCACAGATTACAGAATGCCACCAGATGTGCATCTGAAACTAATAGTGGTCTTCCAGGGAACGATCTAAGCGTAGATTGTTTGAGACATAACTCCCGAGGAGGAAGGTGCGCGTGGTGGCTGTTGTATTCAATCCCGATGCAATTTCTGTGTTTCATCAACACTCTGATGGTCCACAGATTACAGAATGAAACCAGATGTCCATCGCAAACTAATACTTGTCTTCCAGGGAACGATCAAAGCGTAGACTGTTTGAGACATTACTCCCATGGAGGAAAGTGCGTATGGTGACTTTTGTATTCAATCGCGATGCAATTTCTGTGTTTCATCAACACTCTGATAGTCCACAGATTACAGAATGCCTCCAGTTGTGCATCGGAAACTACTTCTGGTCTTCCAGGGAACGATCAAAGCGTAGACTGTTTGAGACATTACTCCCATGGAGGGAAGTGCGCATGGTGACTGTTGTATTTAATCCCGATGGAATTTCTGTGTTTCATCAACAGTCTGATAGTCCACAGATTACAAAATGCCAATAGATGTGCATTGGAAACTACTACTGGTCTTCCAGAGATCAATCAAAGCGTAGACTGTTTGAGACATTACCCCGGTGGAGGAAGGTGTGCATGGTGAATTCAGTCCCGATGCAATTTCTGTGTTTCATCAATACTCTGATAGTCCACAGATTACAGAATGACTCCAAATGTGCATCGGAAACTACTACTGGTCTTCCAGGGAACGATCATATCGTAGACTGTTTGAGACATTACTCCCATGGAGGAAAGTGCGCATGGTGACTGTTGTATTAAATCCCGATGCAATTTCTGTGTTTCATCAACACTCTGATAGTCCACAGATTACAGAATGCCACCAGATGTGCATCGGAAACTACTAGTGGTGTTCCAGGGAACGATCAAAGCGTAGACTGTTTGAGACATTACTCCCGTGGAGGAAAGTTCGCGTGGTGACTGTTGTATTCAATCCCGATGCAATTTCAGTGTTTCATCAACACTCTGATGGTCCACAGATTACAGAATGCCACCAGATGTCCATCGGAAATTAATACTGGTCTTCCACGGAACGATCAAAGCGTAGACTGTTTGAGACATTACTCCCATGGAGGAAAGTGCGCATAGTGACTGTTGTATTCAATTCCGATGGAATTTCTGTGTTTTATAAACAGTCTGATAGTCCACAGATTACAGAATGCCTCAAGATGTGCATCGGAAACTACTACTGGTCTTCCAGGGAACGATCAAAGCGTGTACTGTTAGAGACATTACTCCCATGGAGGAAAGTGCGCATGGTGACTGTTGTATTCCATCCCGATGCAATTTCTGTGTTTCATCAACAGTCTTATAATCCACAGATTACAGAATGCCTCCAGATGTGCATCAGAAACTACTACTGGTCTTCCAGGGAACGATCAAATCGTAGACTGTTTGAGACATTACTCCCATGGAGGAAAGTGCGCATGGTGACTGTTGTATTTAATCCCGATGCATTATCTGTGTTTCATCAACACTCTGATAGACCGCAGATTACAGAATGCCACCAGATGCGCATCGGAAACTCCTACTGGTCTTCCACTGAACGATCAAAGCGTAGACTGTTTCAGACATTACTCCCATGGAGGAAAGTGCGGATGGTGACTGTTGTATTCAATCCCGATGCAATTTCTGTGTTTCATCAACACTCTGATAGTCCACAGATTACAGAATGCCACCAGATGTGCATCGGAAACTACTACTGGTCTTCCAGGAACGATCAAATCGTAGACTGTTTGAGACATTACCCCCATGGAGGAAAGTGCCCATGGTGACTGTTGTATTCAATCCCGATGCAATTTCTGTGTTTCATCAACAGTCTTATAGTCCACAGATTACAGAATGCCTCCAGATGTGCATCGCAAACTACTACAGGTCTTCCAGGGAACGATCAAATCGTAGACTGTTTGAGACATTACTCCCATGGAGGAAAGTGCGCATGGTGAATGTTGTATTCAATCCCGATGAAATTTCTGTGTTTCATCAACAGTCTGATAGTCCACAGATTACAGAATGCCTCCAGATGTGCATCGGAAACTACTACTGGTCTTCCAGGGAACGATCAAAGCGTAGACTGTTTGAGACATTACTCCCATGGAGGAAAGTGCGCAAGGTGACTGTTGTATTCAATCCCGATGCAATTTCTGTGTTTCATCAACACTCTGATAGTCCACAGATTACAGAATGCCTATAGATGTGCATCGTAAGCTACCACTGGTTTTCCAGGGAACGATCAAAACGTAGACTGTTTGAAACATTACTCCCATGGAGGAAAGTGCGCATGGTGACTGTTGTATTTAATCCCAATGCAATTTCTGTGGTTCATCAACACTCTGATAGTCCACAGATTACAGAATGCCTCCAGATGTGCATCGGAAACTACTACTGGTCTTGAACGGAACGATCAAAGCGTAGACCGTTTGAGACACTACTCCCATGGAGGAAAGTGCGCATGGCGACTGTTGTATTCAATCCCGATGCAGTTTCTGTGTTTCATCAACACTCTGATAGTCCACAGATTACAGAATGCCACCAGATGTGCATCGGAAACTACTACTGGTCTTCCAGGGAACGATCAAAGCGTAGACTGTTTGCGACAATACTCCGGTGGAGGAAAGTGCGCATGGTGACTGTTGTATTCAATCCCGATGCAATTTCTGTGTTTCATCAACACTCTGATAGTCCACAGATTACAAAATGCCACAAGATGTGCATCGGAAACTACTACTGGTCTTCCAGAGAACAATCAAAGCGTAGACTGTTTGAGACATTACTCCGGTGGAGGAAAGTGCGCATGGTGAATTCATCCCAATGCAATTTCTGTGTTTCATCAACACTCTGATAGTCCACAGATTACAGAATGCCACCAGATGTACATCGGAAACTACTACTGGTCTTCCAGGGAACGATCAAAACGTAAATTGTTTGAGACATTAGTCACATTGAGGAAAGTGCGCATGGTGACTGTTGTATTCAAACCCGATGCCATTTTTTGTGTTTCATCAATATTCTGATAGTCCACAGATTACAGAATGCCACCAGATGTGCATCGGAAACTACTACTGGTCTTCCAGGGAACGATCAAAGCGTGGACTGTTTGAGATATTACTCCCATGGAGGAAAGGGCGAATGGTGACTGTTGTATTCAAACCCGATGCAATATCTGTGTTTCATCGACACTCTGATAGTCCACAGATTACAGAATGCTACCAGATGTGCATCGGAAACTAATAGTGGTCTTCCAGGGAACGATCAAAGCGTAGACTGTTTGAGACATTACTCCCGAGGAGGAAGGTGCGCGTGGTGACTGTTGTATTCAATCCCGATGCAATTTCTGTGTTTCATCAACACTCTGATGGTACACAGATTACAGAATGAAACGAGATGTCCATCGCAAACTAATACTGGTCTTCCAGGGAACGATCAAAGCGTAGACTGTTTGAGACATTACTCCCATGGAGGAAAGTGCGTATGGTGACTTTTGTATTCAATCCCGATGCAATTTCAGTGTTTCATCAACACTCTGACAGTCCACAGATTACAGAATGCCTCCAGTTGTGCATCGGAAACTACTTCTGGTCTTCCAGGGAACGATCAAAACGTAGACTGTTTGAGACATTACTCCCATGGAGGGAAGTGCGCATGGTGACTGTTGTATTTAATCCCGATGGAATTTCTGTGTTTCATCAACAGTCTGATAGTCCACAGATTACAGAATGCCTCCAGATGTGCACCGGAAACTACCACTGGTCTTCCAGGGAGCGATCAAAGCGTAGACTGTTTGAGACATTACTCCCATGGAGGAAAGTGCGCATGGTGAATGTTGTATTCAATCCCGATGCAATTTCTGTGTTTCATTAACACTCTGATAGTCCACACATTACAGAATGCCACCAGATGTGCACCGGAAACTACTACTGGTCTTATAGGAACGATTAAAGCGTAGACTGTTTGAGACATTACTCCCATGGAGGAAGTGCGCATGGTGACTGTTGTATTTAATGCCGATGCAATCTCTGTGTTTCATCAACACTCTGATAGTGAACAGATTACAGAATGCCACCAGATGTGCATCGGAAACTATTACTGGTCTTAAAGGGAACGATCAAAATGTAGACTGTTTGAGACATTTCTCCGGTGGAGGAAAGTGCGCATGGTGACTGTTGTATTCAATCCCAATGCAATTTCTGTGTTTCATCAACTCCCTGATAGTCCACAGATTACAAAATGCCACCAGATGTGCATTGGAAACTACTACTGGTCTTCCAGAGAACAATCAAAGCGTAGACTGTTTGAGTCATTACTCCGGTGGAGGAAGGTGCGCATGGTGAATTCAATCCCGGTGCAATTTCTGTGTTTCATCAATACTCTGATAGTCCACAGATTACAGAATGCCTATAGATGTGCATCGGAAACTACTACTGGTCTTCCAGGAACGATCAAATCGTAGACTGTTTGAGACATTACCCCCATGGAGGAAAGTGCCCATGGTGACTGTTGTATTCAATCCCGATGCAATTTCTGTGTTTCATCAACAGTCTTATAGTCCACAGATTACAGAATGCCTCCAGATGTGCATCGCAAACTACTACTGGTCTTCCAGGGAACGATCAAATCGTAGACTGTTTGAGACATTACTCCCATGGAGGAAAGTGCGCATGGTGAATGTTGTATTCAATCCCGATGAAATTTCTGTGTTTCATCAACAGTCTGATAGTCCACAGATTACAGAATGCCTCCAGATGTGCATCGGAAACTACTACTGGTCTTCCAGGGAACGATCAAAGCGTAGACTGTTTGTGACATTACTCCCATGGAGGAAAGTTCGCAAGGTGACTGTTGTATTCAATCCCGATGCAATTTCTGTGTTTCATCAACACTCTGATAGTCCACAGATTACAGAATGCCTATAGATGTGCATCGTAAGCTACCACTGGTTTTCCAGGGAACGATCAAAACATAGACTGTTTGAAACATTACTCCCGTGGAGGAAAATGCGCGTGGTGCCTGTTGTATTCAATCCCGATGCAATTTCTGTGTTTCATCAACACTCTGATGGTCCACAGATTACAGAATGCCACCAGTTGTCCATCGGAAATTAATACTGGTCCTCCATGGAACGATCAAAGCGTAGACTGTTTGAGACATTACTCCCATGGAGGAAAGTGTGCATGGTGACTGTTGTATTCATTCGCGATGCAATTCCTGTGTTTCATCGACACTCTGATAGTCCACAGATTACAGAATGACTCCAGTTGTGCATCGGAAAATAGTTCTAGTCTTCCAGGGAACGGTTAAAATGTAGACAGTTGGAGACATTACTCCCTTGGAGGAAAGTGCGCATGGTGACTGTTGTATTCAATTCCGATGGAATTTCTGTGTTTCGTCAACAGTCTGATAGTCCACAGATTACAGAATGCCTCAAGATGTGCATCGGAAACTACTACTGGTCTTCCAGGGAACGGTCAAAGCGTAGACTGTTTGAGACATTACTCCCATGGAGGAAGGTGCGCATGGTGACTGTTGTATTCCATCCCGATGCAATTTCTGTGTTTCATCAACATTTTTATAATCCACAGATTACAGAATGCCTCCAGATGTGCATCGGAAACTACTACTGGTCTTCCAGGGAACGATCAAATCGTAGACTGTTTGAGTCATTACTACCATGGAGGAAAGTGCGCATGGTGACTGTTGTATTTAATCCCGATGCATCATCTGTGTTTCATCAACACTCTGATAGACCACAGATTACAGAATGCCACCAGATGTGCATCGGAAACTACCACTGGTCTTCCAGGGAACGGTCAAATCGTAGACTGTTTGAGACATTACCCCCATGGAGGAAAGTGCCCATGGTGACTGTTGTATTCAATCCCGATGCAATTTCTGTGTTTCATCAACAGTCTTATAGTCCACAGATTACAGAATGCCTCCAGATGTGCATCGGAAAATACTACTGGTCTTCCAGGGTACGATCAAAGCGTAGACTGTTTGAGACATTACTCCCATGGAGGAAAGTGCGCAAGGTGACTGTTGTATTCAATCCCGATGCAATTTCTGTGTTTCATCAACACTCTGATAGTCCACAGATTACAGAATGCCTATGGATGTCCATCGTAAGCTACCACTGGTTTTCCAGGGAACGATCAAAACGTAGACTGTTTGAAACATTACTCCCATGGAGGAAAGTGCGCATGGTGACTGCTGTATTCAATCCCGATGCAATTTCTGTGTTTAATCAACACTTTGAAGGTCAACAGATTACAGAATGCCTCCAGATGTGCATCGGAAACTACTACTGGTCTTCCAGGGAACGATCAAAGCGTAGTCTGTTTGAGACATTGCACGCCATGGAGGAAAGTGCGCATGGTGACTGTTGTATTTAATCCCAATGCAATTTCTGTTGTTCATCAACACTCTGATAGTCCACAGATTACAGAATGCCTATAGATGTGCATCGGAAACTACTACTGGTCTTGAAGGGAACGATCAATGCGTAGACTGTTTGAGACACTACTCCCATGGAGGAAAGTGCGCATGGCGACTGTTGTATTCAATCCCAATGCAATTTCTGTGTTTCATCAACACTCTGATAGTCCACAGATTACAGAATTCCACCAGATGTGCATCGGGAACTACTACTGGTCTTCCAGGGAACGATCAAAGCGTAGACTGTTTGCGACATTACTCCGGTGGAGGAAAGTGCGCATGGTGACTGTTGTATTCAATCCCGATGCAATTTCTGTGTTTCATCAACACTCTGATAGTCCACAGATTACAAAATGCCACCAGATGTGCATCGGAAACTACTACTGGTCTTCCAGAGAACAATCAAAGCGTAGACTGTTTGAGACATTACTCCGGTGGAGGAATGTGCGCATGGTGAATTCATCCCAATGAAATTTCTGTGTTTCATCAACACTCTGATAGTCCACAGATTACAGAATGCCACCAGATGTGCATCGGAAACTACTACTGGTCTTCCAGGGAACGATCAAAGCGTAAATTGATTGAGACATTACTCACACTGAGGAAAGTGCGGATGGTGACTGTTGTATTCAATCCCGATGCAATTTCTGTGTTTCATCAACACTCTGATAGTCCAAAGATTACAGAATGCCACCAGATGTGCACCGGAAACTAGTACTGGTCTTCCAGAGAACAATCAAAGCGTATACTGTTTGAGACAATACTCACATTGACGAAAGTGCGCATGGTGACTGTTGTATTGAATCCCGATGCCATTTTTTGTGTTTCATCAATACTCTGATAGTCCACAGATTACAGAATGCCACCAGATGTGCATCGGAAACTACTACTGGTCTTCCAGGGAACGATCAAAGCGTGGACTGTTTGAGACATTACTCCCATGGAGGAAAGTGCGAATGGTGACTGTTGTATTCAAACCCGAAGCAATTTCTGTGTTTCATCGACACTCTGATAGTCCACAAATTACAGAATGCCACCAGATGTGCATCTGAAACTAATAGTGGTCTTCCAGGGAACGATCTAAGCGTAGATTGTTTGAGACATAACTCCCGACGAGGAAGGTGCGCGTGGTGGCTGTTGTATTCAATCCCGATGCAATTTCTGTGTTTCATCAACACTCTGATGGTCCACAGATTACAGAATGAAACCAGATGTCCATCGCAAACTAATACTTGTCTTCCAGGGAACGATCAAAGCGTAGACTGTTTGAGACATTACTCCCATGGAGGAAAGTGCGTATGGTGACTTTTGTATTCAATCGCGATGCAATTTCTGTGTTTCATCAACACTCTGATAGTCCACAGATTACAGAATGCCTCCAGTTGTGCATCGGAAACTACTTCTGGTCTTCCAGGGAACGATCAAAGCGTAGACTGTTTGAGACATTACTCCCATGGAGGGAAGTGCGCATGGTGACTGTTGTATTTAATCCCGATGGAATTTCTGTGTTTCATCAACAGTCTGATAGTCCACAGATTACAAAATGCCAATAGATGTGCATTGGAAACTACTACTGGTCTTCCAGAGATCAATCAAAGCGTAGACTGTTTGAGACATTACTCCCATGCAGGAAAGTGCGCATGGTGACTGTTGTATTAAATCCCGATGCAATTTCTGTGTTTCATCAACACTCTGATAGTCCACAGATTACAAAATGCCACAAGATGTGCATCGGAAACTACTACTGGTCTTCCAGAGAACAATCAAAGCGTAGACTGTTTGAGACATTACTCCGGTGGAGGAAAGTGCGCATGGTGAATTCATCCCAATGCAATTTCTGTGTTTCATCAACACTCTGATAGTCCACAGATTACAGAATGTCACCAGATGTCCATCGGAAATTAATACTGGTCTTCCACGGAACGATCAAAGCGTAGACTGTTTGAGACATTACTCCCATGGAGGAAAGTGCGCATAGTGACTGTTGTATTCAATTCCGATGGAATTTCTGTGTTTTATCAACAGTCTGATAGTCCACAGATTACAGAATGCCTCAAGATGTGCATCGGAAACTACTACTGGTCTTCCAGGGAACGATCAAAGCGTGTACTGTTAGAGACATTACTCCCATGGAGGAAAGTGCGCATGGTGACTGTTGTATTCCATCCCGATGCAATTTCTGTGTTTCATCAACAGTCTTATAATCCACAGATTACAGAATGCCTCCAGATGTGCATCAGAAACTACTACTGGTCTTCCAGGGAACGATCAAATCGTAGACTGTTTGAGACATTACTCCCATGGAGGAAAGTGCGCATGGTGACTGTTGTATTTAATCCCGATGCATTATCTGTGTTTCATCAACACTCTGATAGACCGCAGATTACAGAATGCCACCAGATGCGCATCGGAAACTCCTACTGGTCTTCCACTGAACGATCAAAGCGTAGACTGTTTCAGACATTACTCCCATGGAGGAAAGTGCGGATGGTGACTGTTGTATTCAATCCCGATGCAATTTCTGTGTTTCATCAACACTCTGATAGTCCACAGATTACAGAATGCCACCAGATGTGCATCGGAAACTACTACTGGTCTTCCAGGAACGATCAAATCGTAGACTGTTTGAGACATTACCCCCATGGAGGAAAGTGCCCATGGTGACTGTTGTATTCAATCCCGATGCAATTTCTGTGTTTCATCAACAGTCTTATAGTCCACAGATTACAGAATGCCTCCAGATGTGCATCGCAAACTACTACTGGTCTTCCAGGGAACGATCAAATCGTAGACTGTTTGAGACATTACTCCCATGGAGGAAAGTGCGCATGGTGACTGTTGTATTCAATCCCGATGGAATTTCTGTGTTTCATCAACAGTCTGATAGTCCACAGATTACAAAATGCCAATAGATGTGCATTGGAAACTACTACTGGTCTTCCAGAGATCAATCAAAGCGTAGACTGTTTGAGACATTACCCCGGTGGAGGAAGGTGTGCATGGTGAATTCAGTCCCGATGCAATTTCTGTGTTTCATCAATACTCTGATAGTCCACAGATTACAGAATGCCTCCAAATGTGCATCGGAAACTACTACTGGTCTTCCAGGGAACGATCAAATCGTAGACTGTTTGAGACATTACTCCCATGCAGGAAAGTGCGCATGGTGACTGTTGTATTAAATCCCGATGCAATTTCTGTGTTTCATCAACACTCTGATAGTCCACAGATTACAGAATGCCACCAGATGTGCATCGGAAACTACTAGTGGTCTTCCAGGGAACGATCAAAGCGTAGACTGTTTGAGACATTACTCCCGTGGAGGAAAGTGCGCGTGGTGACTGTTGTATTCAATCCCGATGCAATTTCAGTGTTTCATCAACACTCTGATGGTCCACAGATTACAGAATGCCACCAGATGTCCATCGGAAATTAATACTGGTCTTCCACGGAACGATCAAAGCGTAGACTGTTTGAGACATTACTCCCATGGAGGAAAGTGCGCATAGTGACTGTTGTATTCAATTCCGATGGAATTTCTGTGTTTTATCAACAGTCTGATAGTCCACAGATTACAGAATGCCTCAAGATGTGCATCGGAAACTACTACTGGTCTTCCAGGGAACGATCAAAGCGTGTACTGTTAGAGACATTACTCCCATGGAGGAAAGTGCGCATGGTGACTGTTGTATTCCATCCCGATGCAATTTCTGTGTTTCATCAACAGTCTTATAATCCACAGATTACAGAATGCCTCCAGATGTGCATCAGAAACTACTACTGGTCTTCCAGGGAACGATCAAATCGTAGACTGTTTGAGACATTACTCCCATGGAGGAAAGTGCGCATGGTGACTGTTGTATTTAATCCCGATGCATTATCTGTGTTTCATCAACACTCTGATAGACCGCAGATTACAGAATGCCACCAGATGCGCATCGGAAACTCCTACTGGTCTTCCACTGAACGATCAAAGCGTAGACTGTTTCAGACATTACTCCCATGGAGAAAAGTGCGGATGGTGACTGTTGTATTCAATCCCGATGCAATTTCTGTGTTTCATCAACACTCTGATAGTCCACAGATTACAGAATGACACCAGATGTGCATCGGAAACTACTACTGGTCTTCCAGGAACGATCAAATCGTAGACTGTTTGAGACATTACCCCCATGGAGGAAAGTGCCCATGGTGACTGTTGTATTCAATCCCGATGCAATTTCTGTGTTTCATCAACAGTCTTATAGTCCACAGATTACAGAATGCCTCCAGATGTGCATCGCAAACTACTACTGGTCTTCCAGGGAACGATCAAATCGTAGACTGTTTGAGACATTACTCCCATGGAGGAAAGTGCGCATGGTGAATGTTGTATTCAATCCCGATGAAATTTCTGTGTTTCATCAACAGTCTGATAGTCCACAGATTACAGAATGCCTCCAGATGTGCATCGGAAACTACTACTGGTCTTCCAGGGAACGATCAAAGCGTAGACTGTTTGAGACATTACTCCCATGGAGGAAAGTGCGCAAGGTGACTGTTGTATTCAATCCCGATGCAATTTCTGTGTTTCATCAACACTCTGATAGTCCACAGATTACAGAATGCCTATAGATGTGCATCGTAAGCTACCACTGGTTTTCCAGGGAACGATCAAAACGTAGACTGTTTGAAACATTACTCCCATGGAGGAAAGTGCGCATGGTGACTGTTGTATTTAATCCCAATGCAATTTCTGTGGTTCATCAACTCTCTGATAGTCCACAGATTACAGAATGCCTCCAGATGTGCATCGGAAACTACTACTGGTCTTGAACGGAACGATCAAAGCGTAGACTGTTTGAGACACTACTCCCATGGAGGAAAGTGCGCATGGCGACTGTTGTATTCAATCCCGATGCAGTTTCTGTGTTTCATCAACACTCTGATAGTCCACAGATTACAGAATGCCACCAGATGTGCATCGGAAACTACTACTGGTCTTCCAGGGAACGATCAAAGCGTAGACTGTTTGCGACAATACTCCGGTGGAGGAAAGTGCGCATGGTGACTGTTGTATTCAATCCCGATGCAATTTCTGTGTTTCATCAACACTCTGATAGTCCACAGATTACAAAATGCCACAAGATGTGCATCGGAAACTACTACTGGTCTTCCAGAGAACAATCAAAGCGTAGACTGTTTGAGACATTACTCCGGTGGAGGAAAGTGCGCATGGTGAATTCATCCCAATGCAATTTCTGTGTTTCATCAACACTCTGATAGTCCACAGATTACAGAATGCCACCAGATGTACATCGGAAACTACTACTGGTCTTCCAGGGAACGATCAAAGCATAAATTAATTGAGACATTACTCACTTTGAGGAAAGTGCGGATGGTGACTGTTGTATTCAATCCCGATGCAATTTCTGTGTTTCGTCAACACTCTGATAGTCCAAAGATTACAGAATGCCACCAGATGTGCATCGGAAACTAGTACTGGTCTTCCAGAGAACAATCAAAGCGTAGACTGTTTGAGACAATCCTCTGGTGGAGGAAAGTGCGCATGGTGAATTCAATCCCGATGCAATTTCTCTGTTTCATCCACACAATGATAGTCCACAGATTATAGAATGCCACCAGATGTGCATCGGAAACTACTACTGGTCTTCCAGGGAACGATCAAAACGTAAATTGTTTGAGACATTAGTCACATTGAGGAAAGTGCGCATGGTGACTGTTGTATTCAAACCCGATGCCATTTTTTGTGTTTCATCAATATTCTGATAGTCCACAGATTACAGAATGCCACCAGATGTGCATCGGAAACTACTACTGGTCTTCCAGGGAACGATCAAAGCGTGGACTGTTTGAGATATTACTCCCATGGAGGAAAGGGCGAATGGTGACTGTTGTATTCAAACCCGATGCAATATCTGTGTTTCATCGACACTCTGATAGTCCACAGATTACAGAATGCTACCAGATGTGCATCGGAAACTAATAGTGGTCTTCCAGGGAACGATCAAAGCGTAGACTGTTTGAGACATTACTCCCGAGGAGGAAGGTGCGCGTGGTGACTGTTGTATTCAATCCCGATGCAATTTCTGTGTTTCATCAACACTCTGATGGTACACAGATTACAGAATGAAACGAGATGTCCATCGCAAACTAATACTGGTCTTCCAGGGAACGATCAAAGCGTAGACTGTTTGAGACATTACTCCCATGGAGGAAAGTGCGTATGGTGACTTTTGTATTCAATCCCGATGCAATTTCAGTGTTTCATCAACACTCTGACAGTCCACAGATTACAGAATGCCTCCAGTTGTGCATCGGAAACTACTTCTGGTCTTCCAGGGAACAATCAAAACGTAGACTGTTTGAGACATTACTCCCATGGAGGGAAGTGCGCATGGTGACTGTTGTATTTAATCCCGATGGAATTTCTGTGTTTCATCAACAGTCTGATAGTCCACAGATTACAGAATGCCTCCAGATGTGCACCGGAAACTACCACTGGTCTTCCAGGGAACGATCAAAGCGTAGACTGTTTGAGACATTACTCCCATGGAGGAAAGTGCGCATGGTGAATGTTGTATTCAATCCCGATGCAATTTCTGTGTTTCATTAACACTCTGATAGTTCACACATTACAGAATGCCACCAGATGTGCACCGGAAACTACTACTGGTCTTATAGGAACGATTAAAGCGTAGACTGTTTGAGACATTACTCCCATGGAGGAAGTGCGCATGGTGACTGTTGTATTTAATGCCGATGCAATCTCTGTGTTTCATCAACACTCTGATAGTGAACAGATTACAGAATGCCACCAGATGTGCATCGGAAACTATTACTGGTCTTAAAGGGAACGATCAAAATGTAGACTGTTTGAGACATTTCTCCGGTGGAGGAAAGTGCGCATGGTGACTGTTGTATTCAATCCCAATGCAATTTCTGTGTTTCATCAACTCCCTGATAGTCCACAGATTACAAAATGCCACCAGATGTGCATTGGAAACTACTACTGGTCTTCCAGAGAACAATCAAAGCGTAGACTGTTTGAGTCATTACTCCGGTGGAGGAAGGTGCGCATGGTGAATTCAATCCCGGTGCAATTTCTGTGTTTCATCAATACTCTGATAGTCCACAGATTACAGAATGTCACCAGATGTGCATCGGAAACTACTACTGGTCTTCCAGGGAACGATCAGAGACTAAACTCTTTGAGACATTGCTCCCATGGAGGAAAGTGCGCATGGTGACTGTTGTATTCAATCCCGATGCAATTTCTGTGTTTCATCAACACTTTGATAGTCCACAGATTACAGAATGCCACCAGATGTGCATCGGAAACTACTAGTGGTCTTCCAGGGAACGATCAAAGCGTAGACTGATTGAGACATTACTCCCGTGGAGGAAAGTGCGCGTGGTGACTGTTGTATTCAATCCCGATGCAATTTCTGTGTTTCATCAACACTCTGATGGTCCACAGATTACAGAATGCCACCAGATGTCCATCGGAAATTAATACTGGTCTTGGATGGAACGATCAAAGCGTAGACTGTTTGAGACATTACTCCCATGGAGGAAAGTGCGCATGGTGACTGTTGTATTCATTCGCGATGCAATTCCTGTGTTTCATCGACACCCTGATAGTCCACAGATTACAGAATGCCTCCAGTTGTGCATCGGAAAATACTTCTGGTCTTCCAGGGAACGGTTAAATTGTAGACTGTTGGAGACATTACTCCCTTGGAGGAAAGTGAGCATGGTGACTGTTGTATTCAATTCCGATGGAATTTCTGTGTTTCATCAACAGTCTGATATTCCACAGATTACAGAATGCCTCCAGATGTGCATCGCAAACTACTACTGGTCTTCCAGGGAACGATCAAAGCGTAGACTGTTAGAGACATTACTCCCATGGAGGAAAGTGCGCATGGTGACTGTTGTATTCCTTCCCGATGCAATTTCTGTGTTTCATCAACAATCTTATAATCCACAGATTACAGAATGCCTCCAGATGTGCATCAGAAACTACTACTGGTCTTCCAGGGAACGATCAAATCGTAGACTGTTTGAGACATTACTCCCATGGAGGAAAGTGCGCATGTTGACTGTTGTATTTAATCCCGATGCATTATCTGTGTTTCATCAACACTCTGATAGACCACAGATTACAGAATGCCACCAGATGCGCATCGGAAACTCCTTCTGGTCTTCCACTGAACGATCAAAGCGTAGATTGTTTCAGACGTTACTCCCATGGAGGAAAGTGCGGATGGTGACTGTTGTATTCAATCCCGATGCAATTTCTGTGTTTCATCAACACTCTGATAGTCCACAGATTACAAAATGCCATAAGATGTGCATCGGAAACTACTACTGGTCTTCCAGAGAACAATCAAAGCGTAGACTGTTTGAGACATTACTCCGGTGGAGGAAAGTGCGCATGGTGAATTCATCCCAATGCAATTTCTGTGTTTCATCAACACTCTGATAGTCCACAGATTACAGAATGCCACCAGATGTACATCGGAAACTACTACTGGTCTTCCAGGGAACGATCAAAGCGTAAATTGATTGAGACATTACTCACATTGAGGAAAGTGCGGATGGTGACTGTTGTATTCAATCCCGATGCAATTTCTGTGTTTCGTCAACACTCTAATAGTCCAAAGAATACAGAATGCCACCAGATGTGCATCGGAAACTAGTACTGGTCACCCAGAGAACAATCAAAGCGTAGACTGTTTGAGACAATCCTCTGGTGGAGGAAAGTGCGCATGGTGAATTCAATCCCGATGCAATTTCTCTGTTTCATCCACACAATGATAGTCCACAGATTATAGAATGCCACCATATGTGCATCGGAAACTACTACTGATCTTCCAGGGAACGATCAAAACGTAAATTGTTTGAGACATTACTCACATTGAGGAAAGTGCGCATGGTGACTGTTGTATTCAATCCCGATGCCATTTTTTGTGTTTCATCAATATTCTGATAGTCCACAGATTACAGAATGCCTCCAGATGTGCATCGGAAACTACTACTGGCCTTCCAGGGAATGATCAAAGCGTACACTGTCTGAGACATTACTCCCATGGAGGAAACTGCGCATGGTGAATGTTGTATTCAATCCCGATGCAATTTCTGTGTTTCATCAACAGTCTTATATTCCACAGATTACAGAATGCCTCCAGATGTGCATCGGAAACTACCACTGGTCTTACAGGGAACGATCAAATCGTAGACTTTTTGAGACATTATTCCCATGGAGAAAAGTGCGGATGGTGACTGTTGTATTCAATCCCGATGCAATTTCTTTGTTTCATCAACACTCTCATAGTCCACGGATTACAGAATGAAACCAGATGTGCATCGGAAACTACTACTGGTCTTCCAGGAACGATCAAAGCGTAGACTGTTTGAGACATTACTCCCATGGAGGCAAGTGCGCATGGTGACTGTTGTATTCAATGCCGATGCAATTTCTGTGTTTCATCAATACTCTGATAGTCCACAAATTGCAGAATGCCACCAGATGTGCATCGGAAACTACTACTGGTCTTCCAGGGAACGATCAAAGCGTAGACTGTTTGAGACATTACTCCCGTGGAGGAAAGTGCGCATGGTGACTGTTCTATTCAATCCCGATTCAAATTCTGTGTTTCATCAACACTCCGATAGTCCACAGATTACAGAATGCAACCAGATGTGCATCGGAAACTACTACTGGTCTTCCAGAGAACAATCAAAGCGTAGACTGTTTGAGACATTACTACGGTGGAGGAAAGTGGGCATGGTGAATTCAATCCCGATGCAATTTCTGTGTTTCATCAACACTCTGATAGTCCACAGACTACAGAATGCCACCAGATGTGCATCAGAAACTACTACTGGTCTTCCAGGGAACGATCAAAGCGTGGACTATTTGAGACCTTACTCCCATATAAGAAAGTTCGAATGGTGACAGTTGCATTCAATCCCGATGCAATTTCTGTGTTTCATCAACACTCTGACAGTCCACAGATTACAGAATTCCACCAGATGTGCATCGGAAACTAATAGTGGTCTTCCAGGGAACGACCGAAGGGTAGACTGTTTGAGATATTACTCCGGTGGAGGAAAGTGCACATGGTGACTGTTGTATTCAATCCCGATGCAATTTCTGTGTTTCATCAACTCTCTGATAGTCCACAGATTACAAAATGCCACCAGATGTGCATCGGAAACTACTACTGGTCTTCCAGAGAACAATCAAAGCGTAGACTGTTTGAGACATTACTCCGGTGGAGGAAGGTGCGCATGGTGAATTCAATCCCGATGCAATATCTGTGCTTCATCAACACTCTGATAGTCCACAGATTACAGAATGCCACAAGATGTGCATCGGAAACTACTACTGGTTTTCCAGGGAACGATCAAAGCGTAAATTGTTTGAGACATTACTCCCATGGAGGAAAGTGCGGATGGTGACTGTTGTATTCAATCCCGATGCAATTTCTGTGTTTCATCAACACTCTGATAGTCCACAGATTACAGAATGCCACCAGATGTGCATCGGAAACTACTACTGGTCTTCCAGGGAACGATCAAATCGTAGACTGTTTGAGACATTACTCCCATGGAGGAAAGTGCTCATGGTTACTGTTGTATTCAATCCCGATGCAATTTCTGTGTTTCATCAACACTCTAATAGTGCACAGATTACAGAATGGCTCCAGATGTGCATCGGAAACTACTACTGGTCTTCCAGGGAACGATCGGAGCCTAAACTCTTTGAGACATTGCTCCCATGGAGGAAAGTGCGCATGGTGACTGTTGTATTCAATCCCGATGCAATTTCTGTGTTTCATCAACAGTCTTATAGTCCACACATTACAGAATGCCTCCAGATGTGCATCGGAAACTACTACTGGCCTTCCAGGGAACGATCAAATCGTAGACTGTTTGAGACATCACTCCCATGAAGGAAAGTGTGCATGGTGACTGTTGTATTCAATCCCGATGCAATTTCTGTGTTTCATCAACAGTCTGATAGTCCACAGATTACAGAATGCCACCAGACGTGCATCTGAAACTACTACTGGTCTTCCAGGGAACGATCAAAGCGTAGACTGTTTGAGACATTACTTCGGTGGAGGAAAGTGCGCATGGTGACTGTTGTATTCAATGCCGATGCAATTTCTGTGTTTCATCAATACTCTGATAGTCCACAGATTGCAGAATGAAACCAGATGTGCATCGGAAACTACTACTGGTCTTCCAGGGAACGATCAAAGCGTAGACTGTTTGAGACATTACTCCCGTGGAGGAAAGTGCGCATGGTGACTATTGTATTCAATCCTGATTCAAATTCTGTGTTTTATCAACACTCTGATAGTCCACAGATTACAGAATGCCACCAGATGTGCATCGGAAACTACTACTGGTCTTCCAGAGAACAATCAAGGCGTAGAATGTTAGAGACATAACACCGCTGGAGGAAAGTGCGCATGGTGAATTCAATCCCGACGCAATTTCTGTGTTTCATCAACACTCTGATAGTCCACAGATTACAGAATGCCACCAGATGTGCATCAGAAACTTCTACTGGTCTTCCAGGGAACGATCAAATCGTAAATTGTTTGATGCATTACTCACATTGAGGAAAGTGCTCATGGTGACAGTTGTATTCAATCCCGATGCAATTTCTGTGTTTCATCAATACTCTGATAGTCCACAGATTACAGAATGCCACCAGCTGTGCATCGGAAACTACTACTGGTCTGCCAGGGAACGATCAAAGCGTGGAGTATTTGAGACATTACTCCCATATAAGAAAGTGCGAATGGTGACTGTTGTATTCAATCCCGATGCAATTTCTGTGTTTCATCAACACTCTGATAGTCCACAGACTACAGAATGCCACCAGATGTGCATCGGAAACTACTAGTGGTCTTCAGGCGAACGATCAAAGCGTAGACTGTTTGAGACATTACTCCAGTGGAGGAAAGTGCGCGTGGTGACTGTTGTATTCATCCCGATGCAATTTCTGTGTTTCATCAACACTCTGATGCTCCACAGATTACAGAATGCCACCAGATGTCCATCGGAAACTAATACTGGTCTTCCATGGAACGTTCAAAGCGTAGACTGTTTGAGACATTACTCCCATGGAGGAAATTGCGCATGGTGACTGTTGTATTCATTCGCGAAGCAATTCCTGTGTTTCATCGACACTCTGATAGTCCACAGATTACAGAATGCCTCCAGTTGTGCATCGGAAAATGCTTCTAGTCTTCCAGGGAACGGTTAAATTGTAGACTGTTGGAGACATTACTCCCTTGGAGGAAAGTGCGCATGGCGACTGTTGTATTCAATTCCGATGGAATTTCTGTGTTTCGTCAACAGTCTGATAGTCCACAGATTACAGAATGCCTCCAGATGTGCATCGGAAGCTACTACTGGTCTTCCAGGGAACGATCAAAGCGTAGACTGTTTGAGACATTACTCCCATGGAGGAAAGTGCGCATGGTGACTGTTGTATTCCATCCCGATGCAATTTCTGTGTTTCATCAACAGGCTTATAGTCCACAGATTACAGAATGCCTCCAGATGTGCATCGGAAACTACTACTGGTCTTCCAGGGAACGATCAAATGGTAGACTGTTTGAGACATTACTCAAGAGGACGAAAGTGCGCATGT
This sequence comes from Schistocerca gregaria, assembly GCF_023897955.1. Lineage (NCBI taxonomy): Eukaryota > Metazoa > Arthropoda > Insecta > Orthoptera > Acrididae > Schistocerca > Schistocerca gregaria. The sequence continues at coordinate 1,697,916 of NW_026061799.1, read as the reverse complement.
TGACTGTTGTATTTAATCCCGATGCATTATCTGTGTTTCATCAACACTCTGATAGACCACAGATTACAGAATGCCACCAGATGTGCATCGGAAACTCCTACTGGTTTTCCACTGAACGATCAAAGCGTAGACTGTTTCAGACATTACTCCCATGGAGGAAAGTGCGGATGGTGACTGTTGTATTCAATCCCGATGCAATTTCTGTGTTTCATCAACACTCTGATAGTCCACAGATTACAGAATGCCACCAGATGTGCATCGGAAACTACTACTGGTCTTCCAGGAACGATCAAATCGTACTCTGTTTGAGACATTACTCCCATGGAGGAAAGTGCGCATGGTGACTGTTGTATTCAATCCCGATGCAATTTCTGTGTTTCATCAACACTCTGATAGTCCACAGATTACAGAATGCCACCAGATGTGCATCGGAAACTACTACTGGTCTTCCAGGAACGATCAAATCGTACTCTGTTTGAGACATTACTCCCATGGAGGAAAGTGCGCATGGTGACTGTTGTATTCAATGCCGATGCAATTTCTGTGTTTCATCAACAGTCTTACAGTCCACAGATTACAGAATGCCTCCAGATGTGCATCGCAAACTACTACTGGTCTTCCAGGGAGCGATCAAATCGTAGACTGTTTGAGACATTACTCCCATGGAGGAAAGTGCGCATGGTGAATTTTGTATTCAATCCCGATGGAATTTCTCTGTTTCATCAACAGTCTGATAGTCCACAGGTTACAGAATGCCTCCAGATGTGCATCGGAAACTACTACTGGTCTTCCAGGGAACGATCAAAGCGTAGACTGTTTGAGACATTACGCCCATGGAGGAAAGTGCACAAGGTGACTGTTGTATTTAATCCCAATGCAATTTCTGTGGTTCATCAACACTCTGATAGTCCACAGACTACAGAATGCCACCAGATGTGCATCGGAAACTACTACTGGTCTTGAAGGGAACGATCAAAGCGTAGACTGTTTGAGACACTACTCCCATGGAGGAAAGTGCGCATGGCGACAGTTGTATTCAATCCCGATGCAATTTCTGTGTTTCATCAACACTCTGATAGTCCACAGATTACCGAATGCCACCAGATGTGCATCGGAAACTACTACTGGTCTTCCAGTGAACGATCAAAGCGTAGACTGTTTGCGACATTACTCCGGTGGAGGAAAGTGCGCATGGTGACTGTTGTATTCAATCCCGATGCAATTTCTGTGTTTCATTAACACTCTGATAGTCCACAGATTACAAAATGCCACCAGATGTGCATCGGAAACTACTACTGGTCTTCCAGAGAACAATCAAAGCGTAGACTGTTTGAGACATTACTCCGGTGGAGGAAAGTGCGCATGGTGAATTCATCCCAATGCAATTTCTGTGTTTCATCAACACTCTGGTAGTCCACAGATTACAGAATGCCACCAGATGTGCATCGGAAACTAATAGTGGTCTTCCAGGGAACGATCAAAGCGTAGACTGTTTGAGACATTACTCCCGAGGAGGAAGGTGCGCGTGGTGACTGTTGTATTCAATCCCGATGCAATTTCTGTGTTTCATCAACACTCTGATGGTCCACAGATTACAGAATGAAACCAGATGTCCATCGCAAACTAATACTGGTCTTCCAGGGACGATCAAAGAATAGACTGTTTGAGACATCACTCTCATGGAGGAAAGTGCGTATGGTGACTTTTGTATTCAATCCCGATGCAATTTCTGTGTTTCATCAACACTCTGATAGTCCACAGATTACAGAATGCCACCAGATGTGCATCGGAAACTAATACTGGTCTTCCAGGAACGATCAAATCGTACTCTGTTTAAGACATTACTCCCATGGAGGAAAGTGCGCATGGTGACTGTTGTATTCAATCCCGATGCAATTTCTGTGTTTCATCAACACTCTGATAGTCCACAGATTACAGAATGCCACCAGATGTGCATCGGAAACTACTACTGGTCTTCCAGGAACGATCAAATCGTACTCTGTTTGAGACATTACTCCCATGGAGGAAAGTGCGCATGGTGACTGTTGTATTCAATGCCGATGCAATTTCTGTGTTTCATCAACAGTCTTACAGTCCACAGATTACAGAATGCCTCCAGATGTGCATCGCAAACTACTACTGGTCTTCCAGGGAGCGATCAAATCGTAGACTGTTTGAGACATTACTCCCATGGAGGAAAGTGCGCATGGTGAATTTTGTATTCAATCCCGATGGAATTTCTCTGTTTCATCAACAGTCTGATAGTCCACAGGTTACAGAATGCCTCCAGATGTGCATCGGAAACTACTACTGGTCTTCCAGGGAACGATCAAAGCGTAGACTGTTTGAGACATTACTCCCATGGAGGAAAGTGCACAAGGTGACTGTTGTATTTAATCAAAATGCAATTTCTGTGGTTCATCAACACTCTGATAGTCCACAGACTACAGAATGCCACCAGATGTGCATCGGAAACTACTACTGGTCTTGAAGGGAACGATCAAAGCGTAGACTGTTTGAGACACTACTCCCATGGAGGAAAGTGCGCATGGCGACAGTTGTATTCAATCCCGATGCAATTTCTGTGTTTCATCAACACTCTGATAGTCCACAGATTACCGAATGCCACCAGATGTGCATCGGAAACTACTACTGGTCTTCCAGTGAACGATCAAAGCGTAGACTGTTTGCGACATTACTCCGGTGGAGGAAAGTGCGCATGGTGACTGTTGTATTCAATCCCGATGCAATTTCTGTGTTTCATTAACACTCTGATAGTCCACAGATTACAAAATGCCACCAGATGTGCATCGGAAACTACTACTGGTCTTCCAGAGAACAATCAAAGCGTAGACTGTTTGAGACATTACTCCGGTGGAGGAAAGTGCGCATGGTGAATTCATCCCAATGCAATTTCTGTGTTTCATCAACACTCTGGTAGTCCACAGATTACAGAATGCCACCAGATGTGCATCGGAAACTAATAGTGGTCTTCCAGGGAACGATCAAAGCGTAGACTGTTTGAGACATTACTCCCGAGGAGGAAGGTGCGCGTGGTGACTGTTGTATTCAATCCCGATGCAATTTCTGTGTTTCATCAACACTCTGATGGTCCACAGATTACAGAATGAAACCAGATGTCCATCGCAAACTAATACTGGTCTTCCAGGGACGATCAAAGAATAGACTGTTTGAGACATCACTCTCATGGAGGAAAGTGCGTATGGTGACTTTTGTATTCAATCCCGATGCAATTTCTGTGTTTCATCAACACTCTGATAGTCCACAGATTACAGAATGTCTCCAGTTGTGCATCGGAAACTACTTCTGGTCTTCCAGGGAACGATCAAAGCGTAGACTGTTTGAGACATTATTCCCATGGAGGGAAGTGCGCATGGTGATTGTTGTATTTAATCCCGATGGAATTTCTGTGTTTCGTCAACAGTCTGTTAGTCCACAGATTACAGAATGCCTCCAGATGTGCATTGGAAACTACTACTGGTCTTCCAATGAACGATCAAAGCGTAGACTGTTTGAGACATTACTCCCATGGAGGAAAGTGCGCATGGTGACTGTTGTATTCAATACCGATGCAATTTCTGTGTTTCATCAACAGTCTTATAGTCCACAGATTACAGAATGCCTCCAGATGTGCATCGGAAACTACTACTGGTCTTCCAGGGAACGATCAAATCGTAGACTGTTTGAGACATTATTCCCATGGAGGAAAGTGCGGATGGTGACTGTTGTATTCAATCCAAATGCAATTTCTGTGTTTCATTAACACTCTGAAGGTCCAGACATTACAGAATGTCACCAGATGTTCATCGGAAACTACTACTGGTCTTCCAGGGAACGATCAGAGCCTAAACTCTTTGAGACATTGCTCCCATGGAGGAAAGTGTGCATGGTGACTGTTGTATTCAATCCCGATGCAATTTCTGTGTTTCATCAACAGTCTTATAGTCCACAGATTACAGAATGCCTCCAGATGTGCATCAGAAACTACTACTGGTCTTCCAGGGAACGATCAAATCGTAGACTGTTTGAGACATTACTCCCATGAAGGAAAGTGTGCATGGTGACTGTTGTATTCAATCCCGATGCAATTTCTGTGTTTCATCAACAGTCTGATAGTCCACAGATTACAGAATGCCACCAGACGTGCATCTGAAACTACTACTGGTCTTCCAGGGAACGATCAAAGCGTAGACTGTTTGAGACATTATTCCCGTGGAGGAAAGTGCGCATGGTGACTGTTGTATTCAATCCCGATGCAATTTCTGTGTTTCATCAACACTCTCATAGTCCACGGATTACAGAATGCCACCAGATGTGCACCGGAAACTACTACTGGTCTTCCAGGAACGATCAAAGCGTAGACTGTTTGAGAAATTACTCGGATGGAGGAAAGTGCGCATGGTGACTGTTGTATTCAATGCCGATGCAATTTCTGTGTTTCATCAATACTCTGATAGTCCACAGATTGCAGAATGCCACCAGATGTGCATCGGAAACTACTACTGGTCTTCCAGGGAACGATCAAAGCGTAGACTGTTTGAGACATTACTCCCGTAGAGGAAAGTGCGCATGGTGACTGTTGTATTCAATCCCGATTCAAATTCTGTGTTTCATCAACACTCCGATAGTCCACAGATTACAGAATGCAACAAGATGTGCAACGGAAACTACTACTGGTATTCCAGAGAACAATCAAAGCGTAGACTGTTTGAGACATTACTCCAGTGGAGGAAAGTGGGCATGGTGAATTCAATCCCGATGCAATTTCTATGTTTCATCAATACTCTGATAGTCCACAGATTACAGAATGCCACCAGCTGTGCATCGGAAACTACTACTGGTCTGCCAGGGAACGATTAAAGCGTGGACTATTTGAGACATTACTCCCATATAAGAAAGTGCGAATGGTGACTGTTGTATTCAATCCCGATGCAATTTCTGTGTTTCATCAACACTCTGATAGTCCACAGATTACAGATTGCCACCAGATGTGCATCGGAAACTACTAGTGGTCTTCCAGGGAACGATCAAAGCGTAGACTGTTTGAGACATTACTCCCGTAAAGGAAAGTGCGCGTGATGACTGTTGTATTCAATCCCGATGCAATTTCTGTGTTTCATCAACACTCTGATGGTCCACAGATTGCAGAATGCCACCAGATGCCCATCGGAAATTAATACTGGTCTTCCATGGAACGATCAAAGCGTAGACTGTTTGAGACATTACTCCCATGGAGGAAAGTGCGCATGGTGACTGTTGTATTCATTCGCGATGCAATTCCTGTGTTTCATCGACACTCTGATAGTCCACAGATTACAGAATACCTCCAGTTGTGCATCGGAAAATACTTCTGGTCTTCCAGGGAACGGTTAAGTTGTAGACTGTTGGAGACATTACTCCCTTGGAGGAAAGTGCGCATGGTGACTGTTGTATTCAATTCCGATGGAATTCTGTGTTTCGACAACAGTCTGATAGTCCACAGATTACAGAATGCCTCCAGATGTGCATCGGAAACTACTACTGGTCTTCCAGGGAACGATCAAAGCGTAGACTGTTTGAGACATTACTCCCATGGAGGAAAGTGCGCATGTTGACTGTTGTATTTAATCCCGATGCATTATCTGTGTTTCATCAACACTCTGATAGACCACAGATTACAGAATGCCATCAGATGTGCATCGGAATCTCCTACTGGTTTTCCACTGAACGATCAAAGCGTAGACTGTTTCAGACATTACTCCCATGGAGGAAAGTGCAGGTAGTGACTGTTGTATTCAATCCCGATGCAATTTCTGTGTTTCATCAACACTCTGATAGTCCACAGATTACAGAATGCCACCAGATGTGAATCGGAAACTACTACTGGTCTTCCAGGAACGATCAAATCGTAGACTGTTTGAGACATTACTCCCATGGAGGAAAGTGCGCATGGTGACTGTTGTATTCAATGCCGATGCAATTTCTGTGTTTCATCAACAGTCTTATTGTCCACAGATTACAGAATGCCTCCAGATGTGCATCGCAAACTACTACTGGTCTTCCAGGGAACGATCAAATCGTAGACTGTTTGAGACATTACTCCCATGGAAGAAAGTGCGCATGGTGAATTTTGTATTCAATCCCGATGGAATTTCTCTGTTTCATCAACAGTCTGATAGTCCACAGATTACAGAATGCCTCCAGATGTGCATCGGAAACTACTACTGGTCTTCCAGGGAACGATCAAATCGTAGACTGTTTGAGACATTATTCCCATGGAGGAAAGTGCGGATGGTGACTGTTGTATTCAATCCAAATGCAATTTCTGTGTTTCATTAACACTCTGATAGTCCAGACATTACAGAATGTCACCAGATGTTCATCGGAAACTACTACTGGTCTTCCAGGGAACGATCAGAGCCTAAACTCTTTGAGACATTGCTCCCATGGAGGAATGTGTGCATGGTGACTGTTGTATTCAATCCCGATGCAATTTCTGTGTTTCATCAACAGTCTTATAGTCCACAGATTACAGAATGCCTCCAGATGTGCATCAGAAACTACTACTGGTCTTTCAGGGAACGATCAAATCGTAGACTGTTTGAGACATTACTCCCATGAAGGAAAGTGTGCATGGTGACTGTTGTATTCAATCCCGATGCAATTTCTGTGTTTCATCAACAGTCTGATAGTCCACAGATTACAGAATGCCACCAGACGTGCATCTGAAACTACTACTGGTCTTCCAGGGAACGATCAAAGCGTAGACTGTTTGAGACATTATTCCCGTGGAGGAAAGTGCGCATGGTGACTGTTGTATTCAATCCCGATGCAATTTCTGTGTTTCATCAACACTCTCATAGTCCACGGATTACAGAATGCCACCAGATGTGCACCGGAAACTACTACTGGTCTTCCAGGAACGATCAAAGCGTAGACTGTTTGAGAAATTACTCGGATGGAGGAAAGTGCGCATGGTGACTGTTGTATTCAATGCCGATGCAATTTCTGTGTTTCATCAATACTCTGATAGTCCACAGATTGCAGAATGCCACCAGATGTGCATCGGAAACTACTACTGGTCTTCCAGGGAACGATCAAAGCGTAGACTGTTTGAGACATTACTCCCGTGGAGGAAAGTGCGCATGGTGACTGTTGCATTCAATCCCGATTCAAATTCTGTGTTTCATCAACACTCCGATAGTCCACAGATTACAGAATGCAACAAGATGTGCAACGGAAACTACTACTGGTATTCCAGAGAACAATCAAAGCGTAGACTGTTTGAGACATTACTCCAGTGGAGGAAAGTGGGCATGGTGAATTCAATCCCGATGCAATTTCTATGTTTCATCAATACTCTGATAGTCCACAGATTACAGAATGCCACCAGCTGTGCATCGGAAACTACTACTGGTCTGCCAGGGAACGATCAAAGCGTGGACTATTTGAGACATTACTCCCATATAAGAAAGTGCGAATGGTGACTGTTGTATTCAATCCCGATGCAATTTCTGTGTTTCATCAACACTCTCATAGTCCACGGATTACAGAATGCCACCAGATGTGCACCGGAAACTACTACTGGTCTTCCAGGAACGATCAAAGCGTAGACTGTTTGAGAAATTACTCGGATGGAGGAAAGTGCGCATGGTGACTGTTGTATTCAATGCCGATGCAATTTCTGTGTTTCATCAATACTCTGATAGTCCACAGATTGCAGAATGCCACCAGATGTGCATCGGAAACTACTACTGGTCTTCCAGGGAACGATCAAAGCGTAGACTGTTTGAGACATTACTCCCGTGGAGGAAAGTGCGCATGGTGACTGTTGCATTCAATCCCGATTCAAATTCTGTGTTTCATCAACACTCCGATAGTCCACAGATTACAGAATGCAACAAGATGTGCAACGGAAACTACTACTGGTATTCCAGAGAACAATCAAAGCGTAGACTGTTTGAGACATTACTCCAGTGGAGGAAAGTGGGCATGGTGAATTCAATCCCGATGCAATTTCTATGTTTCATCAATACTCTGATAGTCCACAGATTACAGAATGCCACCAGCTGTGCATCGGAAACTACTACTGGTCTGCCAGGGAACGATCAAAGCGTGGACTATTTGAGACATTACTCCCATATAAGAAAGTGCGAATGGTGACTGTTGTATTCAATCCCGATGCAATTTCTGTGTTTCATCAACACTCTGATAGTCCACAGATTACAGATTGCCACCAGATGTGCATCGGGAACTACTAGTGGTCTTCCAGGGAACGATCAAAGCGTAGACTGTTTGAGACATTACTCCCGTGGAGGAAAGTGCGCGTGATGACTGTTGTATTCAATCCCGATGCAATTTCTGTGTTTCATCATCACTCTGATGGTCCACAGATTACAGAATGCCACCAGATGCCCATCGGAAATTAATACTGGTCTTCCATGGAACGATCAAAGCGTAGACTGTTTGAGACATTACTCCCATGGAGGAAAGTGCGCATGGTGACTGTTGTATTCATTCGCGATGCAATTCCTGTGTTTCATCGACACTCTGATAGTCCACAGATTACAGAATGCCTCCAGTTGTGCATCGGAAAATACTTCTGGTCTTCCAGGGAACGGTTAAATTGTAGACTGTTGGAGACATTACTCCCTTGGAGGAAAGTGCGCATGGTGACTGTTGTATTCAATTCCGATGGAATTTCTGTGTTTCGACAACAGTCTGATAGTCCACAGATTACACAATGCCTCCAGATGTGCATCGGAAACTACTACTGGTCTTCCAGGGAACGATCAAAGCGTAGACTGTTTGTGACATTACTCCCATGGAGGAAAGTGCGCATGTTGACTGTTGTATTTCATCCCGATGCATTATCTGTGTTTCATCAACACTCTGATAGACCACAGATTACAGAATGCCACCAGATGTGCATCGGAAACTCCTACTGGTTTTCCACTGAACGATCAAAGCGTAGACTGTTTCAGACATTACTCCCATGGAGGAAAGTGCGGATAGTGACTGTTGTATTCAATCCCGATGCAATTTCTGTGTTTCATCAACACTCTGATAGTCCACAGATTACAGAATGCCACCACATGTGAATCGGAAACTACTACTGGTCTTCCAGGAACGATCAAATCGTAGACTGTTTGAGACATTACTCCCATGGAGGAAAGTGCGCATGGTGACTGTTGTATTCAATGCCGATGCAATTTCTGTGTTTCATCAACAGTCTTATAGTCCACAGATTACAGAATGCCTCCAGATGTGCATCGCAAACTACTACTGGTCTTCCAGGGAACGATCAAAGCGTAGACTGTTTGTGACATTACTCCCATGGAGGAAAGTGCGCATGGCGACTGTTGTATTCAATCCGGATGCAATTTCTGTGTTTCATCAACACTCTGATAGTCCACAGATTACAGAATGCCACCAGATGTGCATCGGAAACTACTACTGTTCTTCCAGGGAACGATCAAAGCGTTGACTGTTTACGACATTACTCCGGTGGAGGAAAGTGCGCATGGTGACTGTTGTATTCAATCCCGATGCAATTTCTGTGTTTCATCAACACTCTGATAGTCCACAGATGACAAAATGCCACCAGATGTGCATCGGAAACTACTACTGGTCTTCCAGAGAACAATCAAAGCATAGACTGTTTGAGACATTACTCCGGTGGAGGAAAGTGCGCATGGTGAATTCATCCCAATGCAATTTCTGTGTTTCATCAACAGTCTGATAGTCCACAGATTACAGAATGCCACCAGATGTGGATCGGAAACTACTATTGGTCTTCCAGGGAACGATCAAAGCGTAAATTGATTGAGACATTACTCACATTGAGGAAAGGGCGGATGGTGACTGTTGTATTCAATCCCGATGCAATTTCTGTGTTTCATCAACACTCTGATAGTCTAAAGATTACTGAATGCCACCAGATCTGCATCGGAAACTACTACTGGTCTTCCAGAGAACAATCAAAGCGTAGACTGTTTGAGACAATCCTCTGGTGGAGGAAAGTGCGCATGGTGAATTCAATCCCGATGCAATTTCTCTGTTTCATCAACACAATGATAGTCCACAGATTACAGAATGCCACCAGATGTGCATCGGAAACTACTACTGGTATTCCAGGGAACGATCAAAACGTAAATTGTTTGAGACATTACTCACAATGAGGAAAGTGCGCATGGTGACTGTTGTATTCAATCCCGATGCCATTTTTTGTGTTTCATCAATACTCTGATAGTTCACAGATTACAGAATGCCACCAGATGTGCATCGGAAACTACTACTGGTCTTCCATTGAACGATCAAAGCGTGGACTGTTTGCGACATTACTCCGGTGGAGGAAAGTGCGAATGGTGAGTGTTGTATTCAAACCCGATGCAATTTCTGTGTTTCATCGACACTCTGATAGTCCACAGATTACAGAATGCCACCAGATGTGCATCGGAAACTAATAGTGGTCTTCCAGGGAACGATCAAAGCGTAGACTGTTTGAGACATTACTCCCGAGGAGGAAGGTGTGCGTTGTGACTGTTGTATTCAATCCCGAGGCAATTTCTGTGTTTCATCAACACTCTGATGGTCCACAGATTACAGAATGCCACCAGATGTCCATCGCAAACTATTACTGGTCTTCCAGGGAACGATCAAAGCGTAGACTGCTTGAGACATCGCTCCCATGGAGGAAAGTGCGTATGGTTACTTTTGTATTCAATCCCGATGCCATTTTTTGTGTTTCATCAATACTCTGATAGTTCACAGATTACAGAATGCCACCAGATGTGCAACGGAAACTACTACTGGTCTTCCAGGGAACGATCAAATCGTAGACTGTTTGAGACATTACTCCCATGGAGGAAATTGCGCATGTTGACTGTTGTATTTAATCCCGATGCAATTTCTGTGTTTCATCAACACTCTGATAGTCCACAGATTACAGAATGCCACCAGATGTGCATCGGAAACTACTACTGGTCTTCCAGGGAACGATCAAAGCGTTGACTGTTTACGACATTACTCCGGTGGAGGAAAGTGCGCATGGTGACTGTTGTATTCAATCCCGATGCAAATTCTGTGTTTCATCAACACTCTGATAGTCCACAGATTACAAAATGCCACCAGATGTGCATCGGAAACTACTACTGGTCTTCCAGAGAACAATCAAAGCGTAGACTGTTTAAGACATTACTCCGGTGGAGGAAAGTGCGCATGGTGAATTCATCCCAATGCAATTTCTGTGTTTCATCAACACACTGATAGTCCACAGATTACAAAATGCCAAAAGATGTGCATCGGAAACTACTATTGGTCTTCCAGGGAACGATCAAAGCGTAAATTGATTGAGACATTACTCACATTGAATAAAGGGCGGATGGTGACTGTTGTATTCAATCCCGATGCAATTTCTGTGTTTCATCAACACTCTGATAGTCTAAAGATTACAGAATGCCACCAGATCTGCATCGGAAACTACTACTGGTCTTCCAGAGAACAATCAAAGCGTAGACTGTTTGAGACAATCCTCTGGTGGAGGAAAGTGCGCATGGTGAATTCAATCCCGATGCAATTTCTCTGTTTTATCAACACAATGATAGTCCACAGATTACAGAATGCCACCAGATGTGCATCGGAAACTACTACTGGTCTTCCAGGGAACGATCAAAACGTAAATTGTTTGAGACATTACTCACACTGAGGAAAGTGCGCGTGGTGACTGTTGTATTCAATCCCGATGCAATTTCTGTGTTTCATCAACACTCTGATGGTCCACAGATTACAGAATGACACCAGATGGACATCGGAAATTTATACTGGTCTTCCATGGAACGATCAAAGCGTAGACTGTTTGAGACATTACTCCCATGGAGGAAAGTGCGCATGGTGACTGTTGTATTCATTCGCGATGCAATTCCTGTGTTTCATCGACACTCTGATAGTCCACAGATTACAAAATGCCTCCAGTTGTGGATCGGAAAATACTTCTGGTCTTCCAGGGAACGGTTAAATTGTAGACTGTTGGAGACATTACTCCCTTGGAGGAAAGTGTGCATGGTGACTGTTGTATTCAATTCCGATGGAATTTCTGTGTTTCGTCAACAGTCTGATAGTCCACAGATTACAGAATGCCTCCAGATGTGCATCGGAAACTACTACTGGTCTTCCAGGGAACGATCAAAGCGTAGACTGTTTGAGACATTACTCCCATGGAGGAAAGTGCGCATGGTGACTGTTGTATTCCATCCCGATGCAATTTCTGTGTTTCATCAACAGTCTTATAGTCCCCAGATTACAGAATGCCTCCAGATGTGCATCGGAAATTACTACTGGTCTTCCAGGGAACGTTCAAATCGTAGACTGTTTGAGACATTACTCCCATGGAGGAAATTGCGCATGTTGACTGTTGTATTTAATCCCGATGCATTATCTGTGTTTCATCAACACTCTGATAGACCACAGATTAAAGAATGCCACCAGATGTGCATCGGAAACTCCTACTGGTTTTCCACTGAACGATCAAAGCGTAGACTGTTTGAGACATTACTCCCATGGAGGAAGATGCGCATTGTGACTGTTGTATTCCATCTCGATGCAATTTCTGTGTTTCATCAACACTCTGATAGTCCACAGATTACAGAATGCCACCAGATGTGCATCGGAAACTACTACTGGTCTTCCAGGAACGATCAAATCGTAGACTGTTTGCTGTTTGAGACATTACTCAAATGGAGGAAAGTGCGCATGGTGACTGTTGTACTCAATGCCGATGTAATTTCTGTGTTTCATCAACAGTCTTATAGTCCACAGATTACAGAATGCCTCCAGATGTGCATCGCAAACTACTACTGGTCTTCCAGGGAAAGATCAAATCGTAGACTGTTTGAGACATTACTCCCATGGAGGAAAGTGCGCATGGTGAATGTTGTATTCAATCCCGATGGAATTTCTCTGTTTCATGAACAGTCTGATAGTCCACAGATTACAGAATGCCTCCAGATGTGCATCTGAAACTACTACTGGTCTTCCAGGGAACGATCAAAGCGTAGACTGTTTGAGACATTACTCCCATGGAGGAAAGTGCTCAAGGTGACTGTTGTATTTAATCCCAATGCAATTTCTGTGGTTCATCAACACTCTGATAGTCCACAGACTACAGAATGCCTCCAGATGTGCATCGGAAACTACTACTGGTCTTGAAGGGAACGATCAAAGCGTAGACTGTTTGCGACATTACTCCGGTGGAGGAAAGTGCGCATGGTGACTGTTGTATTCAATCCCGATGCTATTTCTGTGTTTCATCAACACTCGGATAGTCCACAGATTACAGAATGCCACCAGATGTGCATCGGAAACTACTACTGGTCTTCCAGGGAACGATCAAAGCGTAGACTGTTTGCGACATTACTCCGGTGGAGGAAAGTGCGCATGGTGACTGTTGTATTCAATCCCGATGCTATTTCTGTGTTTCATCAACACTCTGATAGTCCACAGATTACAAAATGCCACCAGATGTGCATCGGAAACTACTACTTGTCTTCCAGAGTACAATCAAAGCGTAGACTGTTTGAGACATTACTCCGGTGGAGGAAAGTGCGCATGGTGAATTCATCCCAATGCAATTTCTGTGTTTCATCAACACTCTGATAGTCCACAGATTACAGAATGCCACCAGATGTGCATCGGAAACTACTATTGGTCTTCCAGGGAACGATCAAAGCGTAAATTGATTGAGACATTACTCACATTGAGGAAATTGCGGATGGTGACTGTTGTATTCAATCCCGATGCAATTTCTGTGTTTCATCAACACTCTGATAGTCTAAAGATTACAGAATGACACCAGATCTGCATCGGAAACTACTACTGGTCTTCCAGAGAACAATCAAAGCGTAGACTGTTTGAGACAATCCTCTGGTGGAGGCAAGTGCGCATGGTGAATTCAATCCCGATGCAATTTCTCTGTTTCATCAACACAATGATAGTCCACAGATTACAGAATGCCACCAGATGTGCATCGGAAACTACTACTGGTCTTCCAGGGAACGATCAAAACGTAAATTGTTTGAGACATTACTCACATTGAGGAAAGTGCGCATGGTGACTGTTGTATTCAATCCCGATGCCATTTTCTGTGTTTCATCAATACTCTGATAGTTCACAGATTACAGAATGCCACCAGATGTGCATCGGAAAATACAACTGGTCTTCCAGGGAACGATCAAAGCGTGGACGGTTTGAGACATTACTCCCATGGAGGAAAGGGCGAATGGTGACTGTTGTATTCAAACCCGATGCAATTTCTGTGTTTCATCCACACTCTGATAGTCCACAGATTACAGAATGCCACCAGATGTGCATCGGAAACTACTACTGGTCTTCCAGGGAACGATCAGAACCTAAACTCTTTGAGACATTGCTCCCATGGAGGAAAGTGCGCATGGTGACTGTTGTATTCAATCCCGATGCAATTTCTGTGTTTCATCAACAGTCTTATAGTCCACAGATTACAGAATGCCTCCAGATGTGCATCAGAAACTACTACTGGTCTTCCAGTTTACGATCAAATCGTAGACTGTTTGAGACATTACTCCCATGAAGGAAAGTGTGCATGGTGACTGTTGTATTCAATCCCGATGCAATTTCTGTGTTTCATCAACAGTCTGATAGTCCACGGATTACAGAATGCCACCAGATGTGCACCGGAAACTACTACTGGTCTTCCAGGAACGATCAAAGCGTAGACTGTTTGAGAAATTACTCCCATGGAGGAAAGTGCGCATGGTGACTGTTGTATTCAATGCCGATGCAATTTCTGTGTTTCATCAATACTCTGATAGTCCACAGATTGCAGAATGCCACCAGATGTGCATCGGAAACTACTACTGGTATTCCAGAGAACAATCAAAGCGTAGACTGTTTGAGACATTACTCCGGTGGAGGAAAGTGGGCATGGTGAATTCAATCCCGATGCAATTTCTATGTTTCATCAACACTCTGATAGTCCACAGATTACAGAATGCCACCAGATGTGCATCAGAAACTACTACTGGTCTTCCAGGGAACGATCAAAACGTAAATTGTTTGAGACATTACTCACACTGAGAAAAGTGCGCATGGTGACAGTTGTATTCAATCCCGATGCAATTTCTGTGTTTCATCAATACTCTGATAGTCCACAGATTACAGAATGCCACCAGATGTGCATCGGGAACTACTACTGGTCAGCCAGGGAACGATCAAAGCGTGGACTATTTGAGACGTTACTCCCATGGAGGAAAGTGCGAATGGTGACTGTTGCATTCAATCCCGATGCAATTTCTGTGTTTCATCAACACTCTGATAGTCCACAGATTACAGAATGCCACCAGATGTGCATCGGAAACTACTACTGGTCTTCCACTGAACGATCAAAGCGTAGACTGTCTGAGACATTACTCCCGTGGAGGAAAGTGCGCGTGGTGACTGTTGTATTCAATCCCGATGCAATTTCTGTGTTTCATCAACACTCTGATGGTCCACAGATTACAGAATGCCACCAGATGTCCATCGGAAATTAATACTGGTCTTCCATGGAACGATTAAAGCGTAGACTGTTTGAGACATTACTCCCATGGAGGAAAGTGCGCATAGTGACTGTTGTATTCATTCCCGATGCAATTTCTGTGTTTCATCAACACTCTGATTGTACACAGATTACAGAATGCCTCCAGTTGTGCATCGGAAACTACTTCTGGTCTTCCAGGGAACGATTAAATCGTAGACTGTTGGAGACATTACTCCCTTGGAGGAAAGTGCGCATGGTGACTGTTGTATTTAATTCCGATGGAATTTCTGTGTTTCATCAACAGTCTGATAGTCCACAGATTACAGAATGCCTCCAGATGTGCATCGGAAACTACTACTGGTCTTCCAGGGAACGATCAAAGCGTAGACTGTTTGAGACATTACTCCCATGGAGGAAAGTGCGCATGGTGACTGTTGTATTCCATCCCGATGCAATTTCTGTGTTTCATCAACAGTCTTATAGTTCACAGATTACAGAATGCCTCCAGGTGTGCATCGGAAACTACTACTGGTCTTCCAGGGAACGATCAAATCGTAGACTGTTTGAGACATTACTCCCATGGAGGAAAGTGCGCATGGTGACTGTTGTATTTAGTCCTGATGCATTTTCTGTGTTTCATCAACACTCTGATAGACCACAGATTACAGAATGCCACCAGATTTGCATCGGAAACTCCTACTGGTCTTCCAGGGAACGATCAAAGCGTAGACTGTTTGAGACATTACTCCCGTGGAGGAAAGTGCGCGTGGTGACTGTCGTATTTAATCAAGATGCAATTTCTGTGTTTCATCAATACTCTGATGGTCCACAGATTACAGAATGCCACCAGATGTGCATCGGAAACTAATACTGGTCTAACAGGGAACGATCAAAGTGTAGACTGTTTGAGACATTACTTCCATGGAGGAAAGTGCGCATGGTGACTGTTGTATTCAATGCCGATGCAATTTCTTTGTTTCATTAACACTCTGATAGTCCATAGATTACAGAATGCCACCAGATGTGCATCGGAAACTACTGCTGGTCTTCCAGGGAACGATCAAAGCGTAGACTGTTTGAGACATTACTCCGGTGGAGGAAAGTGTGCATGGTGACTATTGTATTCAATCCCGATGATATTTCTGTGTTTCATCAACACTCTGATAGTCCACAGATTACAAAATGCTACCAGATGTGCATCGGAAACTACTACTGGTCTTCCAGAGAACAATCAAAGCGTAGACTGTTTGAGACATTACGCCAGTGGAGGAAAGTGCCCATGGTGACTGTTGTATTCAATCCCGATGCAATTTCTGTGTTTCATCAACAGTCTTATAGTCCACAGATTACAGAATGCCTCCAGATGTGCATCGCAAACTACTACTGGTCTTCCAGGGAACGATCAAATCGTAGACTGTTTGAGACATTACTCCCATGGAGGAATGTGCGCATGGTGAATGTTGTATTCAATCCCGATGGTATTTCGCTGTTTCATCAACAGTCTGATAGTCCACAGATTACAGAATGCCTCCAGATGTGCATCGGAAACTACTACTGGTCTTCCAGGGAACGATCAAAGCGTACACTGTTTGAGACATTACTCCCATGGAGGAAACTGCACAAGGTGACTGTTGTATTCAATCCCGATGCAATTTCTGTGTTTCATCAACACTCTGATAGTCCACAGATTACAGAATGCCTATAGATGTGCATCGTAAGCTACCACAGGTTTTCCAGGGAACGATCAAAACGTAGACTGTTTGAAACATTACTCCCATGGAGGAAAGTGCGCATGGTGACTGCTGTATTCAATCCCGATGCAATTTCTGTGTTTAATCAACACTTTGAAGGTCAACAGATTACAGAATGCCTCCAGATGTGCATCGGAAACTACTACTGGTCTTCCAGGGAACGATTAAAGCGTAGTCTGTTTGGAACATTGCTCGCCATGGGATAAAGTGCGCATGGTGACTGTTGTATTTAATCAAAATGCAATTTCTGTGGTTCATCAACACTCTGATTGTCCACAGACCACAGAATGCCTCCAGATGTGCATCGGAAACTACTACTGGTCTTGAAGGGAACGATAAAAGCGTAGACTGTTTGAGACACTATTCCCATGGAGGAAAGTGCGCATGTCGACTGTTGTATTCAATCCCGATGCAATTTCTGTGTTTCATCAACACTCCGATAGTCCACAGATTACAGAATGCCACCAGATGTGCATCGGAAACTACTACTGGTCTTCCAGGGAACGATCAAAGCGTAGACTGTTTGTGACATTACTCCGGTGGAGGAAAGTGCGCATGGTGACTGTTGTATTCAATCCCGATGCAATTTCTGTGTTTCATCAACTCTCTGATAGTCCACAGATTACAAAATGCCAATAGATGTGCATCGGAAACTACTACTGGTTTCCAGAGAACAATCAAAGCGTAGACTGTTTGAGACATTACTCCGGTGGTGGAAAGTGCGCATGGTGAATTCATCCCAATGCAATTTCTGTTTTTCATCAACACTCTGATAGTCCACAGATTACAGAATGCCACCAGATGTGCATCGGAAACTAGTATAGGTCTTCCAGGGAACGATCAAAGCGTAAATTGATTGAGACATTACTGACATTGAGGAAGTGCGGATGGTGACTGTTGTATTCAATCCCGATGCAATTTCTGTGTTTCATCAACACTCTGATAGTCTAAAGATTACAGAATGCCACCAGATGTGCATCGGAAACTACTACTGGTCTTCCAGAGAACAATCAAAGCGTAGACTGTTTGAGACAATCCTCTTGTGGAGGAAAGTGCTCATGGTGAATTCAATCCCGATGCAATTTCTCTGTTTCATCAACACAATGATAGTCCACAGATTACAGAATGCCACCAGATGTGCATCGGAAACTACTACTGGTCTTCCAGGGAACGATCAAAGCGTGGACTGTTTGAGACATTACTCCCATGGAGGAAAGTGCGAATGGTGACTGTTGTATTCAAACCCGATGCAATTTCTGTGTTTCATCGACACTCTGATAGTCCACAGATTACAGAATGCCACCAGATGTGCATCGGAAACTAATAGTGGTCTTCCAGGGAACGATCAAAGCGTAGACTGTTTGAGACATTACTCCCGAGGAGGAAGGTGCGCGTGGTGACTGTTGTATTCAATCCCGATGCAATTTCTGTGTTTCATCAACACTCTGATGGTCCACAGATTACAGAATGCCTCCAGTTGTGCATCGGAAACTACTTCTGGTCTTCCTGGGAACGATCAAAGCGTAGACTGTTTGAGACATTACTCCCATGGAGGGAAGTGCGCATGGTGACTGTTGTATTTAATCCCGATGGAATTTCTGTGTTTCATCAACAGTCTGATAGTCCACAGATTACAGAATGCCTCCAGATGTGCTTTGGAAACTACTACTGGTCTTCCAGGGAACGATCAAAGCGTAGACTGTTTGAGACATTACTCCCATGGAGGAAAGTGCGCATGGTGACTGTTGTATTCAATCCCGATTCAATTTCTGTGTTTCATCAACAGTCTTATAGTCCACAGATTACAGAATGCCTCCAGATGTGCATCGGAAACTACTACTGGTCTTCCAGGGAACGATCAAATCGTAGACTGTTTGAGACATTATTCCCATGGAGGAAAGTGCGGATGGTGACTGTTGTATTCAATCCAAATGCAATTTCTGTGTTTCATTAACACTCTGATAGTCCACACATTACAGAATGCCACCAGATGTGCACCGGAAACTACTACTGGTCTTCCAGGAACGATCAGAGCGTAGACTGTTTGAGACATTACTCCCATGGAGGAAAGTGCGCATGGTGACTGTTGTATTTAATGCCAATGCAATTTCTGTGTTTCATCAACACTCTGATAGTCCACAGATTACAGAATGCCACCAGATGTGCATCGGAAACTACTACTGGTCTTAAAGGGAACGATCAAAGTGTAGACTGTTTGAGACATTTCTCCGGTGGAGGAAAGTGCGCATGGTGACTGTTGTATTCAATCCCGATGCAATTTCTGTGTTTCATCAACTCTCTGATAGTCCACAGATTACAAAATGCCACCAGATGTGCATTGGAAACTACTACTGGTCTTCCAGAGAACAATCAAAGAGTAGACTGTTTGAGACATTACTCTGGTGGAGGAAGGTGCGCATGGTGAATTCAATCCCGATGCAATTTCTGTGTTTCATCAACACTCTGATAGTCCACAGATTACAGAATGCCACCAGATGTGCATCGGAAACTACTAATTTTCTTCCAGAGAACGTTTAAAAACGTAAATTGATTGAGACATTACTCACATTGAGGAAAGTGCGGATGGTGACTGTTGTATTCAATCCCGATGAAATTTCTGTGTTTCATCAACACTCTGATAGTCTAAAGATTACAGAATACCACCAGATGTGCATCGGAAACTACTACTGGTCTTCCAGAGAACAATCAAAGCGTAGACTGTTTGAGACAATCCTCTGGTGGAGGAAAGTGCTCATGGTGAATTGAATCCCGATGCAATTTCTCTGTTTCATCAACACAATGATAGTCCACAGGTTACAGAATGCCACCAGATGTGCATCGGAAACTACTACTGGTCTTCCAGGGAACGATCAAAACGTAAATTGTTTGAGACATTACTCACATTGAGGAAAGTGCGCATGGTGACTGTTGAATTCAATCCCGATGCCATTTTTTGTTTTTCATCAATACTCTGATAGTCCACAGATTACAGAATGCCACCAGATGTGCATCGGAAACTACTACTGGTCTTCCAGGGAACGATCAAAGCGTGGAATGTTTGAGACATTACTCCCATGGAGGAAAGTGCGAATGGTGACTGTTGTATTCAAACCCGATGCAATTTCTGTGTTTCATCGACACTCTGATAGTCCACAGATTACAGAATGCCACCAGATGTTTTTCGGAAACTAATAGTGGTCTTTCAGGGAACGATCAAAGCGTAGACTGTTTGAGACATTACTCCCGACGAGGAAGGTGCGCGTGGTGACTGTTGTATTCAATCCCGATGCAATTTCTGTGTTTCAACAACACTCTGATGGTCCACAGATTACAGAATGAAACCAGATGTCCATCGCAAACTAATACTGGTCTTCCAGGGAACGATCAAAGCGTAGACTGTTTGAGACATCACCCCCATGGAGGAGAGTGCGTATGGTGACTTTTGTATTCAATCCCGATGCAATTTCTGTGTTTCATGAACACTCTGATAGTCCACAGATTACAGAATGCCTCCAGTTGTGCATCGGAAACTACTTCTGGTCTTCCAGGGAACGATCAAAGCGTAGACTGTTTGAGACATTACTCCGGTGGAGGAAAGTGCGCATGGTGAATTCATCCCAAAGCAATTTCTGTTTTTCATCAACACTCTGATAGTCCACAGATTACAGAATGCCACCAGATGTGCATCGGAAACTAGTATTGGTCTTCCAGGGAACGATCAAAGCGTAAATTGATTGCGACATTACTCACATTGAGGAAAGTGCGGATGGTGACTGTTGTATTCAATCCCGATGCAATTTCTGTGTTTCATCAACACTCTGATAGTCTAAAGATTACAGAATGCCACCAGATGTGCATCGGAAACTACTACTGGTCTTCCAGGGAACAATCAAAGCGTAGACTGTTTGAGACAATCCTCTGGTGGAGAAAAGTGCTCATGGTGAATTCAATCCCGATGCAATTTCTCTGTTTCATCAACACAATGATAGTCCACAGATTACAGAATGCCACCAGATGTGCATCGGAAACTACTAGTGGTCTTCCAGGGAACGATCAAAACGTAAGTTGTTTGAGACAATACTCACATTGAGGAAAGTGCGCATGGTGACTGTTGTATTTAATGCCGATGCAATTTCTGTGTTTCATCAACACTCTGATAGTCCACAGATTACAGAATGCCACCAGATGTGCATCGGAAACTACTACTGGTCTTCCAGGGAACGATCAAAGCGTGGACTGTTTGAGACATTACTCCCATGGAGGAAAGTGCGAATGGTGACTGTTTTATTCAAACCCGATGCAATTTCTGTGTTTCATCGACACTCTGATAGTCCACAGATTACAGAATGCCACCAGATGTGCATCGGAAACTAATAGTGGTCTTCCAGGGAACGATCAAAGCGTAGACTGTTTGAGACATTACTCCCGAGGAGGAAGGTGCGCGTGGTGACTGTTGTATTCAATCCCGATGCAATTTCTGTGTTTCATCAACACTCTGATGGTCCACAGATTACAGAATGAAACCAGATGTCCATCGCAAACTAATACTGGTCTTCCAGGGAACGATCAAATCGTAGACTGTTTGAGACATCACTCCCATGGAGGAAAGTGCGTATGGTGACTGTTGTATTCAATCCCGATGCAATTTCTGTGTTTCATCAACACTCTGATAGTCCACAGATAACAGAATGCCACCAGATGTGCATCGGAAACTACTACTGGTCTTAAAGGGAACGATCAAAGTGTAGACTGTTTGAGACATTTCTCCGGTGGAGGAAAGTGCGCATGGTGAATGTTGTATTCAATCCCGATGCAATTTCTGTGTTTCATCAACTCTCTGATAGTCCACAGATTACAAAATGCCACCAGATGTGCATTGGAAACTACTACTGGTCTTCCAGAGAACAATCAAAGAGTAGACTGTTTGAGACATTACTCTGGTGGAGGAAGGTGCGCATGGTGAATTCAATCCCGATGCAATTTCTGTGTTTCATCAACACTCTGATAGTCCACAGATTACAGAATGCCACCAGATGTGCATCGGAAACTACTAATTTTCTTCCAGAGAACGTTTAAAAACGTAAATTGTTTGAGACATTACTCACATTGAGGAAAGTGCGCATGGTGACTGTTGAATTCAATCCCGATGCCATTTTTTGTTTTTCATCAATACTCTGATAGTCCACAGATTACAGAATGCCACCAGATGTGCATCGGAAACTACTACTGGTCTTCCAGGGAACGATCAAAGCGTGGAATGTTTGAGACATTACTCCCATGGAGGAAAGTGCGAATGGTGACTGTTGTATTCAAACCCGATGCAATTTCTGTGTTTCATCGACACTCTGATAGTCCACAGATTACAGAATGCCACCAGATGTGCTTCGGAAACTAATAGTGGTCTTTCAGGGAACGATCAAAGCGTAGACTGTTTGAGACATTACTCCCGACGAGGAAGGTGCGCGTGGTGACTGTTGTATTCAATCCCGATGCAATTTCTGTGTTTCATCAACACTCTGATGGTCCACAGATTACAGAATGAAACCAGATGTCCATCGCAAACTAATACTGGTCTTCCAGGGAACGATCAAAGCGTAGACTGTTTGAGACATCACCCCCATGGAGGAGAGTGCGTATGGTGACTTTTGTATTCAATCCCGATGCAATTTCTGTGTTTCATGAACACTCTGATAGTCCACAGATTACAGAATGCCTCCAGTTGTGCATCGGAAACTACTTCTGGTCTTCCAGGGAACGATCAAAGCGTAGACTGTTTGAGACATTACTCCGGTGGAGGAAAGTGCGCATGGTGAATTCATCCCAAAGCAATTTCTGTTTTTCATCAACACTCTGATAGTCCACAGATTACAGAATGCCACCAGATGTGCATCGGAAACTAGTATTGGTCTTCCAGGGAACGATCAAAGCGTAAATTGATTGCGACATTACTCACATTGAGGAAAGTGCGGATGGTGACTGTTGTATTCAATCCCGATGCAATTTCTGTGTTTCATCAACACTCTGATAGTCTAAAGATTACAGAATGCCACCAGATGTGCATCGGAAACTACTACTGGTCTTCCAGGGAACAATCAAAGCGTAGACTGTTTGAGACAATCCTCTGGTGGAGAAAAGTGCTCATGGTGAATTCAATCCCGATGCAATTTCTCTGTTTCATCAACACAATGATAGTCCACAGATTACAGAATGCCACCAGATGTGCATCGGAAACTACTAGTGGTCTTCCAGGGAACGATCAAAACGTAAGTTGTTTGAGACAATACTCACATTGAGGAAAGTGCGCATGGTGACTGTTGTATTTAATGCCGATGCAATTTCTGTGTTTCATCAACACTCTGATAGTCCACAGATTACAGAATGCCACCAGATGTGCATCGGAAACTACTACTGGTCTTCCAGGGAACGATCAAAGCGTGGACTGTTTGAGACATTACTCCCATGGAGGAAAGTGCGAATGGTGACTGTTTTATTCAAACCCGATGCAATTTCTGTGTTTCATCGACACTCTGATAGTCCACAGATTACAGAATGCCACCAGATGTGCATCGGAAACTAATAGTGGTCTTCCAGGGAACGATCAAAGCGTAGACTGTTTGAGACATTACTCCCGAGGAGGAAGGTGCGCGTGGTGACTGTTGTATTCAATCCCGATGCAATTTCTGTGTTTCATCAACACTCTGATGGTCCACAGATTACAGAATGATACCAGATGTCCATCGCAAACTAATACTGGTCTTCCAGGGAACGATCAAATCGTAGACTGTTTGAGACATCACTCCCATGGAGGAAAGTGCGTATGGTGACTGTTGTATTCAATCCCGATGCAATTTCTGTGTTTCATCAACACTCTGATAGTCCACAGATAACAGAATGCCACCAGATGTGCATCGGAAACTACTTCTGGTCTTCCTGGGAACGATCAAAGCGTAGACTGTTTGAGACATTACTCCCATGGAGCGAAGTGCGCATGGTGACTGTTGTATTTAATCCCGATGGAATTTCTGTGTTTCATCAACAGTCTGATAGTCCACAGATTACAGAATGCCTCCAGATGTGCTTTGGAAACTACTACTGGTCTTCCAGGGAACGATCAAAGCGTAGACTGTTTGAGACATTACTCCCATGGAGGAAAGTGCGCATGGTGACTGTTGTATTCAATCCCGATGCAATTTCTGTGTTTCATCAACAGTCTTATAGTCCACAGATTACAGAATGCCTCCAGATGTGCATCGGAAACTACTACTGGTCTTCCAGAGAACAATCAAAGCGTAGACTGTTTGAGACAATCCTCTTGTGGAGGAAAGTGCTCATGGTGAATTCAATCCCGATGCAATTTCTCTGTTTCATCAACACAATGATAGTCCACAGATTACAGAATGCCACCAGATGTGCATCGGAAACTACTACTGGTCTTCCAGGGAACGATCAAAGCGTGGACTGTTTGAGACATTACTCCCATGGAGGAAAGTGCGAATGGTGACTGTTGTATTCAAACCCGATGCAATTTCTGTGTTTCATCGACACTCTGATAGTCCACAGATTACAGAATGCCACCAGATGTGCATCGGAAACTAATAGTGGTCTTCCAGGGAACGATCAAAGCGTAGACTGTTTGAGACATTACTCCCGAGGAGGAAGGTGCGCGTGGTGACTGTTGTATTCAATCCCGATGCAATTTCTGTGTTTCATCAACACTCTGATGGTCCACAGATTACAGAATGCCTCCAGTTGTGCATCGGAAACTACTTCTGGTCTTCCTGGGAACGATCAAAGCGTAGACTGTTTGAGACATTACTCCCATGGAGGGAAGTGCGCATGGTGACTGTTGTATTTAATCCCGATGGAATTTCTGTGTTTCATCAACAGTCTGATAGTCCACAGATTACAGAATGCCTCCAGATGTGCTTTGGAAACTACTACTGGTCTTCCAGGGAACGATCAAAGCGTAGACTGTTTGAGACATTACTCCCATGGAGGAAAGTGCGCATGGTGACTGTTGTATTCAATCCCGATGCAATTTCTGTGTTTCATCAACAGTCTTATAGTCCACAGATTACAGATTGCCTTCAGATGTGCATCGGAAACTACTACTGGTCTTCCAGGGAACGATCAAATCGTAGACTGTTTGAGACATTATTCCCATGGAGGAAAGTGCGGATGGTGACTGTTGTATTCAATCCAAATGCAATTTCTGTGTTTCATTAACACTCTGATAGTCCACACATTACAGAATGCCACCAGATGTGCACCGGAAACTACTACTGGTCTTCCAGGAACGATCAGAGCGTAGACTGTTTGAGACATTACTCCCATGGAGGAAAGTGCGCATGGTGACTGTTGTATTTAATGCCAATGCAATTTCTGTGTTTCATCAACACTCTGATAGTCCACAGATTACAGAATGCCACCAGATGTGCATCGGAAACTACTACTGGTCTTAAAGGGAACGATCAAAGTGTAGACTGTTTGAGACATTTCTCCGGTGGAGGAAAGTGCGCATGGTGACTGTTGTATTCAATCCCGATGCAATTTCTGTGTTTCATCAACTCTCTGATAGTCCACAGATTACAAAATGCCACCAGATGTGCATTGGAAACTACTACTGGTCTTCCAGAGAACAATCAAAGAGTAGACTGTTTGAGACATTACTCTGGTGGAGGAAGGTGCGCATGGTGAATTCAATCCCGATGCAGTTTCTGTGTTTCATCAACACTCTGATAGTCCACAGATTACAGAATGCCACCAGATGTGCATCGGAAACTACTAATTTTCTTCCAGAGAACGTTTAAAAACGTAAATTGATTGAGACATTACTCACATTGAGGAAAGTGCGGATGGTGACTGTTGTATTCAATCCCGATGAAATTTCTGTGTTTCATCAACACTCTGATAGTCTAAAGATTACAGAATGCCACCAGATGTGCATCGGAAACTACTACTGGTCTTCCAGAGAACAATCAAAGCGTAGACTGTTTGAGACAATCCTCTGGTGGAGGAAAGTGCTCATGGTGAATTCAATCCCGATGCAATTTCTCTGTTTCATCAACACAATGATAGTCCACAGGTTACAGAATGCCACCATATGTGCATCGGAAACTACTACTGGTCTTCCAGGGAACGATCAAAACGTAAATTGTTTGAGACATTACTCACATTGAGGAAAGTGCGCATGGTGACTGTTGAATTCAATCCCGATGCCATTTTTTGTTTTTCATCAATACTCTGATAGTCCACAGATTACAGAATGCCACCAGATGTGCATCGGAAACTACTACTGGTCTTCCAGGGAACGATCAAAGCGTGGAATGTTTGAGACATTACTCCCATGGAGGAAAGTGCGAATGGTGACTGTTGTATTCAAACCCGATGCAATTTCTGTGTTTCATCGACACTCTGATAGTCCACAGATTACAGAATGCCACCAGATGTGCTTCGGAAACTAATAGTAGTCTTTCAGGGAACGATCAAAGCGTAGACTGTTTGAGACATTACTCCCGACGAGGAAGGTGCGCGTGGTGACTGTTGTATTCAATCCCGATGCAATTTCTGTGTTTCATCAACACTCTGATGGTCCACAGATTACAGAATGAAACCAGATGTCCATCGCAAACTAATACTGGTCTTCCAGGGAACGATCAAAGCGTAGACTGTTTGAGACATCACCCCCATGGAGGAGAGTGCGTATGGTGACTTTTGTATTCAATCCCGATGCAATTTCTGTGTTTCATGAACACTCTGATAGTCCACAGATTACAGAATGCCTCCAGTTGTGCATCGGAAACTACTTCTGGGCTTCCAGGGAACGATCAAAGCGTAGACTGTTTGAGACATTACTCCGGTGGAGGAAAGTGCGCATGGTGAATTCATCCCAAAGCAATTTCTGTTTTTCATCAACACTCTGATAGTCCACAGATTACAGAATGCCACCAGATGTGCATCGGAAACTAGTATTGGTCTTCCAGGGAACGATCAAAGCGTAAATTGATTGAGACATTACTCACATTGAGGAAAGTGCGGATGGTGACTGTTGTATTCAATCCCGATGCAATTTCTGTGTTTCATCAACACTCTGATAGTCTAAAGATTACAGAATGCCACCAGATGTGCATCGGAAACTACTACTGGACTTCCAGAGAACAATCAAAGCGTAGACTGTTTGAGACAATCCTCTGGTGGAGAAAATTGCTCATGGTGAATTCAATCCCGATGCAATTTCTCTGTTTCATCAAGACAATGATAGTCCACAGATTACAGAATGCCACCAGATGTGCATCGGAAACTACTAGTGGTCTTCCAGGGAACGATCAAAACGTAAGTTGTTTGAGACAATACTCACATTGAGGAAAGTGCGCATGGTGACTGTTGTATTTAATGCCGATGCAATTTCTGTGTTTCATCAACACTCTGATAGTCCACAGATTACAGAATGCCACCAGATGTGCATCGGAAACTACTACTGGTCTTCCAGGGAACGATCAAAGCGTGGACTGTTTGAGACATTACTCCCATGGAGGAAAGTGCGAATGGTGACTGTTTTATTCAAACCCGATGCAATTTCTGTGTTTCATCGACACTCTGATAGTCCACAGATTACAGAATGCCACCAGATGTGCATCGGAAACTAATAGTGGTCTTCCAGGGAACGATCAAAGCGTAGACTGTTTGAGACATTACTCCCGAGGAGGAAGGTGCGCGTGGTGACTGTTGTATTCAATCCCGATGCAATTTCTGTGTTTCATCAACACTCTGATGGTCCACAGATTACAGAATGAAACCAGATGTCCATCGCAAACTAATACTCGTCTTCCAGGGAACGATCAAATCGTAGACTGTTTGAGACATCACTCCCATGGAGGAAAGTGCGTATGGTGACTTTTGTATTCAAACCCGATGCAATTTCTGTGTTTCATCAACACTCTGATAGTCCACAGATTACAGAATGCCTCCACTTGTGCATCGGAAACTACTTCTGGTCTTCCTGGGAACGATCAAAGCGTAGACTGTTTGAGACATTACTCCCATGGAGCGAAGTGCGCATGGTGACTGTTGTATTTAATCCCGATGGAATTTCTGTGTTTCATCAACAGTCTGATAGTCCACAGATTACAGAATGCCTCCAGATGTGCTTTGGAAACTACTACTGGTCTTCCAGGGAACGATCAAAGCGTAGACTGTTTGAGACATTACTC
The DNA here is from genome assembly GCF_023897955.1 of Schistocerca gregaria. Lineage (NCBI taxonomy): Eukaryota > Metazoa > Arthropoda > Insecta > Orthoptera > Acrididae > Schistocerca > Schistocerca gregaria. The sequence goes on along the minus strand of NW_026061799.1, from coordinate 1,669,402 downwards.
CCATGGAGGAAAGTGCGCATGGTGACTGTTGTATTCAATCCCGATGCAATTTCTGTGTTTCATCAACAGTCTGATAGTCCACAGATTACAGAATGCCTCCAGATGTGCATCGGAAACTACTACTGGTCTTCCAGGGAACGATCAAACCGTAGACTGTTTGAGACATTATTCCCATGGAGGAAAGTGCGGATGGTGACTGTTGTATTCAATCCAAATGCAATTTCTGTGTTTCATTAACACTCTGATGGTCCACACATTACAGAATGCCACCAGATGTGCACCGGAAACTACTACTGGTCTTCCAGGAACGATCAGAGCGTAGACTGTTTGAGACATTAGTCCCATGGAGGAAAGTGCGCATGGTGACTGTTGTATTTAATGCCAATGCAATTTCTGTGTTTCATCAACACTCTGATAGTCCACAGATTACAGAATGCCACCTGATGTGCATCGGAAACTACTACTGGTCTTAAAGGGAACGATCAAAGGGTAGACTGTTTGAGACATTTCTCCGGTGGAGGAAAGTGCGCATGGTGACTGTTGTATTCCATCCCGATGCAATTTCTGTGTTTCATCAACTCTCTGATAGTCCACAGATTACAGAATGCCACCAGATGTGCATTGGAAACTACTACTGGTCTTGCAGAGAACGATCAAAGCGTAAATTGATTGAGACATTACTCACATTGAGGAAAGTGCGGATGGTGACTGTTGTATTCAATCCCGATGAAATTTCTGTGTTTCCTCAACACTCTGATAGTCTAAAGATTACAGAATGCCACCAGATGTGCATCAGAAACTACTACTGGTCTTCCAGAGAACAATCAAAGCGTAGACTGTTTGAGACAATCCTCTGGTGGAGGTAAGTGCTCATGGTGAATTCAATCCCGATGCAATTTCTCTGTTTCATCAACACAATGATAGTCCACAGATTACAGAATGACACCAGATGTGCATCGGAAACTACTACTGGTCTTCCAGGGAACGATCAAAACGTAAATTGTTTGAGACATTACTCACATTGAGGAAAGTGCGCATGGTGACTGTTGTATTCAATCCCGATGCAATTTTTTGTGTTTCATCAATACTCTGATAGTCCACAGATTACAGAATGCCACCAGATGTGCATCGGAAACTACTACTGGTCTTCCAGGGAACGATCAAAGCGCGGAATGTTTGAGACATTACTCCCATGGAGGAAAGTGCGAATGGTGACTGTTGTATTTAAACCCGATGCAATTTCTGTGTTTCATCGACACTCTGATAGTCCACAGATTACAGAATGCCACCAGACGTGCATCGGAAACTAATAGTGGTCTTTCAGGGAACGATCAAAGCGTAGACTGTTTGAGACATTACTCCCGAGGAGGAAGGTGCGCGTGGTGACTGTTGTATTCAATCCCGATGCAATTTCTGTGTTTCATCAACACTCTGATGGTCCACAGATTACAGAATGAAACCAGATGTGCATCGGAAACTACTACTGGTCTTGAAGGGAACGATCAAAGTGTAGACTGTTTGAGACATCACTCCCATGGAGGAGAGTGCGTATGGTGACTTTTGTATTCAATCCCGATGCAATTTCTGTGTTTCATGAACACTCTGATAGTCCACAGATTACAGAATGCCTCCAGTTGTGCAGCGGAAACTACTTCTGGTCTTCCAGGGAACGATCAAAGCGTAGACTGTTTGAGACATTACTCCAATGGAGGGAAGTGCGCATGGTGACTGTTGTATTTAATCCCGATGGAATTTCTGTGTTTCATCAACAGTCTGATAGTCCGCAGATTACAGAATCCCTCCAGATGTGCTTTGGAAACTACTAGTGGTCTTCCAGGGAACGATCAAAGCGTAGACTGTTTGAGACATTACTCACATTGAGGAAAGTGCGCATGGTGACTGTTGTATTCAATCCCGATGCAATTTCTGTGTTTCATCAACAGTCTTATAGTCTCAGATTACAGAATGCCTCCAGATGTGCATCGGAAACTACTACTGGTCTTCCAGGGAACGATCAAATCGTAGACTGTTTGAGACATTATTCCCATGGAGGAAAGTGCGGATGGTGACTGTTGTATTCAATCCCGATGCAATTTCTGTGTTTCATCAACTCTCTGATAGTCCACAGATTACAAAATGCCACCAGATGTGCATCGGAAACTACTACTGGTTTCCAGAGAACAATCAAAGCGTAGACTGTTTGAGACATTACTCCGGTGGAGGAAAGTGCGCATGGTGAATTCATCCCAATGCAATTTCTGTTTTTCATCAACACTCTTATAGTCCACAGATTACAGAATGCCACCAGATGTGCATCGGAAACTAGTATTGGTCTTCCAGGGAACGATCAAAGCGTAAATTGATTGAGACATTACTCACATTGAGGAAAGTGCGGATGGTGACTGTTGTATTCAATCCCGATGCTATTTCTGTGTTTCATCAACACTCTGATAGTCTAAAGATTACAGAATGCCACCAGATGTGCATCGGAAACTACTAATGGTCTTCCAGAGAACAATCAAAGCGTAGACTGTTTGAGACAATCCTCTTGTGGAGGAAAGTGCTCATGGTGAATTCAATCCCGATGCAATTTCTCTGTTTCATCAACACAATGATAGTCCACAGATTACAGAATGGCACCAGATGTGCATCGGAAACTACTACTGGTCTTCCAGGGAACGATCAAAGCGTGGACTGTTTGAGACATTACTCCCATGGAGGAAAGTGCGAATGGTGACTGTTGTATTCAAACCCGATGCAATTTCTGTGTTTCATCGACACTCTGATAGTCCACAGATTACAGAATGCCACCAGATGTGCATCGGAAACTAATAGTGGTCTTCCAGGGAACGATCAAAGCGTAGACTGTTTGAGACATTACTCCCGAGGAGGAAGGTGCGCGTGGTGACTGTTGTATTCAATCCCGATGCAATTTCTGTGTTTCATCAACACTCTGATGGTCCACAGATTACAGAATGAAACCAGATGTCCATCGCAAACTAATACTGGTCATCCAGGGAACGATCAAATCGTAGACTGTTTGAGACATCACTCCCATGGAGGAAAGTGCGTATGGTGACTTTTGTATTCAATCCCGATGCAATTTCTGTGTTTCATCAACACTCTGATAGTCCACAGATTACAGAATGCCTCCAGTTGTGCATCGGAAACTACTTCTGGTCTTCCTGGGAACGATCAAAGCGTAGACTGTTTGAGACATTACTCCCATGGAGGGAAGTGCGCATGGTGACTGTTGTATTTAATCCCGATGGAATTTCTGTGTTTCATCAACAGTCTGATAGTCCACAGATTACAGAATGCCTCCAGATGTGCTTTGGAAACTACTACTGGTCTTCCAGGGAACGATCAAAGCGTAGATTGTTTGAGACATTACTCCCATGGAGGGAAGTGCGCATGGTGACTGTTGTATTCAATCCCGATGCAATTTCTGTGTTTCATCAACAGTCTTATAGTCCACAGATTACAGAATGCCTCCAGATGTGCATCGGAAACTACTACTGGTCTTCCAGGGAACGATCAAATCGTAGACTGTTTGAGACATTATTCCCATGGAGGAAAGTGCGGATGGTGACTGTTGTATTCAATCCAAATGCAATTTCTGTGTTTCATTAACACTCTGATAGTCCACACATTACAGAATGCCACCAGATGTGCACCGGAAACTACTACTGGTCTTCCAGGAACGATCAGAGCGTAGACTGTTTGAGACATTACTCCCATGGAGGAAAGTGCGCATGGTGACTGTTGTATTTAATGCCAATGCAATTTCTGTGTTTCATCAACACTCTGATAGTCCACAGATTACAGAATGCCACCAGATGTGCATCGGAAACTACTACTGGTCTTAAAGGGAACGATCAAAGTGTAGACTGTTTGAGACATTTCTCCGGTGGAGGAAAGTGCGCATGGTGACTGTTGTATTCAATCCCGATGCAATTTCTGTGTTTCATCAACTCTCTGATAGTCCACAGATTACAAAATGCCACCAGATGTGCATTGGAAACTACTACTGGTCTTCCAGAGAACAATCAAAGAGTAGACAGTTTGAGACATTACTCTGGTGGAGGAAGGTGCGCATGGTGAATTCAATCCCGATGCAATTTCTGTGTTTCATCAACACTCTGATAGTCCACAGATTACAGAATGCCACCAGATGTGCATCGGAAACTACTAATTTTCTTCCAGAGAACGATCAAAGCGTAAATTGATTGAGACATTACTCACATTGAGGAAAGTGCGGATGGTGACTGTTGTATTCAATCCCGATGAAATTTCTGTGTTCCATCAACACTCTAATAGTCTAAAGATTACAGAATGCCACCAGATGTGCATCGGAAACTACTACTGGTCTTCCAGAGAACAATCAAAGCGTAGACTGTTTGAGACAATCCTCTGGTGGAGGAAAGTGCTCATGGTGAATTCAATCCCGATGCAATTTCTCTGTTTCATCAACACAATGATAGTCCACAGATTATAGAATGCCACCAGATGTGCATCGGAAACTACTACTGGTCTTCCAGGGAACGATCAAAACGTAAATTGTTTGAGACATTACTCACATTGAGGAAAGTGCGCATGGTGACTGTTGAATTCAATCCCGATGCCATTTTTTGTTTTTCATCAATACTCTGATAGTCCACAGATTACAGAATGCCACCAGATGTGCATCGGAAACTACTACTGGTCTTCCAGGGAACGATCAAAGCGTGGAATGTTTGAGACATTACTCCCATGGTGGAAAGTGCGAATGGTGACTGTTGTATTCAAACCCGATGCAATTTCTGTGTTTCATCGACACTCTGATAGTCCACAGATTACAGAATGCCACCAGATGTGCATCGGAAACTAATAGTGGTCTTTCAGGGAACGATCAAAGCGTAGACTGTTTGAGACATTACTCCCGACGAGGAAGGTGCGCGTGGTGACTGTTGTATTCAATCCCGATGCAATTTCTGTGTTTCATCAACACTCTGATGGTCCACAGATTACAGAATGAAACCAGATGTCCATCGCAAACTAATACTGGTCTTCCAGGGAACGATCAAAGCGTAGACTGTTTGAGACATCACCCCCATGGAGGAGAGTGCGTATGGTGACTTTTGTATTCAATCCCGATGCAATTTCTGTGTTTCATGAACACTCTGATAGTCCACAGATTACAGAATGCCTCCAGTTGTGCATCGGAAACTACTTCTGGTCTTCCAGGGAACGATCAAAGCGTAGACTGTTTGAGACATTACTCCGGTGGAGGAAAGTGCGCATGGTGAATTCATCCCAAAGCAATTTCTGTTTTTCATCAACACTCTGATAGTCCACAGATTACAGAATGCCACCAGATGTGCATCGGAAACTAGTATTGGTCTTCCAGGGAACGATCAAAGCGTAAATTGATTGAGACATTACTCACATTGAGGAAAGTGCGGATGGTGACTGTTGTATTCAATCCCGATGCAATTTCTGTGTTTCATCAACACTCTGATAGTCTAAAGATTACAGAATGCCACCAGATGTGCATCGGAAACTACTACTGGTCTTCCAGAGAACAATCAAAGCGTAGACTGTTTGAGACAATCCTCTGGTGGAGGAAAGTGCTCATGGTGAATTCAATCCCGAAGCAATTTCTCTGTTTCATCAACACAATGATAGTCCACAGATTACAGAATGCCACCAGATGTGCATCGGAAACTACTAGTGGTCTTCCAGGGAACGATCAAAACGTAAGTTGTTTGAGACAATACTCACATTGAGGAAAGTGCGCATGGTGACTGTTGTATTTAATGCCGATGCAATTTCTGTGTTTCATCAACACTCTGATAGTCCACAGATTACAGAATGCCACCAGATGTGCATCGGAAACTACTACTGGTCTTCCAAGGAACAATCAAAGCGTGGACTGTTTGAGACATTACTCCCATGGAGGAAAGTGCGAATGGTGACTGTTTTATTCAAACCCGATGCAATTTCTGTGTTTCATCGACACTCTGATAGTCCACAGATTACAGAATGCCACCAGATGTGCATCGGAAACTAATAGTGGTCTTCCAGGGAACGATCAAAGCGTAGACTGTTTGAGACATTACTCCCGAGGAGGAAGGTGCGCGTGGTGACTGTTGTATTCAATCCCGATGCAATTTCTGTGTTTCATCAACACTCTGATGGTCCACAGATTACAGAATGAAACCAGATGTCCATCGCAAACTAATACTCGTCTTCCAGGGAACGATCAAATCGTAGACTGTTTGAGACATCACTCCCATGGAGGAAAGTGCGTATGGTGACTTTTGTATTCAAACCCGATGCAATTTCTGTGTTTCATCAACACTCTGATAGTCCACAGATTACAGAATGCCTCCACTTGTGCATCGGAAACTACTTCTGGTCTTCCTGGGAACGATCAAAGCGTAGACTGTTTGAGACATTACTCCCATGGAGCGAAGTGCGCATGGTGACTGTTGTATTTAATCCCGATGGAATTTCTGTGTTTGATCAACAGTCTGATAGTCCACAGATTACAGAATGCCAACGGATGTGCTTTGGAAACTACTACTGGTCTTCCAGGGAACGATCAAAGCGTAGACTGTTTGAGACATTACTCCCATGGAGGAAAGTGCGCATGGTGACTGTTGTATTCAATCCCGATGCAATTTCTGTGTTTCATCAACAGTCTGATAGTCCACAGATTACAGAATGCCTCCAGATGTGCATCGGAAACTACTACTGGTCTTCCAGGGAACGATCAAACCGTAGACTGTTTGAGACATTATTCCCATGGAGGAAAGTGCGGATGGTGACTGTTGTATTCAATCCAAATGCAATTTCTGTGTTTCATTAACACTCTGATGGTCCACACATTACAGAATGCCACCAGATGTGCACCGGAAACTACTACTGGTCTTCCAGGAACGATCAGAGCGTAGACTGTTTGAGACATTAGTCCCATGGAGGAAAGTGCGCATGGTGACTGTTGTATTTAATGCCAATGCAATTTCTGTGTTTCATCAACACTCTGATAGTCCACAGATTACAGAATGCCACCAGATGTGCATCGGAAACTACTACTGGTCTTAAAGGGAACGATCAAAGGGTAGACTGTTTGAGACATTTCTCCGGTGGAGGAAAGTGCGCATGGTGACTGTTGTATTCCATCCCGATGCAATTTCTGTGTTTCATCAACTCTCTGATAGTCCACAGATTACAAAATGCCACCAGATGTGCATTGGAAACTACTACTGGTCTTGCAGAGAACAATCAAAGCGTAGACTGTTTGAGACATTACTCTGGTGGAGGAAGGTGCGCATGGTGAATTAATCCCGATGCAATTTCTGTGTTTCATCAACACTCTGATACTCCACAGATTACAGAATGCCACCAGATGTGCATCGGAAACTACTATTGGTCTTCCAGAGAACGATCAAAGCGTAAATTGATTGAGACATTACTCACATTGAGGAAAGTGCGGATGGTGACTGTTGTATTCAATCCCGATGAAATTTCTGTGTTTCATCAACACTCTGATAGTCTAAAGATTACAGAATGCCACCAGATGTGCATCGGAAACTACTACTGGTCTTCCAGAGAACAATCAAAGCGTAGACTGTTTGAGACAATCCTCTGGTGGAGGTAAGTGCTCATGGTGAATTCAATCCCGATGCAATTTCTCTGTTTCATCAACACAATGATAGTCCACAGATTACAGAATGACACCAGATGTGCATCGGAAACTACTACTGGTCTTCCAGGGAACGATCAAAACGTAAATTGTTTGAGACATTACTCACATTGAGGAAAGTGCGCATGGTGACTGTTGTATTCAATCCCGATGCCATTTTTTGTGTTTCATCAATACTCTGATAGTCCACAGATTACAGAATGCCACCAGATGTGCATCGGAAACTACTACTGGTCTTCCAGGGAACGATCAAAGCGTGGAATGTTTGAGACATTACTCCCATGGAGGAAAGTGCGAATGGTGACTGTTGTATTTAAACCCGATGCAATTTCTGTGTTTCATCGACACTCTGATAGTCCACAGATTACAGAACGCCACCAGATGTGCATCGGAAACTAATAGTGGTCTTTCAGGGAACGATCAAAGCGTAGACTGTTTGAGACATTACTCCCGAGGAGGAAGGTGCGCGTGGTGACTGTTGTATTCAATCCCGATGCAATTTCTGTGTTTCATCAACACTCTGATGGTCCACAGATTACAGAATGAAACCAGATGTCCATCGCAAACTAATACTGGTCTTCCAGGGAACGATCAAAGCGTAGACTGTTTGAGACATCACTCCCATGGAGGAGAGTGCGTATGGTGACTTTTGTATTCAATCCCGATGCAATTTCTGTGTTTCATGAACACTCTGATAGTCCACAGATTACAGAATGCCTCCAGTTGTGCATCGGAAACTACTTCTGGTCTTCCAGGGAACGATCAAAGCGTAGACTGTTTGAGACATTACTCCAATGGAGGGAAGTGCGCATGGTGACTGTTGTATTTAATCCCGATGGAATTTCTGTGTTTCATCAACAGTCTGATAGTCCACAGATTACAGAATGCCTCCAGATGTGCTTTGGAAACTACTACTGGTCTTCCAGGGAACGATCAAAGCGTAGACTGTTTGAGACATTACTCACATTGAGGAAAGTGCGCATGGTGACTGTTGTATTCAATCCCGATGCAATTTCTGTGTTTCATCAACAGTCTTATAGTCTCAGATTACAGAATGCCTCCAGATGTGCATCGGAAACTACTACTGGTCTTCCAGGGAACGATCAAATCGTAGACTGTTTGAGACATTATTCCCATGGAGGAAAGTGCGGATGGTGACTGTTGTATTCAATCCAAATGCAATTTCTGTGTTTCATTAACACTCTGATAGTCCACACATTACAGAATGCCACCAGATGTGCACCGGAAACTACTACTGGTCTTCCAGGAACGATCAGAGCATAGACTGTTTGAGACATTACTCCCATGGAGGAAAGTGCGCATGGTGATTGTTGTATTTAATGCCGATGCAATTTCTGTGTTTCATCAACACTCTGATAGTCCACAGATTACAGAATGCCACCAGATGTGCATCGGAAACTACTACTGGTCTTAAAGGGAACGATCAAAGGGTAGACTGTTTGAGACATTTCTCCGGTGGAGGAAAGTGAGCATGGTGACTGTTGTATTCAATCCCGATGCAATTTCTGTGTTTCATCAACTCTCTGATAGTCCACAGATTACAGAATGCCACCAGATGTGCATCGGAAACTCCTACTGGTTTTCCACTGAACGATCAAAGCGTAGACTGTTTCAGACATTACTCCCATGGAGGAAAGTGCGGATAGTGACTGTTGTATTCACTCCCGATGCAATTTCTGTGTTTCATCAACAGTCTGATAGTCCACAGATTACAGAATGCCACCAGATGTGAATCGGAAACTACTACTGGTCTTCCAGGGACGATCAAATCGTAGACTGTTTGAGACATTACTCCCATGGAGGAAAGTGCGCATGGTGACTGTTGTATTCAATGCCGATGCAATTTCTGTGTTTCATCAACAGTCTTATAGTCCACGGATTACAGAATGCCTCCAGATGTGCATCGCAAACTACTACTGGTCTTCCAGGAACGATCAAATCGTAGACTGTTTGAGACATTACTCATATGGAGGAAAGTGCGCATGGTGACTGTTGTATTCAATGCCGATGCAATTTCTGTGTTTCATCAACAGTCTTATGGTCCACAGATTACAAAATGCCACCAGATGTGCATCGGAAACTACTATTGGTCTTCCAGGGAACGATCAAAGCGTAGACTGTTTGAGACATTACTCCCATGGAGGAAAGTGCACAAGGTGACTGTTGTTTTTGATCCCAATGCAATTTCTGTGGTTCATCAACACTCTGATAGTCCACAGACTACAGAATGCCTCCAGATGTGCATCGGAAACTACTACTGGTCTTGAAGGGAACGATCAAAGCGTAGACTGTTTGAGACACTACTCCCATGGAGGAAAGTGCGCATGGCGACTGTTGTATTCAATCCCGATGCAATTTCTGTGTTTCATCAACACTCTGATAGTCCACAGATTACAGAATGCCACCAGATGTGCATCGGAAACTACTACTGGTCTTCCAGAGAACAATCAAAGCGTAGACTGTTTGAGACATTACTCCGGTGGAGGAAAGTGCGCATGGTGAATTCATCCCAATGCAATTTCTGTGTTTCATCAACACTCTGATAGTCCACAGATTACAGAATGCCACCAGATGTGCATCGGAAACTACTATTGGTCTTCCAGGGAACGATCAAAGCGTAAATTGATTGAGACATTACTCACATTGAGGAAAGTGCGGATGGTGACTGTTGTATTCAATCCCGATGCAATTTCTGTGTTTCATCAACACTCTGATAGTCTAAAGATTACAGAATGCCACCAGATCTGCATCGGAAACTACTACTGGTCTTCCAGGGAACGATCAAAGCGTGGACTGTTTGAGACATTACTCCCATGGAGGAAAGTGCGAATGGTGACTGTTTTATTCAAACCCGATGCAATTTCTGTGTTTCATCGACACTCTGATAGTCCACAGGTTACAGAATGCCACCAGATGTGCATCGGAAACTAATAGTGGTGTTCCAGGGAACGATCAAAGCGTGGACTCTTTGAGACATTACTCCCATGGAGGAAAGTGCGAATGGTGACTGTTGTATTCAATCCCGATGCAATTTCTGTGTTTCATCAACACTCTGATAGTCCACAGATTACAGAATGCCTCCAGTTGTGCATCGGAAACTACTTCTGGTCTTCCAGGGAACGATCAAAGCGTAGCCTGTTTGAGACATTACTCCCATGGAGGGAAGTGCGCATGGTGACTGTTGTATTTAATCCCGATGGAATTTCTGTGTTTCATCAACAGTCTGATAGTCCACAGATTACAGAATGCCTCCAGATGTGCATTGGAAACTACTACTGGTCTTCCAGGGAACGATCAAAACATAGACTGTTTGTGACATTACTCCCATGGAGGAAAGTGCGCATGGTGACTGTTGTATTCAATCCCGATGCAATTTCTGTGTTTCATCAACAGTCTTATAGTCCACAGATTACAGAATGCCTCCAGATGTGCATCGAAAACTACTACTGGTCTTCCAGGAACGATCAGAGCGTAGACTGTTTGAGACATTACTCCCATGAAGGAAAGTGTGCATGGTGACTGTTGTATTTAATGCCGATGCAATTTCTGTGTTTCATCAACACTCTGATAGTCCACAGATTACAGAATGCCACCAGATGTGCATCGGAAACTACTACTGGTCTTAAAGGGAACGATCAAAGGGTAGACTGTTCTCCGGTGGAGGAAAGTGTGCATGGTGACTGTTGTATTCAATCCCGATGCAATTTCTGTGTTTCATCAACTCTCTGATAGTCCACAGATTACAAAATGCCACCAGATGTGCATTGGAAACTACTACTGGTCTTCCAGAGAACAATCAAAGCGTAGACTGTTTGAGACATTACTCCGGTGGAGGAAGGTGCGCATGGTGAATTCAATCCCGATGCAATTTCTGTGTTTCATCAATACTCTGATAGTCCACAGATTACAGAATGCCACCAGATGTGCATCGGAAACTAATACTGGTCTTCCAGGGAACGATCAGAGCCTAAACTCTTTGAGACATTGCTCCCATGGAGGAAAGTGCGCATGGTGACTGTTGTATCCAATCCCGATGCAATTTCTGTGTTTCATCAATACACTGATAGTCCACAGATTACAGAATGCCACCAGCTGTGCATCGGAAACTACTACTGGTCTGCCAGGGAACGATCAAAGCGTGGACTATTTGAGACATTACTCCCATATAAGAAAGTGCGAATTGTGACTGTTGTATTCAATCCCGATGCAATTTCTGTGTTTCATCAACACTCTGATAGTCCACAGATTACAGAATGCCACCAGATGTGCATCGGAAACTACTAGTGGTCTTCCAGGGAACGATCAAAGCGTAGACTGTTTGAGACATTACACCCGTGGAGGAAAGTGCGCATGGTGACTGTTGTATTCATTCGCGATGCAATTCCTGTGTTTCATCGACACTCTGATAGTCCACAGATTACAGAATGCCTCCAGTTGTGCATCGGAAAATACTTCTGGTCTTCCAGGGAACGGTTAAATTGTAGACTGTTGGAGACATTACTCCCTTGGAGGAAAGTGCGCATGGTGACTGTTGTATTCAATTCCGATGGAATTTTGGTGTTTCGTCAACAGTCTGATAGTCCACAGATTACAGAATGCCTCCAGATGTGCATCGGAAACTACTACTGGTCTTCCAGGGAACGATCAAAGCGTAGACTGTTTGAGACATTACTCCCATGGAGGAAAGTGCGCATGGTGACTGTTGTATTCCATCCCGATGCAATTTCTGTGTTTCATCAACAGTCTTATAGTCCACAGATTACAGAATGCCTCCAGATGTGCATCGGAAACTACTACTGGTCTTCCAGGGAACGATCAAATCGTAGACTGTTTGAGACATTACTCCCATGGAGGAAAGTGCACAAGGTGACTCTTGTTTTTGATCCCAATGCAATTTCTGTGGTTCATCAACACTCTGATAGTCCACAGACTACAGAATGCCTCCAGATGTGCATCGGAAACTACTACTGGTCTTGAAGGGAACGATCAAAGCGTAGACTGTTTGAGACACTACTCCCATGGAGGAAAGTGCGCATGGCGACTGTTGTATTCAATCCCGATGCAATTTCTGTGTTTCATCAACACTCTGATAGTCCACAGATTACAGAATGCCACCAGATGTGCATCGGAAACTACTACTGGTCTTCCAGAGAACAATCAAAGCGTAGACTGTTTGAGACATTACTCCGGTGGAGGAAAGTGCGCATGGTGAATTCATCCCAATGCAATTTCTGTGTTTCATCAACACTCTGATAGTCCACAGATTACAGAATGCCACCAGATGTGCATCGGAAACTACTATTGGTCTTCCAGGGAACGATCAAAGCGTAAATTGATTGAGACATTACTCACATTGAGGAAAGTGCGGATGGTGACTGTTGTATTCAATCCCGATGCAATTTCTGTGTTTCATCAACACTCTGATAGTCTAAAGATTACAGAATGCCACCAGATCTGCATCGGAAACTACTACTGGTCTTCCAGGGAACGATCAAAGCGTGGACTGTTTGAGACATTACTCCCATGGAGGAAAGTGCGAATGGTGACTGTTTTATTCAAACCCGATGCAATTTCTGTGTTTCATCGACACTCTGATAGTCCACAGGTTACAGAATGCCACCAGATGTGCATCGGAAACTAATAGTGGTGTTCCAGGGAACGATCAAAGCGTGGACTCTTTGAGACATTACTCCCATGGAGGAAAGTGCGAATGGTGACTGTTGTATTCAATCCCGATGCAATTTCTGTGTTTCATCAACACTCTGATAGTCCACAGATTACAGAATGCCTCCAGTTGTGCATCGGAAACTACTTCTGGTCTTCCAGGGAACGATCAAAGCGTAGCCTGTTTGAGACATTACTCCCATGGAGGGAAGTGCGCATGGTGACTGTTGTATTTAATCCCGATGGAATTTCTGTGTTTCATCAACAGTCTGATAGTCCACAGATTACAGAATGCCTCCAGATGTGCATTGGAAACTACTACTGGTCTTCCAGGGAACGATCAAAACATAGACTGTTTGTGACATTACTCCCATGGAGGAAAGTGCGCATGGTGACTGTTGTATTCAATCCCGATGCAATTTCTGTGTTTCATCAACAGTCTTATAGTCCACAGATTACAGAATGCCTCCAGATGTGCATCGAAAACTACTACTGGTCTTCCAGGAACGATCAGAGCGTAGACTGTTTGAGACATTACTCCCATGAAGGAAAGTGTGCATGGTGACTGTTGTATTTAATGCCGATGCAATTTCTGTGTTTCATCAACACTCTGATAGTCCACAGATTACAGAATGCCACCAGATGTGCATCGGAAACTACTACTGGTCTTAAAGGGAACGATCAAAGGGTAGACTGTTCTCCGGTGGAGGAAAGTGTGCATGGTGACTGTTGTATTCAATCCCGATGCAATTTCTGTGTTTCATCAACTCTCTGATAGTCCACAGATTACAAAATGCCACCAGATGTGCATTGGAAACTACTACTGGTCTTCCAGAGAACAATCAAAGCGTAGACTGTCTGAGACATTACTCCGGTGGAGGAAGGTGCGCATGGTGAATTCAATCCCGATGCAATTTCTGTGTTTCATCAACAGTCTTATAGTCCACAGATTACAGAATGCCTCCAGATGTGCATCGGAAACTACTACTGGTCTTCCAGAGAACAATCAAAGCGTAGACTGTTTGAGACAATCCTCTGGTGGAGGAAAGTGCGCATGGTGAATTCAATCCCGATGCAATTTCTCTGTTTCATCAACACAATGATAGTCCACAGATTACAGAATGCGACCAGATGTGCATCGGAAACTACTACTGGTCTTCCAGGGAACGATCAAAACGTAAATTGTTTGAGACATTACTCACATTGAGGAAAGTGCGCATGGTGACTGTTGTATTCAATCCCGATGCCATTTTTTTGTGTTTCATCAATACTCTGATAGTTCACAGATTACAGAATGCCACCAGATGTGCATCGGAAACTACAACTGGTCTTCCAGATAAAGATCAAAGCGAGGACTGTTTGAGACATTACTCCCATGGAGGAAAGTGCGAATGGTGACTGTTGTATTCAAACCCGATGCAATTTCTGTGTTTCATCAACAGACTTATAGTCCACAGATTACAGAATGCCTCCAGATGTGCATCAGAAACTACTACTGGTCTTCCAGGGAACGATCAAATCGTAGACTGTTTGAGACATTACTCCCATGGAGGAAAGTGCGCATGGTGACTGTTGTATTCAATCCCGATGCAATTTCTGTGTTTCATCAACGGTCTTATAGTCCACAGATTACAGAATGCCTCCAGATGTGCATCGAAAACTACTACTGGTCTTCCAGGAACGATCAGAGCGTAGACTGTTTGAGACATTACTCCCATGAAGGAAAGTGTGCATGGTGACTGTTGTATTTAATGCCGATGCAATTTCTGTGTTTCATCAACACTCTGATAGTCCACAGATTACAGAATGCCACCAGATGTGCATCGGAAACTACTACTGGTCTTAAAGGGAACGATCAAAGGGTAGACTGTTTGAGACATTTCTCCGGTGGAGGAAAGTGTGCACGGTGACTGTGGTATTCAATCCCGATGCAATTTCTGTGTTTCATCAACTCTCTGATAGTCCACAGATTACAAAATGCCAACAGATGTGCATTGGAAACTACTACTGGTCTTCCAGAGAACAATCAAAGCGTAGACTGTTTGAGACATTACTCCGGTGGAGGAAGGTGCGCATGGTGAATTCAATCCCGATGCAATTTCTGTGTTTCATCAATACTCTGATAGTCCACAGATTACAGAATGCCACCAGATGTGCATCGGAAACTAATACTGGTCTTCCAGGGAACGATCAGAGCCTAAACTCTTTGAGACATTGCTCCCATGGAGGAAAGTGCGCATGGTGACTGTTGTATCCAATCCCGATGCAATTTCTGTGTTTCATCAATACACTGATAGTCCACAGATTACAGAATGCCACCAGCTGTGCATCGGAAACTACTACTGGTCTGCCAGGGACCGATCAAAGCGTGGACCATTTGAGACATTACTCCCATATAAGAAAGTTCGAATTGTGACTGTTGTATTCAATCCCGATGCAATTTCTGTGTTTCATCAACACTCTGATAGTCCACAGATTACAGAATGCCACCAGATGTGCATCGGAAACTACTAGTGGTCTTCCAGGGAACGATCAAAGCGTAGACTGTTTGAGACATTACACCCGTGGAGGAAAGTGCGCGTGGTGACTGTTGTATTCAATCCCGATGCAATGTCTGTGTTTCATCAACACTCTGAAGGTCCACAGATTACAGAATGCCACCAGATGGACATCGGAAATTAATACTGGTCTTCCATGGAACGATCAAAGCGTAGACTGTTTGAGACATTACACCCACGGAGGAAAGTGCGCATGGTGACTGTTGTATTCATTCGCGATGCAATTCCTGTGTTTCATCGACACTCTGATGGTCCACAGATTACAGAATGCCTCCAGTTGTGCATCGGAAAATACTTCTGGTCTTCCAGGGAACGGTTAAATTGTAGACTGTTGGAGACATTACTCCCTTGGAGGAAAGTGCGCATGGTGACTGTTGTATTCAATTCCGATGGAATTTTGGTGTTTCGTCAACAGTCTGATAGTCCACAGATTACAGAATGCCTCCAGATGTGCATCGGAAACTACTACTGGTCTTCCAGGGAACGATCAAAGCGTAGACTGTTTGAGACATTACTCCCATGGAGGAAAGTGCGCATGGTGACTGTTGTATTCCATCCCGATGCAATTTCTGTGTTTCATCAAGAGTCTTATAGTCCACAGATTACAGAATGCCTCCAGATGTGCATCGGAAACTACTACTGGTCTTCCAGGGAACGATCAAATCGTAGACTGTTTGAGACATTACTCCCATGGAGGAAATTGCGCATGTTGACTGTTGTATCTAATCCCGATGCATTATCTGTGTTTCATCAACACTCTGATAGACCACAGATTACAGAATGCCACCAGATGTGCATCGGAAACTACTACTGGTCTTCCAGAGAACAATCAAAGCGTAGACTGTTTGAGACAATCCTCTGGTGGAGGAAAGTGCGCATGGTGAATTCAATCCCGATGCAATTTCTCTGTTTCATCAACACAATGATAGTCCACAGATTACAGAATGCGACCAGATGTGCATCGGAAACTACTACTGGTCTTCCAGGGAACGATCAAAACGTAAATTGTTTGAGACATTACTCACATTGAGGAAAGTGCGCATGGTGACTGTTGTATTCAATCCCGATGCCATTTTTTTGTGTTTCATCAATACTCTGATAGTTCACAGATTACAGAATGCCACCAGATGTGCATCGGAAACTACAACTGGTCTTCCAGATAAAGATCAAAGCGAGGACTGTTTGAGACATTACTCCCATGGAGGAAAGTGCGAATGGTGACTGTTGTATTCAAACCCGATGCAATTTCTGTGTTTCATCAACAGACTTATAGTCCACAGATTACAGAATGCCTCCAGATGTGCATCAGAAACTACTACTGGTCTTCCAGGGAACGATCAAATCGTAGACTGTTTGAGACATTACTCCCATGGAGGAAAGTGCGCATGGTGACTGTTGTATTCAATCCCGATGCAATTTCTGTGTTTCATCAACAGTCTTATAGTCCACAGATTACAGAATGCCTCCAGATGTGCATCGAAAACTACTACTGGTCTTCCAGGAACGATCAGAGCGTAGACTGTTTGAGACATTACTCCCATGAAGGAAAGTGTGCATGGTGACTGTTGTATTTAATGCCGATGCAATTTCTGTGTTTCATCAACACTCTGATAGTCCACAGATTACAGAATGCCACCAGATGTGCATCGGAAACTACTACTGGTCTTAAAGGGAACGATCAAAGGGTAGACTGTTTGAGACATTTCTCCGGTGGAGGAAAGTGTGCATGGTGACTGTGGTATTCAATCCCGATGCAATTTCTGTGTTTCATCAACTCTCTGATAGTCCACAGATTACAAAATGCCACCAGATGTGCATTGGAAACTACTACTGGTCTTCCAGAGAACAATCAAAGCGTAGACTGTTTGAGACATTACTCCGGTGGAGGAAGGTGCGTATGGTGAATTCAATCCCGATGCAATTTCTGTGTTTCATCAATACTCTGATAGTCCACAGATTACAGAATGCCACCAGATGTGCATCGGAAACTAATACTGGTCTTCCAGGGAACGATCAGAGCCTAAACTCTTTGAGACATTGCTCCCATGGAGGAAAGTGCGCATGGTGACTGTTGTATCCAATCCCGATGCAATTTCTGTGTTTCATCAATACACTGATAGTCCACAGATTACAGAATGCCACCAGCTGTGCATCGGAAACTACTACTGGTCTGCCAGGGAACGATCAAAGCGTAGACTGTTTGAGACATTACACCCGTGGAGGAAAGTGCGCGTGGTGACTGTTGTATTCAATCCCGATGCAATGTCTGTGTTTCATCAACACTCTGATGGTCCACAGATTACAGAATGCCACCAGATGGACATCGGAAATTAATACTGGTCTTCCATGGAACGATCAAAGCGTAGACTGTTTGAGACATTACACCCACGGAGGAAAGTGCGCATGGTGACTGTTGTATTCATTCGCGATGCAATTCCTGTGTTTCATCGACACTCTGATAGTCCACAGATTACAGAATGCCTCCAGTTGTGCATCGGAAAATACTTCTGGTCTTCCAGGGAACTGTTAAATTGTAGACTGTTGGAGACATTACTCCCTTGGAGGAAAGTGCGCATGGTGACTGTTGTATTCAATTCCGATGGAATTTTGGTGTTTCGTCAACAGTCTGATAGTCCACAGATTACAGAATGCCTCCAGATGTGCATTGGAGACTTCTACTGGTCTTCCAGGGAACGATCAAAGCGTAGACTGTTTGAGACATTACTCCCATGGAGGAAAGTGCGCATGGTGACTGTTGTATTCCATCCCGATGCAATTTCTGTGTTTCATCAACAGTCTTATAGTCCACAGATTACAGAATGCCTCCAGATGTGCATCGGAAACTACTACTGGTCTTCCAGGGAACGATCAAATCGTAGACTGTTTGAGACATTACTCCCATGGAGGAAATTGCGCATGTTGACTGTTGTATCTAATCCCGATGCATTATCTGTGTTTCATCAACACTCTGATAGACCACAGATTACAGAATGCCACCAGATGTGCATCGGAATCTACTACTGGTCTTAAAGAGAACAATCAAAGCGTAGACTGTTTGAGACAATCCTCTGGTGGAGGAAAGTGCGCATGGTGAATTCAATCCCGATGCAATTTCTCAGTTTCATCAACACAATGATAGTCCACAGATTACAGAATGCGACCAGATGTGCATCGGAATCTACTACTGGTCTTCCAGGGAACGATCAAAACGTAAATTGTTTGAGACATTACTCACATTGAGGAAAGTGCGCATGGTGACTGTTGTATTCAATCCCGATGCCATTTTTTTGTGTTTCATCAATACTCTGATAGTTCACAGATTACAGAATGCCACCAGATGTGCATCGGAAACTACAACTGGTCTTCCAGGGAAAGATCAAAGCGAGGACTGTTTGAGACATTACTCCCATGGAGGAAAGTGCGAATGGTGACTGTTGTATTCAAACCCGATGCAATTTCTGTGTTTCATCAACAGTCTTATAGTCCACAGATTACAGAATGCCTCCAGATGTGCATCAGAAACTACTACTGGTCTTCCAGGGAACGATCAAATCGTAGACTGTTTGAGACATTACTCCCATGAAGGAAAGTGTGCATGGTGACTGTTGTATTCAATCCCGATGCAATTTCTGTGTTTCATCAACAGTCTGATAGTCCACAGATTACAGACTGCCACCAGACGTGCATCTGAAACTACTACTGGTCTTCCAGGGAACGATCAAAGCGTAGACTGTTTGAGAAATTACTCCCATGGAGGAAAGTGCGCATGGTGACTGTTGTATTCAATGCCGATGCAATTTCTGTGTTTCATCAATACTCTGATAGTCCACAGATTCCAGAATGCCACCAGATGTGCATCGGAAACTACTACTGGTATTCCAGAGAACAATCAAAGCGTAGACTGTTTGAGACATTACTCCGGTGGAGGAAAGTGGGCATGGTGAATTCAATCCCGATGCAATTTCTATGTTTCATCAACACTCTGCTAGTCCACAGATTACAGAATGCCACCAGATGTGCATCAGAAACTACTACTGGTCTTCCAGGGAACGATCAAAACGTAAATTGTTTGAGACATTACTCACATTGAGGATAGTGCGCATGGTGACAGTTGTATTCAATCCCGATGCAATTTCTGTGTTTCATCAACACTCTGATAGTCCACAGATTACAGAATGCCTCCAGTTGTGCATCAGAAACTAATTCTGGTCTTCCAGGGAACGATTAAATCGTAGACTGTTGGAGACATTACTCAATTGGAGGAAAGTGCGCATGGTGACTGTTGTATTCAATTCCGATGGAATTTCTGTGTTTCATCAACAGTCTGATAGTCCACAGATTACAGAATGCCTCCAGATGTGCATCGGAAACTACTACTGGTCTTCCAGGGAACGATCAAAGCGTAGACTGTTTGAGACATTACTCCCATGGAGGAAAGTGTGCATGGTGACTGTTGTATTCCATCCCGATGCAATTTCTGTGTTTCATCAACAGTCTTATAGTCCACAGATTACAGAATGCCTCCAGATGTGCATCGGAAACTACTACTGGTCTTCCAGGGAACGATCAAATCGTAGACTGTTTGAGACATTACTCCCATGGAGGAAAGTGCGCATGGTGACTGTTGTATTCAATGCCGATGCAATTTCTGTGTTTCATCAACAGTCTTATGGTCCACAGATTACAAAATGCCACCAGATGTGCATCGGAAACTACTACTGGTCTTCCAGGGAACGATCAAAGCGTAGACTGTTTGAGACATTACTCCCATGGAGGAAAGTGCACAAGGTGACTGTGGTTTTTGATCCCAATGCAATTTCTGTGGTTCATCAACACTCTGATAGTCCACAGACTACAGAATGATTCCAGATATGCATCGGAAACTACTACTGGTCTTGAAGGGAACGATCAAAGTGTAGACTGTTTGAGACACTACTCCCATGGAGGAAAGTGCGCATGGCGACTGTTGTATTCAATCCCGATGCAATTTCTGTGTTTCATCAACACTCTGATAGTCCACAGATTACAGAATGCCACCAGATGTGCATCGGAAACTACTACTGGTCTTCCAGGGAACGATCAAAGCGTAGACTGTTTGCGACATTACTCCGGTGGAGGAAAGTGCGCATGGTGACTGTTGTATTCAATCCCGATGCAATTTCTGTGTTTCTTCAACACTCTGATAGTCCACAGATTACAAAATGCCACCAGATGTGCATCGGAAACTACTACTGGTCTTCCAGAGAACAATCAAAGCGTAGACTGTTTGAGACATTACTCCGGTGGAGGAAAGTGCGCATGGTGAATTCATCACAATGCAATTTCTGTGTTTCATCAACACTCTGATAGTCCACAGATTACAGAATGCCACCAGATGTGCATCGGAAACTACTATTGGTCTTCCAGGGAACGATCAAAGCGTAAATTAATTGAGACATTACTCACATTGAGGAAAGTGCGGATGGTGACTGTTGTATTCAATCCCGATGCAATTTCTGTGTTTCATCAACACTCTGATAGTCTAAAGATTACAGAATGCCACCAGATCTGCATCGGAAACTACTACTGGTCTTCCAGGGAACGATCAAAGCGTGGACTGTTTGAGACATTACTCCCATGGAGGAAAGTGCGAATGGTGACTGTTTTATTCAAACCCGATGCAATTTCTGTGTTTCATCGACACTCTGATAGTCCACAGATTACAGAATGCCACCAGATGTGCATCGGAAACTAATAGTGGTGTTCCAGGGAACGATCAAAGCGTGGACTCTTTGAGACATTACTCCCATGGAGGAAAGTGCGAATGGTGACTGTTGTATTCAATCCCGATGCAATTTCTGTGTTTCATCAACACTCTGATAGTCCACAGATTACAGAATGCCTCCAGTTGTGCATCGGAAACTACTTCTGGTCTTCCAGGGAACGATCAAAGCGTAGTCTGTTTGAGACATTACTCCCATGGAGGGAAGTGCGCATGGTGACTGTTGTATTTAATCCCGATGGAATTTCTGTGTTTCATCAACAGTCTGATAGTCCACAGATTACAGAATGCCTCCAGATGTGCATTGGAAACTACTACTGGTCTTCCAGGGAACGATCAAAACGTAGACTGTTTGTGACATTACTCCCATGGAGGAAAGTGCGCATGGTGACTGTTGTATTCAATCCCGATGCAATTTCTGTGTTTCATCAACAGTCTTATAGTCCACAGATTACAGAATGCCTCCAGATGTGCATCGAAAACTACTACTGGTCTTCCAGGAACGATCAGAGCGTAGACTGTTTGAGACATTACTCCCATGAAGAAAGTGTGCATGGTGACTGTTGTATTTAATGCCGATGCAATTTCTGTGTTTCATCAACACTCTGATAGTCCACAGATTACAGAATGCCACCAGATGTGCATCGGAAACTACTACTGGTCTTAAAGGGAACGATCAAAGGGTAGACTGTTTGAGACATTTCTCCGGTGGAGGAAAGTGTGCATGGTGACTGTTGTATTCAATCCCGATGCAATTTCTGTGTTTCATCAACTCTCTGATAGTCCACAGATTACAAAATGCCACCAGATGTGCATTGGAAACTACTACTGGTCTTCCAGAGAACAATCAAAGCGTAGACTGTTTGAGACATTACTCCGGTGGAGGAAGGTGCGCATGGTGAATTCAATCCCGATGCAATTTCTGTGTTTCATCCATACTCTGATAGTCCACAGATTACAGAATGCCACCAGATGTGCATCGGAAACTAATACTGGTCTTCCAGGGAACGATCAGAGTCTAAACTCTTTGAGACATTGCTCCCATGGAGGAAAGTGCGCATGGTGACTGTTGTATCCAATCCCGATGCAATTTCTGTGTTTCATCAATACACTGATAGTCCACAGATTACAGAATGCCACCAGCTGTGCATCGGAAACTACTACTGGTCTGCCAGGGAACGATCAAAGCGTGGACTATTTGAGACATTACTCCCATATAAGAAAGTGCGAATGGTGACTGTTGTATTCAATCCCGATGCAATTTCTATGTTTCATCAACACTCTGATAGTCCACAGATTACAGAATGCCACCAGATGTGCATCGGAAACTACTAGTGGTCTTCCAGGGAACGATCAAAGCGTAGACCGTTTGAGACATTACACCCGTGGAGGAATGTGCGCGTGGTGACTGTTGTATTCAATCCCGATGCAATGTCTGTGTTTCATCAACACTCTGATGGTCCACAGATTACAGAATGCCACCAGATGGACATCGGAAATTAATACTGGTCTTCCATGGAACGATCAAAGCGTAGACTGTTTGAGACATTACACCCACGGAGGAAAGTGCGCATGGTGACTGTTGTATTCATTTGCGATGCAATTCCTGTGTTTCATCGACACTCTGATAGTCCACAGATTACAGAATGCCACCAGATGTGCATCGGAAACTACTACTGGTCTTCCAGGGAACGATCAAAGCGTAGACTGTTTGCGACATTACTCCGGTGGAGGAAAGTGCGCATGGTGACTGTTGTATTCAATCCCGATGCAATTTCTGTGTTTCTTCAACACTCTGATAGTCCACAGATTACAAAATGCCACCAGATGTGCATCGGAAACTACTACTGGTCTTCCAGAGAACAATCAAAGCGTAGACTGTTTGAGACATTACTCCGGTGGAGGAAAGTGCGCATGGTGAATTCATCACAATGCAATTTCTGTGTTTCATCAACACTCTGATAGTCCACAGATTACAGAATGCCACCAGATGTGCATCGGAAACTACTATTGGTCTTCCAGGGAACGATCAAAGCGTAAATTGATTGAGACATTACTCACATTGAGGAAAGTGCGGATGGTGACTGTTGTATTCAATCCCGATGCAATTTCTGTGTTTCATCAACACTCTGATAGTCTAAAGATTACAGAATGCCACCAGATCTGCATCGGAAACTACTACTGGTCTTCCAGGGAACGATCAAAGCGTGGACTGTTTGAGACATTACTCCCATGGAGGAAAGTGCGAATGGTGACTGTTTTATTCAAACCCGATGCAATTTCTGTGTTTCATCGACACTCTGATAGTCCACAGATTACAGAATGCCACCAGATGTGCATCGGAAACTAATAGTGGTGTTCCAGGGAACGATCAAAGCGTGGACTCTTTGAGACATTACTCCTATGGAGGAAAGTGCGAATGGTGACTGTTGTATTCAATCCCGATGCAATTTCTGTGTTTCATCAACACTCTGATAGTCCACAGATTACAGAATGCCTCCAGTTGTGCATCGGAAACTACTTCTGGTCTTCCAGGGAACGATCAAAGCGTAGTCTGTTTGAGACATTACTCCCATGGAGGGAAGTGCGCATGGTGACTGTTGTATTTAATCCCGATGGAATTTCTGTGTTTCATCAACAGTCTGATAGTCCACAGATTACAGAATGCCTCCAGATGTGCATTGGAAACTACTACTGGTCTTCCAGGGAACGATCAAAACGTAGACTGTTTGTGACATTACTCCCATGGAGGAAAGTGCGCATGGTGACTGTTGTATTCAATCCCGATGCAATTTCTGTGTTTCATCAACAGTCTTATAGTCCACAGATTACAGAATGCCTCCAGATGTGCATCGAAAACTACTACTGGTCTTCCAGGAACGATCAGAGCGTAGACTGTTTGAGACATTACTCCCATGAAGAAAGTGTGCATGGTGACTGTTGTATTTAATGCCGATGCAATTTCTGTGTTTCATCAACACTCTGATAGTCCACAGATTACAGAATGCCACCAGATGTGCATCGGAAACTACTACTGGTCTTAAAGGGAACGATCAAAGGGTAGACTGTTTGAGACATTTCTCCGGTGGAGGAAAGTGTGCATGGTGACTGTTGTATTCAATCCCGATGCAATTTCTGTGTTTCATCAACTCTCTGATAGTCCACAGATTACAAAATGCCACCAGATGTGCATTGGAAACTACTACTGGTCTTCCAGAGAACAATCAAAGCGTAGACTGTTTGAGACATTACTCCGGTGGAGGAAGGTGCGCATGGTGAATTCAATCCCGATGCAATTTCTGTGTTTCATCCATACTCTGATAGTCCACAGATTACAGAATGCCACCAGATGTGCATCGGAAACTAATACTGGTCTTCCAGGGAACGATCAGAGTCTAAACTCTTTGAGACATTGCTCCCATGGAGGAAAGTGCGCATGGTGACTGTTGTATCCAATCCCGATGCAATTTCTGTGTTTCATCAATACACTGATAGTCCACAGATTACAGAATGCCACCAGCTGTGCATCGGAAACTACTACTGGTCTGCCAGGGAACGATCAAAGCGTAGACTGTTTGAGACATTACACCCGTGGAGGAATGTGCGCGTGGTGACTGTTGTATTCAATCCCGATGCAATGTCTGTGTT
The DNA here is from genome assembly GCF_023897955.1 of Schistocerca gregaria. Lineage (NCBI taxonomy): Eukaryota > Metazoa > Arthropoda > Insecta > Orthoptera > Acrididae > Schistocerca > Schistocerca gregaria. Next base: position 1,644,060 of record NW_026061799.1, on the reverse strand, counting down.
TCATCAACACTCTGATGGTCCACAGATTACAGAATGCCACCAGATGGACATCGGAAATTAATACTGGTCTTCCATGGAACGATCAAAGCGTAGACTGTTTGAGACATTACACCCACGGAGGAAAGTGCGCATGGTGACTGTTGTATTCATTTGCGATGCAATTCCTGTGTTTCATCGACACTCTGATAGTCCACAGATTACAGAATGCCTCCAGTTGTGCATCGGAAAATACTTCTGGTCTTCCAGGGAACGGTTAAATTGTAGACTGTTGGAGACATTACTCCCTTGGAGGAAAGTGCGCATGGTGACTGTTGTATTCAATTCCGATGGAATTTTGGTGTTTCGTCAACAGTCTGATAGTCCACAGATTACAGAATGCCTCCAGATGTGCATCGGAAACTACTACTGGTCTTCCAGGGAACGATCAAAGCGTAGACTGTTTGAGACATTACTCCCATGGAGGAAAGTGCGCATGGTGACTGTTGTATTCCATCCCGATGCAATTTCTGTGTTTCATCAACAGTCTTATGGTCCACAGATTACAGAATGCCTCCAGATGTGCATCGGAAACTACTACTGGTCTTCCAGGGAACGATCAAATCGTAGACTGTTTGAGACATTACTCCCATGGAGGAAATTGCGCATGTTGACTGTTGTATCTAATCCCGATGCATTATCTGTGTTTCATCAACACTCTGATAGACCACAGATTACAGAATGCCACCAGATGTGCATCGGAAACTACTACTGGTCTTCCAGTGAACAATCAAAGCGTAGACTGTTTGAGACAATCCTCTGGTGGAGGAAAGTGCGCATGGTGAATTCAATCCCGATGCAATTTCTCTGTTTCATCAACACAATGATAGTCCACAGATTACAGAATGCGACCAGATGTGCATCGGAAACTACTACTGGTCTTCCAGGGAACGATCAAAACGTAAATTGTTTGAGACATTACTCACATTGAGGAAAGTGCGCATGGTGACTGTTGTATTCAATCCCGATGCCATTTTTTTGTGTTTCATCAATACTCTGATAGTTCACAGATTACGGAATGCCACCAGATGTGCATCGGAAACTACAACTGGTCTTCCAGGGAAAGATCAAAGCGAGGACTGTTTGAGACATTACTCCCATGGAGGAAAGTGCGAATGGTGACTGTTGTATTCAAACCCGATGCAATTTCTGTGTTTCATCAACAGTCTTATAGTCCACAGATTACAGAATGCCTCCAGATGTGCATCAGAAACTACTACTGGTCTTCCAGGGAACGATCAAATCGTAGACTGTTTGAGACATTACTCCCATGAAGGAAAGTGTGCATGGTGACTGTTGTATTCAATCCCGATGCAATTTCTGTGTTTCATCAACAATTTGATAGTCCACAGATTACAGAATGCCACCAGACGTGCATCTGAAACTACTACTGGTCTTCCAGGGAACGATCAAAGCGTAGACTGTTTGAGAAATTACTCCCATGGAGGAAAGTGCGCATGGTGACTGTTGTATTCAATGCCGATGCAATTTCTGTGTTTCATCAATACTCTGATAGTCCACAGATTCCAGAATGCCACCAGATGTGCATCGGAAACTACTACTGGTATTCCAGAGAACAATCAAAGCGTAGACTGTTTGAGACATTACTCCGGTGGAGGAAAGTGGGCATGGTGAATTCAATCCCGATGCAATTTCTATGTTTCATCAACACTCTGCTAGTCCACAGATTACAGAATGCCACCAGATGTGCATCAGAAACTACTACTGGTCTTCCAGGGAACGATCAAAACGTAAATTGTTTGAGACATTACTCACATTGAGGATAGTGCGCATGGTGACAGTTGTATTCAATCCCGATGCAATTTCTGTGTTTCATCAACACTCTGATAGTCCACAGATTACAGAATGCCTCCAGTTGTGCATCGGAAACTACTTCTGGTCTTCCAGGGAACGATTAAATCGTAGACTGTTGGAGACATTACTCAATTGGAGGAAAGTGCGCATGGTGACTGTTGTATTCAATTCCGATGGAATTTCTGTGTTTCATCATCAGTCTGATAGTCCACAGATTACAGAATGCCTCCAGATGTGCATCGGAAACTACTACTGGTCTTCCAGGGAACGATCAAAGCGTAGACTGTTTGAGACATTACTCCCATGGAGGAAAGTGCGCATGGTGACTGTTGTATTCCATCCCGATGCAATTTCTGTGTTTCATCAACAGTCTTATAGTCCACAGATTACAGAATGCCTCCAGATGTGCATCGGAAACTACTACTGGTCTTCCAGGGAACGATCAAATCGTAGACTGTTTGAGACATTACTCCCATGGAGGAAATTGCGCATGTTGACTGTTGTATCTAATCCCGATGCATTATCTGTGTTTCATCAACACTCTGATAGACCACAGATTACAGAATGCCACCAGATGTGCATCGGAAACTACTACTGGTCTTCCAGAGAACAATCAAAGCGTAGACTGTTTGAGACAATCCTCTGGTGGAGGAAAGTGCGCATGGTGAATTCAATCCCGATGCAATTTCTCTGTTTCATCAACACAATGATAGTCCACAGATTACAGAATGCGACCAGATGTGCATTGGAAACTACTACTGGTCTTCCAGGGAACGATCAAAACGTAAATTGTTTGAGACATTACTCACATTGAGGAAAGTGCGCATGGTGACTGTTGTATTCAATCCCGATGCCATTTTTTTGTGTTTCATCAATACTCTGATAGTTCACAGATTACGGAATGCCACCAGATGTGCATCGGAAACTACAACTGGTCTTCCAGGGAAAGATCAAAGCGAGGACTGTTTGAGACATTACTCCCATGGAGGAAAGTGCGAATGGTGACTGTTGTATTCAAACCCGATGCAATTTCTGTGTTTCATCAACAGTCTTATAGTCCACAGATTACAGAATGCCTCCAGATGTGCATCAGAAACTACTACTGGTCTTCCAGGGAACGATCAAATCGTAGACTGTTTGAGACATTACTCCCATGAAGGAAAGTGTGCATGGTGACTGTTGTATTCAATCCCGATGCAATTTCTGTGTTTCATCAACAGTCTGATAGTCCACAGATTACAGAATGCCACCAGACGTGCATCTGAAACTACTACTGGTCTTCCAGGGAACGATCAAAGCGTAGACTGTTTGAGAAATTACTCGCATGGAGGAAAGTGCGTATGGTGACTGTTGTATTCAATGCCGATGCAATTTCTGTGTTTCATCAATACTCTGATAGTCCACAGATTCCAGAATGCCACCAGATGTGCATCGGAAACTACTACTGGTATTCCAGAGAACAATCAAAGCGTAGACTGTTTGAGACATTACACCGGTGGAGGAAAGTGGGCATGGTGAATTCAATTACGATGCAATTTCTATGTTTCATCAACACTCTGCTAGTCCACAGATTACAGAATGCCACCAGATGTGCATCAGAAACTACTACTGGTCTTCCAGGGAACGATCAAAACGTAAATTGTTTGAGACATTACTCACATTGAGGATAGTGCGCATGGTGACAGTTGGGTTCAATCCCGATGCAATTTCTGTGTTTCATCAACACTCTGATAGTCCACAGATTACAGAATGCCTCCAGTTGTGCATCGGAAACTACTTCTGGTCTTCCAGGGAACGATTAAATCGTAGACTGTTGGAGACATTACTCAATTGGAGGAAAGTGCGCATGGTGACTGTTGTATTCAATTCCGATGGAATTTCTGTGTTTCATCAACAGTCTGATAGTCCACAGATTACAGAATGCCTCCAGATGTGCATCGGAAACTACTACTGGTCTTCCAGGGAACGATCAAAGCGTAGACTGTTTGAGACATTACTCCCATGGAGGAAAGTGCGCATGGCGACTGTTTTATTCCATCCCGATGCAATTTCTGTGTTTCATCAACAGTCTTATAGTCCACAGATTACAGAATGCCTCCAGATGTGCATCGGAAACTACTACTGGTCTTCCAGGGAACGATCAAATCGTAGACTGTTTGAGACATTACTCCCATGGAGGAAAGTGCGCATGGTGACTGTTGTATTTAATCCCGATGCATTTTCTGTATTTCATCAACACTCTGATAGACCACAGATTACAGAATGCCACCAGATGTGCATCGGAATCTCCTACTGGTATTCCAGGGAACGATCAAAGCGTAGACTGTTTGAGACATTACTCCCGTGGAGGAAAGTGCGCGTGGTGACTGTTGTATTTAATCCCGATGCAATTTCTGTGTTTCATCAATACTCTGATGGTCCACAGATTACAGAATGCCACCAGATGTGCATCGGAAACTAATACTGGTCTTCCAGGGAACGATCAAAGTGTAGACTGTTTGAGACATTACTTCCATGGAGGAAAGTGCGCATGGTGACTGTTGTATTCAATGCCGATGCAATTTCTTTGTTTCATTAACACTCTGATAGTCCCTAGATTACAGAATGACACCAGATGTGCATCGGATACTACTGCTGGTCTTCCAGGGAACGATCAAAGCGTAGACTGTTTGAGACATTACTCCGGTGGAGGAAAGTGCCCATGGTTACTGTTGTATTCAATCCCGATGCAATTTCTGTGTTTCATCAACAGTCTTATAGTCCACAGATTACAGAATGCCTCCAGATGTGCATCGCAAACTACTACTGGTCTTCCAGGGAACGATCTAATCGTAGACTGTTTGAGACATTACTCCCATGGAGGAAAGTGCGCATGGTGAATGTTGTATTCAATCCCGATGGAATTTCTCTGTTTCATCAACAGTCTGATAGTCGACAGATTACAGAATGCCTCCAGATGTGCATCGGAAATTACTACTGGTCTTCCAGGGAACGATCAAAGCGTAGTCTGTTTGAGACATTGCTCGCCATCGAGGAAAGTGCGCATGGTGACTGTTCTATTTAATCAAAATGCAATTTCTGTGGTTCATCAACACTCTGATAGTCCACAGACCACAGAATGCCTCCAGATGTGCATCGGAAACTACTACTGGTCTTGAAGGGAACGATAAAAGCGTAGACTGTTTGAGACACTACTCCCATGGAGGAAAGTGCGCATGGCGACTGTTGTATTCAATCCCGATGCAATTTCTGTGTTTCATCAACACTCTGATAGTCCACAGATTACAGAATGCCACCAGATGTGCATCGGAAACTACTACTGGTCTTCCAGGGCACGATCAAAGCGTAGACTGTTTGCGACATTACTCCGGTGGAGGAAAGTGCGCATGGTGGCTGTTGTATTCAATCCCGATGCAATTTCTGTGTTTCATCAACACTCTGATAGTCCACAGATTACAAAATGCCACCAGATGTGCATCGGAAACTACTACTGGTCTTCCAGGGAACGATCAAAACGTAAATTGTTTCAGACATTACTCACATTGAGGAAAGTGCGCATGGTGACTGTTGTATTCAATCACGATGCCATTTTTTGTGTTTCATCAATACTCTGATAGTCCACAGATTACAGAATGCCACCAGATGTGCACCGGAAACTACTACTGGTCTTCCAGGAACGATCAAAGCGTAGACTGTTTGAGAAATTACTCCCATGGAGGAAAGTGCGCATGGTGACTGTTGTATTCAATGCCGATTCAATTTCTGTGTTTCATCAACACTCTCATAGTCCACGGATTACAGAATGCCACCAGATGTGCACCGGAAACTACTACTGGTCTTCCAGGAACGATCAAAGCGTAGACTGTTTGAGAAATTACTCCCATGGAGGAAAGTGCGCATGGTGACTGTTGTATTCAATGCCGATTCAATTTCTGTGTTTCATCAATACTCTGATAGTCCACAGATTGCAGAATGCCACCAGATGTGCATCGGAAACTACTACTGGTATTCCAGAGAACAATCAAAGCGTAGACTGTTTGAGACATTACTCCGGTGGATGAAAGTGGGCATGGTGAATTCAATCCCGATGCAATTTCTATGTTTCATCAACACTCTGATAGTCCACAGATTACAGAATGCCACCAGATGTGCATCAGAAACTACTATTGGTCTTCCAGGGAACGATCAAAACGTAAATTGTTTGAGACATTACTCACATTGAGGAAAGTGCGCATGGTGACAGTTGTATTCAATCCCGATGCAATTTCTGTGTTTCATCTTCACTCTGATAGTCCACAGATTACAGAATGCCACCAGATGTGCATCGGAAACTACTACTGGTCTTCCAGGGAACGATTAAAGCGTAGACTGTTTGCGACATTACTCCGGTGGAGGAAAGTGCGCATGGTGACTGTTGTATTCAATCCCGATGCAATTTCTGTGTTTCATCAACACTCTGATAGTTCACAGATTACAAAATGCCACCAGATGTGCATCGGAAACTACTACTGGTCTTCCAGGGAACGATCAAAACGTAAATTGTTTGAGACATTACTCACATTGAGGAAAGTGCGCATAGTGACTGTTGTATTCAATCACGATGCCATTTTTTGTGTTTCATCAATACTCTGATAGTCCACAGATTACAGAATGCCACCAGATGTGCATCGGAAACTACTACTGGTCTTCCAGGGAACGATCAAAGCGTGGACTGTTTGAGACATTACTCCCATGGAGGAAAGTGCGAATGGTGACTGTTGTATTCAAACCCGATGCAATTTCTGTGTTTCATCGACACTCTGATAGTCCACAGATTACAGAATGCCACCAGATGTGCATCGGAAACTAATAGTGGTCTTCCAGGGAACGATCAAAGCGTAGACTGTTTGAGACATTACTCCCGAGGAGGAAGGTGCGCGTGGTGACTGTTGTATTCAATCCCGAAGCAATTTCTGTGTTTCATCAACACTCTGATGGTCCACAGATTACAGAATGAAACCAGATGTCCATCGCAAACTAATACTGGTCTTCCAGGGAACGATCAAAGCGTAGACTGTTTGAGACATCACTCCCATGGAGGAAAGTGCGTATGGTGACTTTTGTATTCAATCCCGATGCAATTTCTGTGTTTCATCAACACTCTCATAGTCCACGGATTACAGAATGCCACCAGATGTGCATCTGAAACTACTACTGGTCTTCCAGGGAACGATCAAAGCGTAGACTGTTTGAGACATTATTCCCGTGCAGGAAAGTGTGCATGGTGACTGTTGTATTCAATCCCGATGCAATTTCTGTGTTTCATCAACACTCTCAAAGTCCACGGATTACAGAATGCCACCAGATGTGCACCGGAAACTACTACTGGTCTTCCAGGAACGATCTAAGCGTAGACTGTTTGAGAAATTACTCCCATGGAGGAAAGTGCGCATGGTGACTGTTGTATTCAATGCCGATGCAATTTCTGTGTTTCATCAATACTCTGATAGTCCACAGATTGCAGAATGCCACCAGACGTGCATCGGAAACTACTACTGGTATTCCAGAGAACAATCAAAGCGTTGACTGTTTGAGACATTACTCCGGTGGAGGAAAGTGGGCATGGTGAATTTAATCCCGATGCAATTTCTATGTTTCATCAACACTCTGATAGTCCACAGATTACAGAATGCCACCAGATGTGCATCAGAAACTACTACTGGTCTTCCAGGGAACGATCAAAACGTAAATTGTTTGAGACATTACTCACATTGAGGAAAGTGCGCATGGTGACAGTTGTATTCAATCCCGATGCAATTTCTGTGTTTCATCGACACTCTGATAGTCCACAGATTACAGAATGCCACCAGATGTGCATCGGAAACTACTACTGGTCAGCCAGGGAACGTTCAAAGCGTGGACTATTTGAGACGTTACTCCCATGGAGGAAAGTGCGAATGGTGACTGTTGCATTCAATCCCGATGCAATTTCTGTGTTTCATCAACTCTCTGATAGTCCACAGATTACAGAATGCAACCAGATGTGCATCGGAAACTACTACTGGTCTTCCAGGGAACGATCAAAGCGTAGACTGTCTGAGACATTACTCCCGTGGACGAAAGTGCGCGTGGTGACTGTTGTATTCAATCCCGATGCAATTTCTGTGTTTCATCAACACTCTGATGGTCCACAGATTACAGAATGCCACCAGATGTCCATCGGAAATTAATACTGGTCTTCCATGGAACGATTAAAGCGTAGACTGTTTGAGACATTACTCCCATGGAGGAAAGTGCGCATGGTGACTGTTGTATTCATTCCCGATGCAATTTCTGTGTTTCATCAACACTCTGATAGTCCACAGATTACAGAATGCCTCCAGTTGTGCATCGGAAACTACTTCTGGTCTTCCAGGGAACGATTAAATCGTAGACTGTTGGAGACATTACTCAATTGGAGGAAAGTGCGCATGGTGACTGTTGTATTCAATTCCGATGGAATTTCTGTGTTTCATCAACAGTCTGATAGTCCACAGATTACAGAATGCCACCAGATGTGCATCTGAAACTACTACTGGTCTTCCAGGGAACGATCAAAGCGTAGACTGTTTGAGACATTACTCCCATGGAGGAAACTGCGCATGGTGACTGTTGTATTCCTTCCCGATGCAATTTCTGTGTTTCATCAACAGTCTTATAGTCCACAGATTACAGAATGCCTCCAGATATGCATCGGAAACTACTACTGGTCTTCCAGGGAACGATCAAATCGTAGACTGTTTGAGACATTACTCCCATGGAGGAAAGTGCGCATGGTGACTGTTGTATTTAATCCCGATGCATTTTCTGTGTTTCATCAACACTCTGATAGACCACAGATTACAGAATGCCACCAGATGTACATCGGAAACTCCTACTGGTCTTCCAGGGAACGATCAAAGCGTAGACTGTTTGAGACATTACTCCCGTGGAGGAAAGTGCGCGTGGTGACTGTTGTATTTAATCCCGATGCAATTTCTGTGTTTCATCAATACTCTGATGGTCCACAGATTACAGAATGCCACCAGATGTGCATCGGAAACTAATACTGGTCTTCCAGGGAACGATCAAGATGTAGTCTGTTTGAGACATTACTTCCATGGAGGAAAGTGCGCATGGTGACTGTTGTATTCAATGCCGATGCAGTTACTTTGTTTCATTAACACTCTGATAGTCCATAGACTACAGAATGCCACCAGATGTGCATCGGAAACTACTGCTGGTCTTCCAGGGAACGATCAAAGCGTAGACTGTTTGAGACATTACGCCAGTGGAGGAAAGTGCCCATGGTGACTGTTGTATTCAATCCCGATGCAATTTCTGTGTTTCATCAACAGTCTTATAGTCCACAGATTACAGAATGCCTCCAGATGTGCATCGCAAACTACTACTGGTCTTCCAGGGAACGATCTAATCGTAGACTGTTTGAGACATTACTCCCATGGAGGAAAGTGCGCATGGTGAATGTTGTATTCAATTCCGATGGAATTTCTCTGTTTCATCAACAGTCTGATAGTCCACAGATTACAGAATATCGCGAGATGTGCATCGGAAACTACTACTGGTCTTCCAGGGAACGATCAAAGCGTACACTGTTTGAGACATTACTCCCATATAGGAAAGTGCACAAGGTGACTGTTGTATTCAATCCCGATGCAATTTCAGTGTTTCATCAACACTCTGATAGTCCACAGATTACAGAATGCCTATAGATGTGCATCGTAAGCTACCACTGGTTTTCCAGGGAACGATCAAAACGTAGACTGTTTGAAACATTACTCCCATGGAGGAAAGTGCGCATGGTAACTGCTGTATTCAATCCCGATGCAATTTCTGTTTTTAATCAACACTTTGAAGGTCAACAGATTACAGAATGCCTCCAGATGTGCATCGGAAACTACTACTGGTCTTCCAGGGAACGATCAAAGCGTAGTCTGTTTGAGACATTGCTCGCCATGGAGGAAAGTGCGCATGGTGACTGTTGTATTTAATCAAAATGCAATTTCTGTGGTTCATCAACACTCTGATAGTCCACAGACCACAGAATGCCTCCAGATGTGCATCGGAAACTACTACTGGTCTTGAAGGGAACGATAAAAGCGTAGACTGTTTGAGAAACTACTCCCATGGAGGAAAGTGCGCATGGCGACTGTTGTATTCAATCCCGATGCAATATCTGTGTTTCATCAACACTCTGATAGTCCACAGATTACAGAATGCCACCAGATGTGCATCGGAAACTACTACTGGTCTTCCAGGGAACGATCAAAGCGTAGACTGTTTGCGACATTACTCTGGTGGATGAAGGTGCGCATGGTGACTGTTGTATTCAATCCCGATGCAATTTCTGTGTTTCATCAACACTCTGATAGTCCACAGATTACAAAATGCCACCAGATGTGCATCGGAAACTACTACTGGTCTTCCAGGGAACGATCAAAACGTAAATTGTTTGAGACATTACTCACATTGAGGAAAGTGCGCATGGTGACTGTTGTATTCAATCACGATGCCATTTTTTGTGTTTCATCAATACTCTGATAGTCCACAGATTACAGAATGCCACCAGATGTGCATCGGAAACTACTACTGGTCTTCCAGGGAACGATCAAAGCGTGGACTGTTTGAGACATTACTCCCATGGAGGAAAGTGCGCATGGTGACTGTTGTATTTAATCCCGATGCATTTTCTGTGTTTCATCAACACTCTGATAGACCACAGATTACAGAATGCCACCAGATGTGCATCGGAATCTCCTACTGGTATTCCAGGGAACGATCAAAGCGTAGACTGTTTGAGACATTACTCCCGTGGAGGAAAGTGCGCGTGGTGACTGTTGTATTTAATCCCGATGCAATTTCTGTGTTTCATCAATACTCTGATGGTCCACAGATTACAGAATGCCACCAGATGTGCATCGGAAACTAATACTGGTCTTCCAGGGAACGATCAAAGTGTAGACTGTTTGAGACATTACTTCCATGGAGGAAAGTGCGCATGGTGACTGTTGTATTCAATGCCGATGCAATTTCTTTGTTTCATTAACACTCTGATAGTCCCTAGATTACAGAATGACACCAGATGTGCATCGGATACTACTGCTGGTCTTCCAGGGAACGATCAAAGCGTAGACTGTTTGAGACATTACTCCGGTGGAGGAAAGTGCGCATGGCGACTGTTGTATTCAATCCCGATGCAATTTCTGTGTTTCATCAACACTCTGATAGTCCACAGATTACAGAATGCCACCAGATGTGCATCGGAAACTACTACTGGTCTTCCAGGGAACGATCAAAGCGTAGACTGTTTGCGACATTACTCCGGTGGAGGAAAGTGCGCATGGTGGCTGTTGTATTCAATCCCGATGCAATTTCTGTGTTTCATCAACACTCTGATAGTCCACAGATTACAAAATGCCACCAGATGTGCATCGGAAACTACTACTGGTCTTCCAGGGAACGATCAAAACGTAAATTGTTTCAGACATTACTCACATTGAGGAAAGTGCGCATGGTGACTGTTGTATTCAATCACGATGCCATTTTTTGTGTTTCATCAATACTCTGATAGTCCACAGATTACAGAATGCCACCAGATGTGCATCGGAAACTACTACTGGTCTTCCAGGGAACGATGAAAGCGTGGAATGTTTGAGACATTACTCCCATGGAGGAAAGTGCGAATGGTGACTGTTGTATTCAAACCCGATGCAATTTCTGTGTTTCATCGACACTCTGATAGTCCACAGATTACAGAATGCCACGAGATGTGCATCGGAAACTACTACTGGTCTTCCAGGGAACGATCAAAGCGTAGACTGTTTGCGACATTACTCCGGTGGAGGAAAGTGCGCATGGTGGCTGTTGTATTCAATCCCGATGCAATTTCTGTGTTTCATCAACACTCTGATAGTCCACAGATTACAAAATGCCACCAGATGTGCATCGGAAACTACTACAGGTCTTCCAGGGAACGATCAAAACGTAAATTGTTTCAGACATTACTCACATTGAGGAAAGTGCGCATGGTGACTGTTGTATTCAATCACGATGCCATTTTTTGTGTTTCATCAATACTCTGATAGTCCACAGATTACAGAATGCCACCAGATGTGCATCGGAAACTACTACTGGTCTTCCAGGGAACGATGAAACCGTGGAATGTTGAGACATTACTCCCATGGAGGAAAGTGCGAATGGTGACTGTTGTATTCAAACCCGATGCAATTTCTGTGTTTCATCGACACTCTGATAGTCCACAGATTACAGAATGCCACCAGATGTGCATCGGAAACTAATAGTGGTCTTCCAGGGAACGATCAAAGCGTAGACTGTTTGAGACATTACTCCCGAGGAGGAAGGTGCGAGTGGTGACTGTTGTATTCAATCCCGAAGCAATTTCTGTGTTTCATCAACACTCTGATGGTCCACAGATTACAGAATGAAACCAGATGTCCATCGCAAACTAATACTGGTCTTCCAGGGAACGATCAAAGCGTAGACTGTTTGAGACATCACTCCCATGGAGGAAAGTGCGTATGGTGACTTTTGTATTCAATCCCGATGCAATTTCTGTGTTTCATCAACACTCTCGTAGTCCACGGATTACAGAATGCCACCAGATGTGCATCTGAAACTACTACTGGTCTTCCAGGGAACGATCAAAGCGTAGACTGTTTGAGACATTATTCCCGTGCAGGAAAGTGTGCATGGTGACTGTTGTATTCAATCCCGATGCAATTTCTGTGTTTCATCAACACTCTCATAGTCCACGGATTACAGAATGCCACCAGATGTGCACCGGAAACTACTACTGGTCTTCCAGGAACGATCAAAGCGTAGACTGTTTGAGAAATTACTCCCATGGAGGAAAGTGCGCATGGTGACTGTTGTATTCAATGCCGATTCAATTTCCGTGTTTCATCAATACTCTGATAGTCCACAGATTGCAGAATGCCACCAGATGTGCATCGGAAACTACTACTGGTATTCCAGAGAACAATCAAAGTGTAGACTGTTTGAGACATTACTCCGGTGGATGAAAGTGGGCATGGTGAATTCAATCCCGATGCAATTTCTATGTTTCATCAACACTCTGATAGTCCACAGATTACAGAATGCCACCAGATGTGCATCAGAAACTACTATTGGTCTTCCAGGGAACGATCAAAACGTAAATTGTTTGAGACATTACTCACATTGAGGAAAGTGCGCATGGTGACAGTTGTATTCAATCCCGATGCAATTTCTGTGTTTCATCGACACTCTGATAGTCCACAGATTACAGAATGCCACCAGATGTGCATCGGAAACTACTACTGGTCTTCCAGGGAACGTTCAAAGCGTAGACTGTTTGCGACATTACTCCGGTGGAGGAAAGTGCGCATGGTGACTGTTGTATTCAATCCCGATGCAATTTCTGTGTTTCATCAACACTCTGATAGTTCACAGATTACAAAATGCCACCAGATGTGCATCGGAAACTACTACTGGTCTTCCAGGGAACGATCAAAACGTAAATTGTTTGAGACATTACTCACATTGAGGAAAGTGCGCATGGTGACTGTTGTATTCAATCACGATGCCATTTTTTGTGTTTCATCAATACTCTGATAGTCCACAGATTACAGAATGCCACCAGATGTGCATCGGAAACTACTACTGGTCTTCCAGGGAACGATCAAAGCGTGGACTGTTTGAGACATTACTCCCATGGAGGAAAGTGCGAATGGTGACTGTTGTATTCAAACCCGATGCAATTTCTGTGTTTCATCGACACTCTGATAGTCCACAGATTACAGAATGCCACCAGATGTGCATCGGAAACTAATAGTGGTCTTCCAGGGAACGATCAAAGCGTAGACTGTTTGAGACATTACTCCCGAGGAGGAAGGTGCGCGTGGTGACTGTTGTATTCAATCCCGAAGCAATTTCTGTGTTTCATCAACACTCTGATGGTCCACAGATTACAGAATGAAACCAGATGTCCATCGCAAACTAATACTGGTCTTCCAGGGAACGATCAAAGCGTAGACTGTTTGAGACATCACTCCCATGGAGGAAAGTGCGTATGGTGACTTTTGTATTCAATCCCGATGCAATTTCTGTGTTTCATCAACACTCTCATAGTCCACGGATTACAGAATGCCACCAGATGTGCATCTGAAACTACTACTGGTCTTCCAGGGAACGATCAAAGCGTAGACTGTTTGAGACATTATTCCCGTGCAGGAAAGTGTGCATGGTGACTGTTGTATTCAATCCCGATGCAATTTCTGTGTTTCATCAACACTCTCATAGTCCACGGATTACAGAATGCCACCAGATGTGCACCGGAAACTACTACTGGTCTTCCAGGAACGATCTAAGCGTAGACTGTTTGAGAAATTACTCCCATGGAGGAAAGTGCGCATGGTGACTGTTGTATTCAATGCCGATGCAATTTCTGTGTTTCATCAATACTCTGATAGTCCACAGATTGCAGAATGCCACCAGACGTGCATCGGAAACTACTACTGGTATTCCAGAGAACAATCAAAGCGTTGACTGTTTGAGACATTACTCCGGTGGAGGAAAGTGGGCATGGTGAATTCAATCCCGATGCAATTTCTATGTTTCATCAACACTCTGATAGTCCACAGATTACAGAATGCCACCAGATGTGCATCAGAAACTACTACTGGTCTTCCAGGGAACGATCAAAACGTAAATTGTTTGCGACATTACTCACATTGAGGAAAGTGCGCATGGTGACAGTTGTATTCAATCCCGATGCAATTTCTGTGTTTCATCGACACTCTGATAGTCCACAGATTACAGAATGCCACCAGATGTGCATCGGAAACTACTACTGGTCAGCCAGGGAACGTTCAAAGCGTGGACTATTTGAGACGTTACTCCCATGGAGGAAAGTGCGAATGGTGACTGTTGCATTCAATCCCGATGCAATTTCTGTGTTTCATCAATTCTCTGATAGTCCACAGATTACAGAATGCCACCGGATGTGCATCGGAAACTACTACTGGTCTTCCAGGGAACGATCAAAGCGTAGACTGTCTGAGACATTACTCCCGTGGACGAAAGTGCGCGTGGTGACTGTTGTATTCAATCCCGATGCAATTTCTGTGTTTCATCAACACTCTGATGGTCCACAGATTACAGAATGCCACCAGATGTCCATCGGAAATTAATACTGGCCTTCCATGGAACGATTAAAGCGTAGACTGTTTGAGACATTACTCCCATGGAGGAAAGTGCGCATGGTGACTGTTGTATTCATTCCCGATGCAATTTCTGTGTTTCATCAACACTCTGATAGTCCACAGATTACAGAATGCCTCCAGTTGTGCATCGGAAACTACTTCTGGTCTTCCAGGGAACGATTAAATCGTAGACTGTTGGAGACATTACTCAATTGGAGGAAAGTGCTCATGGTGACTGTTGTATTCAATTCCGATGGAATTTCTGTGTTTCATCAACAGTCTGATAGTCCACAGATTACAGAATGCCACCAGATGTGCATCGGAAACTACTACTGGTCTTCCAGGGAACGATCAAAGCGTAGACTGTTTGAGACATTACTCCCATGGAGGAAAGTGCGCATTGTGACTGTTGTTTTCCATCCCGATGCAATTTCTGTGTTTCATCAACAGTCTTATAGTCCACAGATTACAGAATGCCTCCAGATATGCATCGGAAACTACTACTGGTCTTCCAGGGAACGATCAAATCGTAGACTGTTTGAGACATTACTCCCATGGAGGAAAGTGCGCATGGTGACTGTTGTATTTAATCCCGATGCATTTTCTGTGTTTCATCAACACTCTGATAGACCACAGATTACAGAATGCCACCAGATGTACATCGGAAACTCCTACTGGTCTTCCAGGGAACGATCAAAGCGTAGACTGTTTGAGACATTACTCCCGTGGAGGAAAGTGCGCGTGGTGACTGTTGTATTTAATCCCGATGCAATTTCTGTGTTTCATCAATACTCTGATGGTCCACAGATTACAGAATGCCACCAGATGTGCATCGGAAACTAATACTGGTCTTCCAGGGAACGATCAAGGTGTAGACTGTTTGAGACATTACTTCCATGGAGGAAAGTGCGCATGGTGACTGTTGTATTCAATGCCGATGCAATTTCTTTGTTTCATTAACACTCTGATAGTCCATAGACTACAGAATGCCACCAGATGTGCATCGGAAACTACTGCTGGTCTTCCAGGGAACGATCAAAGCGTAGACTGTTTGAGACATTACGCCAGTGGAGGAAAGTGCCCATGGTGACTGTTGTATTCAATCCCGATGCAATTTCTGTGTTTCATCAACAGTCTTATAGTCCACAGATTACAGAATGCCTCCAGATGTGCATCGCAAACTACTACTGGTCTTCCAGGGAACGATCTAATCGTAGACTGTTTGAGACATTACTCCCATGGAGGAAAGTGCGCATGGTGAATGTTGTATTCAATTCCGATGGAATTTCTCTGTTTCATCAACAGTCTGATAGTCCACAGATTACAGAATATCGCCAGATGTGCATCGGAAACTACTACTGGTCTTCCAGGGATCGATCAAAGCGTACACTGTTTGAGACATTACTCCCATATAGGAAAGTGCACAAGGTGACTGTTGTATTCAATCCCGATGAAATTTCAGTGTTTCATCAACACTCTGATAGTCCACAGATTACAGAATGCCTATAGATGTGCATCGTAAGCTACCACTGGTTTTCCAGGGAACGATCAAAACGTAGACTGTTTGAAACATTACTCCCATGGAGGAAAGTGCGCATGGTAACTGCTGTATTCAATCCCGATGCAATTTCTGTTTTTAATCAACACTTTGAAGGTCAACAGATTACAGAATGCCTCCAGATGTGCATCGGAAACTACTACTGGTCTCCCAGGGAACGATCAAAGCGTAGTCTGTTTGAGACATTGCTCGCCATGGAGGAAAGTGCGCATGGTGATTGTTGTATTTAATCAAAATGCAATTTCTGTGGTTCATCAACACTCTGATAGACCACAGACCACAGAATGCCTCCAGATGTGCATCGGAAACTACTACTGGTCTTGAAGGGAACGATAAAAGCGTAGACTGTTTGAGAAACTACTCCCATGGAGGAAAGTGCGCATGGCGACTGTTGTATTCAATCCCGATGCAATATCTGTGTTTCATCAACACTCTGATAGTCCACAGATTACAGAATGCCACCAGATGTGCATCGGAAACTACTACTGGTCTTCCAGGGAACGATCAAAGCGTAGACTGTTTGCGACATTACTCCGGTGGATGAAGGTGCGCATGGTGACTGTTGTATTCAATCCCGATGCAATTTCTGTGTTTCATCAACACTCTGATAGTCCACAGATTACAAAATGCCACCAGATGTGCATCGGAAACTACTACTGGTCTTCCAGGGAACGATCAAAGCGTGGACTGTTTGAGACATTACTCCCATGGAGGAAAGTGCGAATGGTGACTGTTGTATTCAAACCCGATGCAATTTCTGTGTTTCATCGACACTCTGATAGTCCACAGATTACAGAATGCCACCAGATGTGCATCGGAAACTAATAGTGGTCTTCCAGGGAACGATCAAAGCGTAGACTGTTTGAGACATTACTCCCGAGGAGGAAGGTGCGCGTGGTGACTGTTGTATTCAATCCCGATGCAATTTCTGTGTTTCATCAACACTCTGATGGTCCACAGATTACAGAATGAAACCAGATGTCCATCGCAAACTAATACTGGTCTTCCAGGGAACGATCAAAGCGTAGACTGTTTGAGACATCACTCCCATGGAGGAAAGTTCGAATGGTGACTGTTGTATTCAAACCCGATGCCATTTCTGTGTTTCATCGACACTCTGATAGTCCACAGGTTACAGAATGCCACCAGATGTGCATCGGAAACTAATAGTGGTCTTCCAGGGAACGATCAAAGCGTAGACTGTTTGAGACATTACTCCCGAGGAGGAAGGTGCGCGTGGTGACTGTTGTATTCAATCCCGATGCAATTTCTGTGTTTCATCAACACTCTGATAGTCCACAGATTACAAAATGCCACCAGATGTGCATTGGAAACTACTACTGGTCTTCCAGAGAACAATCAAAGCGTAGACTGTTTGAGACATTACTCTGGTGGAGGAAGGTGCGCATGGTGAATTCAATCGCGATGCAATTTCTGTGTTTCATCAACACTCTGATAGTCCACAGATTACAGAATGCCACCAGATGTGCATCGGAAACTACTATTGGTCTTCCAGGGAACGATCAAAGCGTAAATTGATTGAGACATTACTCACATTGAGGAAAGTGCGGATGGTGACTGTTGTATTTAATCCCGATGCAATTTCTGTGTTTCATCAACACTCTGATAGTCTAAAGATTACAGAATGCCACCAGATGTGCATCGGAAACTACTACTGGTCTTCCAGAGAACAATCAAAGTGCAGACTGTTTGAGACAATCCTCTGGTGGAGGAAAGTGCTCATGGTGAATTCAATCCCGATGCAATTTCTCTGTTTCATCAACACAATGATAGTCCACAGATTACAGAATGCCACCAGATGTGTATCGGAAACTACTACTGGTCTTCCAGGGAACGATCAAATCGTAGACTGTTTGAGACATTTTTCCCATGGAGGAAAGTGCGGATGGTGACTGTTGTATTCAATCCAAATGCAATTTCTGTGTTTCATTAACTCTCTGGTAGTCCACACATTACAGAATGCCACCAGATGTGCACCGGAAACTACTACTGGTCTTAAAGGGAACGATCAAAGGGTAGACTGTTTGAGACATTTCTCCGGTGGAGGAAAGTGCGCATGGTGACTGTTGTATTCAATCCCGATGCAATATCTGTGTTTCATCAACTCTCTGATAGTCCACAGATTACAAAATGCCACCAGATGTGCATCGGAAACTACTACTGGTCTTCCAGAGAACAATCAAAGTGCAGACTGTTTGAGACAATCCTCTGGTGGAGGAAAGTGCTCATGGTGAATTCAATCCCGATGGAATTTCTCTGTTTCATCAACACAATGATAGTCCACAGATTACAGAATGCCACCAGATGTGCATCGGAAACTACTACTGGTCTTCCAGGGAACGATCAAAACGTAAATTGTTTGAGACATTACTCACATTGAGGAAAGTGCGCATGGTGACTGTTGTATTCAATCCCGATGCCATTTTTTGTGTTTCATCAATACTCTGATAGTCCACAGATTACAGAATTCCACCAGATGTGCATCGGAAACTACTACTGGTCTTCCAGGGAACGATCAAAGCGTGGACTGTTTGAGACATTACTCCCATGGAGGAATGTGCGAATGGTGACTGTTGTATTCAAACCCGATGCAACCTCTGTGTTTCATCGACACTCTGATAGTCCACAGATTAAAGAATGCCACCAGATGTGCATCGGAAACTAATAGTGGTCTTCCAGGGAATGATCAAAGCGTAGACTGTTTGAGACATTACTCCCGAGGAGGAAGGTGCGCGTGGTGACTGTTGTATTCAATGCCGATGCAATTTCTGTGTTTCATCAACACTCTGATGGTCCACAGATTACAGAATGAAACCAGATGTCCATCGCAAACTAATACTGGTCTTCCAGGGAACGATCAAAGCGTAGACTGTTTGAGACATCACTCCCATGGAGGAAAGTGCGTATGCTGACTTTTGTATTCAATCCCGATGCAATTTCTGTGTTTCATCAACACTCTGATAGTCCACAGATTACAGAATGCCTCCAGTTGTGCATCGGAAACTACTTCTGGTCTTCCAGGGAACGATCAAAGCGTAGACTGTTTGAGACATTACTCCGATGGAGGGAAGTGCGCATGGTGACTGTTGTATTTAATCCCGATGGAATTTCTGTGTTTCATCAACAGTCTGATAGTCCACAGATTACAGAATGCCTCCAGATGTGCTTTGGAAACTACTACTGGTCTTCCAGGGAACGATCAAAGCGTAGACTGTTTGAGACATTACTCCCATGGAGGGAAGTGCGCATGGTGACTGTTGTATTTAATCCCGATGGAACTTCTGTGTTTCATCAATAGTCTGATAGTCCACAGATTACAGAATGCCTCCAGATGTGCTTTGGAAACTACTACTGGTCTTCCAGGGAACGATCAAAGCGTAGACTGTTTGAGACATTACTCCCATGGAGGAAAGTGCGCATGGTGACTGTTGTATTTAATGCCGATGCAATTTCTGTGTTTCATCAACACTCTGATAGTCCACAGATTACAGAATGCCACCAGATGTGCATCGGAAACTACTACTGGTCTTAAAGGGAACGATCAAAGGGTAGACAGTTTGAGACATTTCTCCGGTGGAGGAAAGTGCGCATGGTGACTGTTGTATTCAATCCCGATGCAATTTCTGTGTTTCATCAACTCTCTGATAGTCCACAGATTACAAAATGCCACCAGATGTGCATTGGAAACTACTACTGGTCTTCCAGAGAACAATTAAAGCGTAGACTGTTTGAGACATTACTCTGGTGGAGGAAGGTGCGCATGGTGAATTCAATCGCGGTGCAATTTCTGTGTTTCATCAACACTCTGATAGTCCACAGATTACAGAATGCCAAAAGATGTGCATCGGAAACTACTATTGGTCTTCCAGGGAACGATCAAAGCGTAAATTGATTGAGACATTACTCACATTGAGGAAAGTGCGGATGGTGACTGTTGTATTCAATCCCGATGCAATTTCTGTGTTTCATCAACACTCTGATAGTCTAAAGATTACAGATTGCCACCAGATGTGCATCGGAAACTACTACTGGTCTTCCAGAGAACAATCACAGCGTTGACTGTTTGAGACAATCCTCTGGTGGAGGAAATTGCTCATGGTGAATTCAATCCCGATGCAATTTCTCTGTTTCATCAACAGAATGATAGTCCACAGATTACAGAATGCCACCAGATGTGCATCGGAAACTACTACTGGTCTTCCAGGGAACGATCAAAACGTAAATTGTTTGAGACATTACTCACATTGACGAAAGTGCGCATGGTGACTGTTGTATTCAATCCCGATGCCATTTTTTGTGTTTCATCAATACTCTGATAGTCCACAGATTACAGAATGCCACCAGATGTGCATCGGAAACTACTACTGGTCTTCCAAGGAACGATCAAAGCGTGGACTGTTTGAGACATTACTCCCATGGAGGAAAGTGCGAATGGTGACTGTTGTATTCAAACCCGATGCAATTTCTGTGTTTCATCGACACTCTGATAGTCCACAGATTACAGAATGCCACCAGATGTGCATCGGAAACTAATAGTGTTCTTCCAGGGAACGATCAAAGCGTAGACTGTTTGAGACATTACTCCCGAGGAGGAAGGTGCGCGTGGTGACTGTTGTATTCAATCCCGATGCAATTTCTGTTTTTCATCAACACTCTGATGGTCCACAGATTACAGAATGAAACCAGATGTCCATCGCAAACTAATACTGGTCTTCCAGGGAACGATCAAAGCGTAGACTGTTTGAGACATCACTCCCATGGAGGAAAGTGCGTATGGTGACTTTTGTATTCAATCCCGATGCAATTTCTGTGTTTCATCAACACTCTGATAGTCCACAGATTACAGAATGCATCCAGTAGTGCATCGGAAACTACTTCTGGTCTTCCAGGAACGATCAGAGCGTAGACTGTTTGAGACATTACTCCCATGGGGGAAAGTGCGCATGGTGACTGTTGTATTTAATGCCGATGCAATTTCTGTGTTTCATCAACACTCTGATAGTCCACAGATTACAGAATGCCACCAGATGTGCATCGGAAACTACTACTGGTCTTAAAGGGAACGATCAAAGGGTAGACTGTTTGAGACATTTCTCCGGTGGAGGAAAGTGCGCATGGTGACTGTTGTATTCAATCCCGATGCAATTTCTGTGTTTCATCAACTCTCTGATAGTCCACAGATTACAAAATGCCACCAGATGTGCATCGGAAACTACTACTGGTCTTCCAGAGAACAATCAAAGTGCAGACTGTTTGAGACAATCCTCTGGTGGAGGAAAGTGCTCATGGTGAATTCAATCCCGATGCAATTTCTCTGTTTCATCAACACAATGATAGTCCACAGATTACAGAATGCCACCAGATGTGCATCGGAAACTACTACTGGTCTTCCAGGGAACGAACAAAACGTAAATTGTTTGAGACATTACTCACATTGAGGAAAGTGCGCATGGTGACTGTTGTATTCAATCCCGATGCCATTTTTTCTGTTTCATCAATACTCTGATAGTCCACAGATTACAGAATGCCACCAGATGTATATCGGAAACTACTACTGGTCTTCCAGGGAACGATCAAAGCGTGGACTGTTTGAGACATTACTCCCATGGAGGAAAGTGCGAATGGTGACTGTTGTATTCAAACCCGATGCAACCTCTGTGTTTCATCGACACTCTGATAGTCCACAGATTACAGAATGCCACCAGATGTGCATCGGAAACTAATAGTGGTCTTCCAGGGAATGATCAAAGCGTAGACTGTTTGAGACATTACTCCCGAGGAGGAAGGTGCGCGTGGTGACTGTTGTATTCAATCCCGATGCAATTTCTGTGTTTCATCAACACTCTGATGGTCCACAGATTACAGAATGAAACCAGATGTCCATCGCAAACTAATACTGGTCTTCCAGGGAACGATCAAAGCGTAGACTGTTTGAGACATCACTCCCATGGAGGAAAGTGCGTATGCTGACTTTTGTATTCAATCCCGATGCAATTTCTGTGTTTCATCAACACTCTGATAGTCCACAGATTACAGAATGCCTCCAGTTGTGCATCGGAAACTACTTCTGGTCTTCCAGGGAACGATCAAAGCGTAGACTGTTTGAGACATTACTCCCATGGAGGGAAGTGCGCATGGTGACTGTTGTATTTAATCCCGATTTAATTTCTGTGTTTCATCAACAGTTTGATAGTCCACAGATTACAGAATGCCTCCAGATGTGCTTTGGAAACTACTACTGGTCTTCCAGGGAACGATCAAAGCGTAGACTGTTTGAGACATTACTCCCATGGAGGGAAGTGCGCATGGTGACTGTTGTATTTAATCCCGATGGAACTTCTGTGTTTCATCAACAGTCTGATAGTCCACAGATTACAGAATGCCTCCAGATGTGCTTTGGAAACTACTACTGGTCTTCCAGGGAACGATCAAAGCGTAGACTGTTTGAGACATTACTCCCATGGAGGAAAGTGCGCATGGTGACTGTTGTATTCAATCCCGATGCTATTTCTGTGTTTCATCAACAGTCTTATAGTCCACAGATTACAGAATGCCTCCAGATGTGCATCGGAAACTACTACTGGTCTTCCAGGGAACGATCAAATCGTAGACTGTTTGAGACATTATTCCCATGGTGGAATGTGCGGATGGTGACTGTTGTATTCAATCCAAATGCAATTTCTGTGTTTCATTAACACTCTGATACCACACATTACAGAATGCCACCAGATGTGCACCGGAAACTACTACTGGTCTTCCAGGAACGATCAGAGCGTAGACTGTTTGAGACATTACTCCCATGGAGGAAAGTGCGCATGGTGACTGTTGTATTTAATGCCGATGCAATTTCTGTGTTTCATCAACACTCTGATAGTCCACAGATTACAGAATGCCACCAGATGTGCATCGGAAACTACTACTGGTCTTAAAGGGAACGATCAAAGGGTAGACAGTTTGAGACATTTCTCCGGTGGAGGAAAGTGCGCATGGTGACTGTTGCATTCAATCCCGATGCAATTTCTGTGTTTCATCAACTCTCTGATAGTCCACAGATTACAAAATGCCACCAGATGTGCATTGGAAACTACTACTGGTCTTCCAGAGAACAATTAAAGCGTAGACTGTTTGAGACATTACTCTGGTGGAGGAAGGTGCGCATGGTGAATTCAATCGCGGTGCAATTTCTGTGTTTCATCAACACTCTGATAGTCCACAGATTACAGAATGCCACCAGATGTGCATCGGAAACTACTATTGGTCTTCCAGGGAACGATCAAAACGTAAATTGTTTGAGACATTACTCACATTGACGAAAGTGCGCATGGTGACTGTTGTATTCAATCCCGATGCCATTTTTTGTGTTTCATCAATACTCTGATAGTCCACAGATTACAGAATGCCACCAGATGTGCATCGGAAACTACTACTGGTCTTCCAAGGAACGATCAAAGCGTGGACTGTTTGAGACATTACTCCCATGGAGGAAAGTGCGAATGGTGACTGTTGTATTCAAACCCGATGCATTTTCTGTGTTTCATCGACACTCTGATAGTCCACAGATTACAGAATGCCACCAGATGTGCATCGGAAACTAATAGTGGTCTTCCAGGGAACGATCAAAGCGTAGACTGTTTGAGACATTACTCCCGAGGAGGAAGGTGCGCGTGGTGACTGTTGTATTCAATCCCGATGCAATTTCTGTTTTTCATCAACACCCTGATGGTCCACAGATTACAGAATGAAACCAGATGTCCATCGCAAACTAATACTGGTCTTCCAGGGAACGATCAAAGCGTAGACTGTTTGAGACATCACTCCCATGGAGGAAAGTGCGTATGGTGACTTTTGTATTCAATCCCGATGCAATTTCTGTGTTTCATCAACACTCTGATAGTCCACAGATTACAGAATGCATCCAGTAGTGCATCGGAAACTACTTCTGGTCTTCCAGGAACGATCAGAGCTTAGACTGTTTGAGACATTACTCCCATGGAGGGAAGTGCGCATGGTGACTGTTGTATTTAATCCCGATGGAATTTCTGTGTTTCATCAACAGTCTGATAGTCCACAGATTACAGAATGCCACCAGATGTGCTTTGGAAACTACTACTGGTCTTCCAGGGAACGATCAAAGCGTAGACTGTTTGAGACATTACTCCCATGGAGGGAAGTGCGCATGGTGACTGTTGTATTTAATCCCGATGGAATTTCTGTGTTTCATCAACAGTCTGATAGGCCACAGATTACAGAATGCCTCCAGATGTGCTTTGGAACTACTACTGGTCTTCCAGGGAACGATCAAAGCGTAGACTGTTTGAGACATTACTCCCATGGAGGAAAGTGCGCATTGTGACTGTTGTATTCAATCCCGATGCTATTTCTGTGTTTCATCAACAGTCTTATAGTCCACAGATTACAGAATGCCTCCAGATGTGCATCGGAAACTACTACTGGTCCTCCAGGGAACGATCAAATCGTAGACTGTTTGAGACATTATTCCCATGAAGAAAAGTGCGGATGGTGACTGTTGTATTCAATCCAAATGCAATTTCTGTGTTTCATTAACTCGCTGGTAGTCCACACATTACAGAATGCCACGAGATGTGCACCGGAAACTACTACTGGCCTTCCAGGAACGATCAGAGCGTAGACTAATTGAGACATCACTCCCATGGAGGAAAGTGCGTATGGTGACTTTTGTATTCAATCCCGATGCAATTTCTGTGTTTCATCAACACTCTGATAGTCCACAGATTACAGAATGCCACCAGATGTGCATCGGAAACTACTACTGGTCTTAAAGGGAACGATCAAAGGGTAGACAGTTTGAGACATTTCTCCGGTGGAGGAAAGTGCGCATGGTGACTGTTGCATTCAATCCCGATGCAATTTCTGTGTTTCATCAACTCTCTGATAGTCCACAGATTACAAAATGCCACCAGATGTGCATTGGAAACTACTACTGGTCTTCCAGAGAACAATTAAAGCGTAGACTGTTTGAGACATTACTCTGGTGGAGGAAGGTGCGCATGGTGAATTCAATCGCGGTGCAATTTCTGTGTTTCATCAACACTCTGATAGTCCACAGATTACAGAATGCCACCAGATGTGCATCGGAAACTACTATTGGTCTTCCAGGGAACGATCAAAACGTAAATTGTTTGAGACATTACTCACATTGACGAAAGTGCGCATGGTGACTGTTGTATTCAATCCCGATGCCATTTTTTGTGTTTCATCAATACTCTGATAGTCCACAGATTACAGAATGCCACCAGATGTGCATCGGAAACTACTACTGGTCTTCCAAGGAACGATCAAAGCGTGGACTGTTTGAGACATTACTCCCATGGAGGAAAGTGCGAATGGTGACTGTTGTATTCAAACCCGATGCATTTTCTGTGTTTCATCGACACTCTGATAGTCCACAGATTACAGAATGCCACCAGATGTGCATCGGAAACTAATAGTGGTCTTCCAGGGAACGATCAAAGCGTAGACTGTTTGAGACATTACTCCCGAGGAGGAAGGTGCGCGTGGTGACTGTTGTATTCAATCCCGATGCAATTTCTGTTTTTCATCAACACCCTGATGGTCCACAGATTACAGAATGAAACCAGATGTCCATCGCAAACTAATACTGGTCTTCCAGGGAACGATCAAAGCGTAGACTGTTTCAGACATCACTCCCATGGAGGAAAGTGCGTATGGTGACTTTTGTATTCAATCCCGATGCAATTTCTGTGTTTCATCAACACTCTGATAGTCCACAGATTACAGAATGCATCCAGTAGTGCATCGGAAACTACTTCTGGTCTTCCAGGAACGATCAGAGCTTAGACTGTTTGAGACATTACTCCCATGGAGGGAAGTGCGCATGGTGACTGTTGTATTTAATCCCGATGGAATTTCTGTGTTTCATCAACAGTCTGATAGTCCACAGATTACAGAATGCCTCCAGATGTGCTTTGGAAACTACTACTGGTCTTCCAGGGAACGATCAAAGCGTAGACTGTTTGAGACATTACTCCCATGGAGGGAAGTGCGCATGGTGACTGTTGTATTTAATCCCGATGGAATTTCTGTGTTTCATCAACAGTCTGATAGGCCACAGATTACAGAATGCCTCCAGATGTGCTTTGGAACTACTACTGGTCTTCCAGGGAACGATCAAAGCGTAGACTGTTTGAGACATTACTCCCATGGAGGAAAGTGCGCATTGTGACTGTTGTATTCAATCCCGATGCTATTTCTGTGTTTCATCAACAGTCTTATAGTCCACAGATTACAGAATGCCTCCAGATGTGCATCGGAAACTACTACTGGTCCTCCAGGGAACGATCAAATCGTAGACTGTTTGAGACATTATTCCCATGAAGAAAAGTGCGGATGGTGACTGTTGTATTCAATCCAAATGCAATTTCTGTGTTTCATTAACTCGCTGGTAGTCCACACATTACAGAATGCCACGAGATGTGCACCGGAAACTACTACTGGCCTTCCAGGAACGATCAGAGCGTAGACTAATTGAGACATCACTCCCATGGAGGAAAGTGCGTATGGTGACTTTTGTATTCAATCCCGATGCAATTTCTGTGTTTCATCAACACTCTGATAGTCCACAGATTACAGAATGCATCCAGTAGTGCATCGGAAACTACTTCTGGTCTTCCAGGAACGATCAGAGCTTAGACTGTTTGAGACATTACTCCCATGGAGGGAAGTGCGCATGGTGACTGTTGTATTCAATCCCGATGCAATTTCTGTGTTTCATCAACACTCTGATAGTCTAAAGATTACAGAATGCCACCAGATGTGCATCGGAAACTACTACTGGTCTTCCAGAGAACAATCACAGCGTTGACTGTTTGAGACAATCCTCTGGTGGAGGAAATTGCTCATGGTGAATTCAATCCCGATGCAATTTCTCTGTTTCATCAACACAATGATAGTCCACAGATTACAGAATGCCACCAGATGTGCATCGGAAACTACTACTGGTCTTCCAGGGAACGATCAAAACGTAAATTGTTTGAGACATTACTCACATTGACGAAAGTGCGCATGGTGACTGTTGTATTCAATCCCGATGCCATTTTTTGTGTTTCATCAATACTCTGATAGTCCACAGATTACAGAATGCCACCAGATGTGCATCGGAAACTACTACTGGTCTTCCAAGGAACGATCAAAGCGTGGACTGTTTGAGACATTACTCCCATGGAGGAAAGTGCGAATGGTGACTGTTGTATTCAAACCCGATGCATTTTCTGTGTTTCATCGACACTCTGATAGTCCACAGATTACAGAATGCCACCAGATGTGCATCGGAAACTAATAGTGGTCTTCCAGGGAACGATCAAAGCGTAGACTGTTTGAGACATTACTCCCGAGGAGGAAGGTGCGCGTGGTGACTGTTGTATTCAATCCCGATGCAATTTCTGTTTTTCATCAACACCCTGATGGTCCACAGATTACAGAATGAAACCAGATGTCCATCGCAAACTAATACTGGTCTTCCAGGGAACGATCAAAGCGTAGACTGTTTGAGACATCACTCCCATGGAGGAAAGTGCGTATGGTGACTTTTGTATTCAATCCCGATGCAATTTCTGTGTTTCATCAACACTCTGATAGTCCACAGATTACAGAATGCATCCAGTAGTGCATCGGAAACTACTTCTGGTCTTCCAGGAACGATCAGAGCTTAGACTGTTTGAGACATTACTCCCATGGAGGGAAGTGCGCATGGTGACTGTTGTATTTAATCCCGATGGAATTTCTGTGTTTCATCAACAGTCTGATAGTCCACAGATTACAGAATGCCTCCAGATGTGCTTTGGAAACTACTACTGGTCTTCCAGGGAACGATCAAAGCGTAGACTGTTTGAGACATTACTCCCATGGAGGGAAGTGCGCATGGTGACTGTTGTATTTAATCCCGATGGAATTTCTGTGTTTCATCAACAGTCTGATAGGCCACAGATTACAGAATGCCTCCAGATGTGCTTTGGAACTACTACTGGTCTTCCAGGGAACGATCAAAGCGTAGACTGTTTGAGACATTACTCCCATGGAGGAAAGTGCGCATTGTGACTGTTGTATTCAATCCCGATGCTATTTCTGTGTTTCATCAACAGTCTTATAGTCCACAGATTACAGAATGCCTCCAGATGTGCATCGGAAACTACTACTGGTCCTCCAGGGAACGATCAAATCGTAGACTGTTTGAGACATTATTCCCATGAAGAAAAGTGCGGATGGTGACTGTTGTATTCAATCCAAATGCAATTTCTGTGTTTCATTAACTCGCTGGTAGTCCACACATTACAGAATGCCACGAGATGTGCACCGGAAACTACTACTGGCCTTCCAGGAACGATCAGAGCGTAGACTAATTGAGACATCACTCCCATGGAGGAAAGTGCGTATGGTGACTTTTGTATTCAATCCCGATGCAATTTCTGTGTTTCATCAACACTCTGATAGTCCACAGATTACAGAATGCATCCAGTAGTGCATCGGAAACTACTTCTGGTCTTCCAGGAACGATCAGAGCTTAGACTGTTTGAGACATTACTCCCATGGAGGGAAGTGCGCATGGTGACTGTTGTATTTAATCCCGATGGAATTTCTGTGTTTCATCAACAGTCTGATAGTCCACAGATTACAGAATGCCTCCAGATGTGCTTTGGAAACTACTACTGGTCTTCCAGGGAACGATCAAAGCGTAGACTGTTTGAGACATTACTCCCATGGGGGAAAGTGTGCATGATGACTGTTCTATTTAATGCCGATGCAATTTCTGTGTTTCATCAACACTCTGATAGTCCACAGATTACAGAATGCCACCAGATGTGCATCGGAAACTACTACTGGTCTTAAAGGGAACGATCAAAGGGTAGACTGTTTGAGACATTTGTCCGGTGGAGGAAAGTGAGCATGGTGACTGTTGTATTCAATACCGATGCAATTTCTGTGTTTCATCAACTCTCTGATAGTCCAGAGATTACAAAATGCCACCAGATGTGCATCGGAAACTACTACTGGTCTTCCAGAGAACAATCAAAGTGCAGACTGTTTGAGACAATCCTCTGGTGGTGAATTCAATCCCGATGCAATTTCTCTGTTTCATCAACACAATGATAGTCCACAGATTACAGAATGCCACCAGATGTGCATCGGAAACTACTACTGGTCTTCCAGGGAACGATCAAAGCGTGGACTGTTTGAGACATTACTCCCATGGAGGAAAGTGCGAATGGTGACTGTTGTATTCAAACCCAATGCAACCTCTGTGTTTCATCGACTCTCTGATAGTCCACAGATTACAGAATGCCACCAGATGTGCATCGCAAACTAATAGTGGTCTTCCAGGGAATGATCAAAGCGTAGACTGTTTGAGACATTACTCCCGAGGAGGAAGGTGCGCGTGGTGACTGTTGTATTCAATCCCGATGCAATTTCTGTGTTTCATCAACACTCTGATGGTCCACAGATTACAGAATGAAACCAGATGTCCATCGCAAACTAATACTGGTCTTCCAGGGAACGATCAAAGCGTAGACTGTTTGAGACATCACTCCCATGGGGGAAAGTGCGTATGCTGACTTTTGTATTCAATCCCGATGCAATTTCTGTGTTTCATCAACACTCTGATAGTCCACAGATTACAGAATGCCTCCAGTTGTACATCGGAAACTACTTCTGGTCTTCCAGGGAACGATCAAAGCGTAGACTGTTTGAGACATTACTCCCATGGAGGAAAGTGCGCATGGTGACTGTTGTATTCAATCCCGATGCAATTTCTGTGTTTCATCAACAGTCTTATAGTCCACAGATTACAGAATGCCTCCAGATGTGCATCAGAAACTACTACTGGTCTTCCAGGGAACGATAAAATCGTAGACTGTTTGAGACATTATTCCCATGGAGGAAAGTGCGGATGGTGACTGTTGTATTCAATCCAAATACAATTTCTGTGTTTCATTAACACTCTGATAGTCCACACATTACAGAATGCCACCAGATGTGCACCGGAAACTACTACTGGTCTTCCAGGAACGATCAGAGCGTAGACTGTTTGAGACATTACTCCCATGGAGGAAAGTGCGCATGGTGACTGTTGTATTTAATGCCGATGCAATTTCTGTGTTTCATCAACACTCTGATAGTCCACAGATTACAGAATGCCACCAGATGTGCATCGGAAACTACTATTGGTCTTCCAGGGAACGATCAAAGCGTAAATTGATTGAGACATTACTCACATTGAGGAAAGTGCGGATGGTGACTGTTGTATTCAATCCCGGTGCAATTTCTGTGTTTCATCAACTCTCTGATAGTCCACAGATTACAAAATGCCACCAGATGTGCATCGGAAACTACTACTGGTCTTCCAGAGAACAATCAAAGTGCAGACTGTTTGAGACAATCCTCTGGTGGAGGAAAGTGCTCATGGTGAATTCAATCCCGATGCAATTTCTCTGTTTCATCAACACAATGATAGTCCACAGATTACAGAATGCCACCAGATGTGCATCGGAAACTACTACTGGTCTTCCAGGGAACGATCAAGACGTAAATTGTTTGAGACATTACTCACATTGAGGAAAGTGCGCATGGTGACTGTTGTATTCAATCCCGATGCCATTTTTTCTGTTTCATCAATACTCTGATAGTCCACAGATTACAGAATGCCACCAGATGTGCATCGGAAACTACTACTGGTCTTCCAGGGAACGATCAAAGCGTGGACTGTTTGAGACATTACTCCCATGGAGGAAAGTGCGAATGGTGACTGTTGTATTCAAACCCGATGCAACCTCTGTGTTTCATCGACACTCTGATAGTCCACAGATTACAGAATGCCACCAGATGTGCATCGGAAACTAATAGTGGTCTTCCAGGGAATGATCAAAGCGTAGACTGTTTGAGACATTACTCCCAAGGAGGAAGTTGCTCGTGGTGACTGTTGTATTCAATCCCGATGCAATTTCTGTGTTTCATCAACACTCTGATGGTCCACAGATTACAGAATGAAACCAGATGTCCATCGCAAACTAATACTGGTCTTCCAGGGAACGATCAAAGCGTAGACTGTTTGAGACATCACTCCCATGGAGGAAAGTGCGTATGCTGACTTTTCTATTCAATCCCTATGCAATTTCTGTGTTTCATCAACACTCTGATAGTCCACAGATTACAGAATGCCTCCAGTTGTGCATCAGAAACTACTTCTGGTCTTCCAGGGAACGATCAAATCGTAGACTGTTTGAGACATTACTCCCATGGAGGGAAGTGCGCATGGTGACTGTTGTATTTAATCCCGATGGAATTTCTGTGTTTCATCAACAGCCTGATAGTCCACAGATTACAGAATGCCTCCAGATGTGCTTTGGAAACTACTACTAGTCTTCCAGGGAACGATCAAAGCGTAGACTGTTTGAGACATTACTCCCATGGAGGAAAGTGCGCATGGTGACTGTTGTATTCAATCCCGATGCAATTTCTGTGTTTCATCAACAGTCTTATAGTCCACAGATTACAGAATGCCTCCAGATGTGCATCGGAAACTACTACTGGTCTACCAGGGAACGATCAAATCGTAGACTGTTTGAGACATTATTCCCATGGAGGAAAGTGCGGATGGTGACTGTTGTATTCAATCCAAATGCAATTTCTGTGTTTCATTAACACTCTGATAGTCCACACATTACAGAATGCCACCAGATGTGCAGCGGAAACTACTACTGGTCTTCCAGGAACGATCAGAGCGTAGACTGTTTGAGACATTACTCCCATGGAGGAAAGTGCGCATGGTGACTGTTGTATTTAAAGCCGATGCAATTTCTGTGTTTCATCAACACTCTGATAGTCCACAGATTACAGAATGCCACCAGATGTGCATCGGAAACTACTATTGGTCTTCCAGGGAACGATCAAAGCGTAAATTGATTGAGACATTACTCTCATTGAGGAAAGTGCGCATGGTGACTGTTGTATTCAATCCCGATGCAACTTCTGTGTTTCATCAACACTCTGATAGTCTAAAGATTACAGAATGCCACCAGATGTGCATCGGAAACTACTACCGGTCTTCCAGAGAACAATCAAAGCGTAGACTGTTTGAGACAATCCTCTGGTGGAGGAAAGTGCTCATGGTGAATTCAATGCCGATGCAATTTCTCTGTTTCATCAACACAATGATAGTCCACAGATTACAGAATGCCACCAGATGTGCATCGGAAACTACTACTGGTCTTCCAGGGAACGATCAAAACGTAAATTGTTTGAGACATTACTCACATTGAGGAAAGTGCGCATGGTGACTGTTGTATTCAATCCCGATGACATTTTTTGTGTTTCATCAATACTCTGATAGTCCACAGATTACAGAATGCCACCAGATGTGCTTTGGAAATTACTACTGGTCTTCCAGGAAACGATCAAAGCGTGGACTGTTTGAGACATTACTCTAATGGAGGAAAGTGCGAATGGTGACTGTTGTATTCAAACCCGATGCAATTTCTTTGTTTCATCGACACTCTGATAGTCCACAGATTACAGAATGCCACCAGATGTGCATCGGAAACTAATAGTGGTCTTCCAGGGAACGATCAAAGCGTAGACTGTTTGAGACATTACTCCCAAGGAGGAAGGTGCGCGTGGTGACTGTTGTATTCAATCCCGATGCTATTTCTGTGTTTCATCAACACTCTGATGGTCCACAGATTACAGAATGAAACCAGATGTCCATCGCAAACTAATACTGGTCTTCCAGGGAACGATCAAAGCGTAGACTGTTTGAGACATCACTCCCATGGAGGAAAGTGCGTATGGTGACTTTTGTATTCAATGCCGATGCAATTTCTGTGTTTCATCAACACTCTGATAGTCCACAGATTTCAGAATGCCTCCAGTTGTGCATCGGATACTACTTCTGGTCTTCCAGGGAACGATCAAAGCGTAGACTGTTTGAGACATTACTCACATGGAGAGAAGTGCGCATGGTGACTGTTGTATTTAATCCCGATGGAATTTCTGTGTTTCATTAACACTCTGATAGTCCACAGATTACGGAATGCCTCCAGATGTGCATTGGAAACTACTACTGGTCTTCCAGGGAACGATCAAAGCGTAGACTGTTTGAGACATTACTCCCATGGAGGAAAGTGCGCATGGTGACTGTTGTATTCAATCCAAATGCAATTTCTGTGTATCATTAACACTCTGATAGTCCGCACATTACAGAATGCCACCAGATGTGCACCGGAAACTACTACTGGTCTTCCAGGAACGATCAGAGCGTAGACTGTTTGAGACATTACTCCCATGGAGGAAAGTGCGCATGGTGACTGTTGTATTTAA
Organism: Schistocerca gregaria; assembly: GCF_023897955.1. Classification (NCBI taxonomy): domain Eukaryota; kingdom Metazoa; phylum Arthropoda; class Insecta; order Orthoptera; family Acrididae; genus Schistocerca; species Schistocerca gregaria. The sequence goes on along the minus strand of NW_026061799.1, from coordinate 1,610,040 downwards.
TGCCGATGCAATTTCTGTGTTTCATCAACACTCTGATACTCCACAGATTACAGAATGCCACCAGATGTGCATCGGAAACTACTACTGGTCTTAAAGGGAACGATCAAATGGTAGACTGTTTGAGACATTTCTCCGGTGGAGGAAAGTGCGAATGGTGACTGTTGTATTCAATCCCGATGCAATTTCTGTGTATCATCAACACTATGATAGTCCACAGATTACAGAATGCCTCCAGTTGTGCATCGGATACTACTTCTGGTCTTCCAGGGAACGATCAAAGCGTAGACTGTTTGAGACATTACTCACATGGAGAGAAGTGCGCATGGTGACTGTTGTATTTAATCCCGATGGAATTTCTGTGTTTCATCAACACTCTGATAGTCCACAGATTACAGAATGAATCCAGATGTGCATTGGAAACTACTACTGGTCTTCCAGGGAACGATCAAAGCGTAGACTGTTTGAGACATTACTCCCATGGAGGAAAGTGCGCATGGTGACTGTTGTATTCAATCCAAATGCAATTTCTGTGTATCATTAACACTCTGATAGTCCGCACATTACAGAATGCCACCAGATGTGCACCGGAAACTACTACTGGTCTTCCAGGAACGATCAGAGCGTAGACTGTTTGAGACATTACTCCCATGGAGGAAAGTGCGCATGGTGACTGTTGTATTTAATGCCGATGCAATATCTGTGTTTCATCAACACTCTGATACTCCACAGATTACAGAATGCCACCAGATGTGCATCGGAAACTACTACTGGTCTTAAAGGGAACGATCAAAGGGTAGACTGTTTGAGACATTTCTCCGGTGGAGGAAAGTGCGAATGGTGACTGTTGTATTCAATCCCGATGCAATTTCTGTGTTTCATCAACTCTCTGATAGTCCACAGATTACAAAATGCCACCAGATGTGCATTGGATACTACTACTGGTCTTCCAGAGAACAATCAAAGCGTAGACTGTTTGAGACATTACTCTGGTGGAGGAAGGTGCGCATGGTGAATTCAATCCCGATGCAATTTCTGTGTTTCATCAATACTCTGATAGTCCACAGATTACAGAATGCCACCAGATGTACATCGGAAACTACTACTGGTCTTCCAGGGAACGATCAGAACCTAAACTCTTTGAGACATTGCTCCTATGGAGGAAAGTGCGCATGGTGACTGTTGTATTCAATCCCGATGCAATTTCTGTGTTTCATCAACAGTCTTATAGTCCACAGATTACAGAATGCCTCCAGATGTGCATCAGAAACTACTACTGGTCTTCCAGGGAACGATCAAATCGTAGACTGTTTGAGACATTACTCCCATGAAGGAAAGTGTGCATGGTGACTGTTGTATACAATCCCGATGCAATTTCTGTGTTTCATCAACAGTCTGATAGTCCACAGATTACAGAATGCCACCAGACGTGCATCAGAAACTACTACTGGTCTTCCAGGGAACGATCAAAGCGTAGACTGTTTGAGACATTATTCCCGTGGAGGAAAGTGCGCATGGTGACTGTTGTATTCAATCCCGATGCAATTTCTGTGTTTCATCAACACTCTCATAGTCCACGGATTACAGAATGCCACCATATGTGCACCGGAAACTACTACTGGTCTTCCAGGAACGATCAAAGCGTAGACTGTTTGAGAAATTACTCCCATGGAGGAAAGTGCGCATGGTGACTGTTGTATTCAATGCCGATGCAATTTCTGTGTTTCATCAATACTCTGATAGTCCACACATTGCAGAATGCCACCAGATGTGCATCGGAAACTACTACTGGTCTTCCAGGGAACGATCAAAGCGTAGAATGTTTGAGACATTACTCCCGTGGAGGAAAGTGCGCATGGTGACTATTGTATTCAATCCCGATTCAAATTCTGAGTTTCATCAACACTCCGATAGTCCACAGATTACAGAATGCAACCAGATGTGCATCGGAAACTACTACTGGTCTTCCAGAGAACAATCAAAGCGTAGACTGTTTGAGACATTACTCCGGTGGAGGAAAGTGGGCATGGTGAATTCAATCCCGATGCAATTTCTTTGTTTCATCAACACTCTGATAGTCCACAGATTACAGAATGCCACCTGATGTGCATCAGAAACTACTACTGGTCTTCCAGGGAACGATCAAAACGTAAATTGTTTGAGACATTACTCACATTGAGGGAAGTGCGCATGGTGACAGTTGTATTCAATCCCGATGCAATTTCTGTGTTTCATCAATACTCTGATAGTCCACAGATTACAGAATGCCACCAGATGTGCATCGGAAACTACTACTGGTCAGCCAGGGAACGATCAAAGCGTGGACTATTTGAGACATTACTCCCATGGAGGAGAGGGCGAATGGTGACTGTTGCATTCAATCCCGATGCAATTTCTGTGTTTCATCAACACTCTGATAGTCCACAGATTACAGAATGCCACCAGATGTGCATCGGAAACTACTACTGGTCTTCCAGGGAACGATCAAAGCGTAGACTGTCTGAGACATTACTCCCACGGAGGGAAGTGCGCATGGTGACTGTTGTATTTAATCCCGATGGAATTTCTGTGTTTCATCAACAGTCTGATAGTCCACAGATTACAGAATGCCTCCAGATGTGCATTGGAAACTACTACTGGTCTTCCAGGGAACGATCAAAGCGTAGACTGTTTGAGACATTACTCCCATGGAGGAAAGTGCGCATGGTGAGTGTTGTATTCAATCCCGATGCAATTTCTGTGTTTCATCAACTGTCTTATAGTCCACAGATTACAGAATGCCTCCAGATGTGCATCGGAAACTACTATTGGTCTTCCAGGGAACGATCAAATCGTAGACTGTTTGAGACATTATTCCCATGGAGGAAAGTGCGGATGGTGACTGTTGTATTTAATCCAAATGCAATTTCTGTGTTTCATTAACACTCTGATAGTCCACACATTACAGAATGTTACCAGATGTGCACCGGAAACTACTACTGGTCTTCCAGGAACGATCAGAGCGTAGACTGTTTGAGACATTACTCCCATGGAGGAAAGTGCGCATGGTGACTGTTGTATTCAATCCCGATGCAATTTCTGTGTTTCATCAACTCTCTGATAGTCCACAGATTACAAAATGCCACCAGATGTGCATTGGAAACTACTACTGGTCTTCCAGAGAACAATCAAAGCGTAGACTGTTTGAGACATTACTCTGGTGGAGGAAGGTGCGCATGGTGAATTCAATCCCGATGCAATTTCTGTGTTTCATCAATACTCTGATAGTCCACAGATTACAGAATGCCACCAGATGTGCATCGGAAACTACTACTGGTCTTCCAGGGAACGATCAGAGCCTAAACTCTTTGAGACATTGCTCCCATGGAGGAAAGTGCGCATGGTGACTGTTGTATTCAATCCCGATGCAATTTCTGTGTTTCATCAACAGTCTTATAGTCCACAGATTACAGAATGCCTCCAGATGTGCATCAGAAACTACTACTGGTCTTCCAGGGAACGATCAAATCGTAGACTGTTTGAGACATTACTCCCATGATGGAAAGTGTGCATGGTGACTGTTGTATTCAATCCCGATGCAATTTCTGTGTTTCATCAACAGTCTGATAGTCCACAGATTACAGAATGCCACCAGACATGCATCTGAAACTACTACTGGTCTTCCAGGGAACGATCAAAGCGTAGACTGTTTGAGACATTATTCCCGTGGAGGAAAGTGCGCATGGTGACTGTTGTATTCAATCCCGATGCAATTTCTGTGTTTCATCAACACTCTCATAGTCCACGGAATACAGAATGCCACCAGATGTGCACCGGAAACTACTACTGGTCTTCCAGGAACGATCAAAGCGTAGACTGTTTGAGAAATTACTCCCATGGAGGAAAGTGCGCATGGTGACTGTTGTATTCAATGCCGATGCAATTTCTGTGTTTCATCAATACTCTGATAGTCCACAGATTGCAGAATGCCACCAGATGTGCATCGGAAACTACTACTGGTCTTCCAGGGAACGATCAAAGCGTAGACTGTTTGAGACATTACTCCCGTCGAGGAAAGTGCGCATGGTGACTGTTGTATTCAATCCCGATTCAAATTCTGAGTTTCATCAACACTCCGATAGTCCACAGATTACAGAATGCAACCAGATGTGCATCGGAAACTACTACTGGTCTTCCAGAGAACAATCAAAGCGTAGACTGTTTGAGACATTACCCCGGTGGAGGAAAGTGGGCATGTTGAATTCAATCCCGATGCAATTTCTTTGTTTCATCAACACTCTGATAGTCCACAGATTACAGAATGCCACCAGATGTGCATCAGAAACTACTACTGGTCTTCCAGGGAACTATCAAAACGTAAATTGTTTGAGACATTTCTCACATTGAGGAAAGTGCGCATGGTGACTGTTGTATTCAATCCCGATGCAATTTCTGTGTTTCATCAATACGCTGATAGTCCACAGATTACAGAATGCCACCAGATGTGCATCGGAAACTACTACTGGTCACCCAGGGAACGATCAAAGCGTCGACTATTTGAGACATTACTCCCATGGAGGAAAGTGCGAATGGTGACTGTTGCATTCAATCCCGATGCAATTTCTGTGTTTCATCAACACTCTCATAGTCCACGGAATACAGAATGCCACCAGATGTGCACCGGAAACTACTACTGGTCTTCCAGGAACGATCAAAGCGTAGACTGCTTGAGAAATTACTCCCATGGAGGAAAGTGCGCATAGTGACTGTTGTATTCAATGCCGATGCAATTTCTGTGTTTCATCAATACTCTGATAGTCCACAGATTGCAGAATGCCACCAGATGTGCATCGGAAACTACTACTGGTCTTCCAGGGAACGATCAAAGCGTAGACTGTTTGAGACATTACTCCCGTGGAGGAAAGTGCGCATGGTGACTGTTGTATTCAATCCCGATTCAAATTCTGAGTTTCATCAACACTCCGATAGTCCACAGATTACAGAATGCAACCAGATGTGCATCGGAAACTACTACTGGTCTTCCAGGGAACGATCAAAACGTAGACTGTCTGAGACATTACTCCCGTGGAGGAAAGTGCGCGTGGTGACTGTTGTATTCAATCCCGATGCAATTTCTGTGTTTCATCAACACTCTGATGGTCCACAGATTACAGAATGCCACCAGATGTCCATCGGAAATTAATACTGGTCTTCCATGGAACGATCAAAACGTAGACTGTTTGAGACATTACTCACATGGAGGAAAGTGCGCATGGTGACTGTTGTATTCATTCCCGATGCAATTTCTGTGTTTCATCAACACTCTGATAGTCCACAGATTACAGAATGCCTCCAGTTGTGCATCGGAAACTTCTTCTGGTCTTCCAGGGAACGATTAAATCGTAGACTGTTGGAGACATTACTCCCTTGGAGGAAAGTGCGCATGGTGACTGTTGTATTCAATTCCGATGGAATTTCTGTGTTTCATCAACAGTCTGATAGTCCACAGATTACAGAATGCCTCCAGATGTGCATCGGAAACTACTACTGGTCTTCCAGGGAACGATCAAAGCGTAGACTGTTTGAGACATTACTCCCATGGAGGAAAGTGCGCATGGTGACTGTTGTATTCCATCCCGATGCAATTTCTGTGTTTCATCAACAGTCTTATAGTCCACAGATTACAGAATGCCTCCAGATGTGCATCGGAAACTACTACTGGTCTTCCAGGGAACGATCAAATCTTAGACTGTTTGAGACATTACTCCCATTGAGGAAAGTGCGCATGGTGAATGTTGTATTTAATCCAGATGCATTTTCTGTGTTTCATCAACACTCTGATAGACCACAGATTACAGAATGCCACCAGATGTGCATCGGAAACTCCTACTGGTCTTCCAGGGAACGATCAAAGCGTAGACTGTTTGAGACATTACTCCCGTGGAGGAAAGTACGCGTGGTGACTGTTATATTTCATCCCGATGCAATTTCTGTGTTTCATCAATACTCTGATGGTCCACAGATTACAGAATGCCGCGAGATGTGCATCGGAAACTAGTACTGGTCTTCCAGGGAACGATCAAAGTGTAGACTGTTTGAGACATTACTTCCATGGAGGAAAGTGCGCATGGTGACTGTTGTATTCAATGCCGATGCAATTTCATTGTTTCATCAACACTCTGATAGTCCGTAGATTACAGAATGCCACCAGATGTGCATCGGAAACTACTGCTGGTCTTCCAGGGAACGATCAAAGCGTAGACTGTTTGAGACAATACTCCGGTGGAGGAAAGTGCGCATGGTGACTATTGTATTCAATCCCGATGCAATTTCTGTGTTTCAACAACACTCTGATAGTCCATAGATTACAAAATGCTACCAGATGTGCATCGGAAACTACTACTGGTCTTCCAGAGAACAATAAAATCGTAGACTGTTTGAGGCATTACGCCAGTGGAGGAAAGTGCGCATGTTGAATTCATCCCAATGCAATTTCTGTGTTTCATCAACTCTCTCATAGTCCACAGATTACAGAATGCCACCAAATGTGCATCGGAAACTACTACTGGTCTTCCAGGGAACGATCAAAGCGTAAATTGTTTGAGACATTACACACATTGAGGAAGGTGCGCATGGTGATTGTTGTATTCAATCCCGATGCAATTTCTGTGTTTCATCAACACTCTGATGGTCCACAGATTACAGAATGCCACCAGATGTCCATCGGAAACTAATACTGGTCTTCCAGGGAACGATCAAACCGTAGACTGTTTGAGACATCACTCCCATGGAGGAAAGTGCGTATGGTGACTTTTGTATTCAATCCCGATGCAATTTCTGTGTTTCGTGAACACTCTGATAGTCAACAGATTACAGAATGCCTCCAGTTGTGCATCGGAAACTACTTCTTGTCTTCCAGGGAACGATCAAAGCGTAGACTGTTTGAGACATTACTCCCATGGAGGGAAGTGCGCATGGTGACTGTTGTATTTAATCCCGATGGAATTTCTGTGTTTCATCAACAGTCTGATAGTCCACAGATTACAGAATGCCACCAGATGTGCATCGGAAACTACTACTGGTCAGCCAGGGAACGATCAAAGCGTGGACTATTTGAGACATTACTCCCATGGAGGAAAGTGCGAGTGGTGACTGTTGCATTCAATCCCGATGCAATTTCTGTGTTTCATCAACACTCTGATAGTCCACAGATTACAGAATGCCACCAGATGTGCATCGGAAACTACTACTGGTCTTCCAGGGAACTATCAAAACGTAGACTGTCTGAGAAATTACTCCCGTGGAGGAAAGTGCGCGTGGTGACTGTTGTATTCAATCCCGATGCAATTTCTGTGTTTCATCAACACTCTGATGGTCCACAGATTACAGAATGCCACCAGATGTCCATCGGAAATTAATACTGGTCTTCCATGGAACGATCAAAACGTAGACTGTTTGAGACATTACTCACATGGAGGAAAGTGCGCATGGTGACTGTTGTATTCATTCCCGATGCAATTTCTGTGTTTCATCAACACTCTGATAGTCCACAGATTACAGAATGCCTCCAGTTGTGCATCGGAAACTTCTTCTGGTCTTCCAGGGAACGATTAAATCGTAGACTGTTGGAGACATTACTCCCTTGGAGGAAAGTGCGCATGGTGACTGTTGTATTCAATTCCGATGGAATTTCTGTGTTTCATCAACAGTCTGATAGTCCACAGATTACAGAATGCCTCCAGATGTGCATCGGAAACTACTACTGGTCTTCCAGGGAACGATCAAATCTTAGACTGTTTGAGACATTACTCCCATTGAGGAAAGTGCGCATGGTGAATGTTGTATTTAATCCCGATGCATTTTCTGTGTTTCATCAACACTCTGATAGACCACAGATTACAGAATGCCACCAGATGTGCATCGGAAACTCCTACTGGTCTTCCAGGGAACGATCAAAACGTAAATTGTTTGAGACATTACTCACATTGAGGGAAGTGCGCATGGTGACAGTTGTATTCAATCCCGATGCAATTTCTGTGTTTCATCAATACTCTGATAGTCCACAGATTACAGAATGCCACCAGATGTGCATCGGAAACTACTACTGGTCAGCCAGGGAACGATCAAAGCGTGGACTATTTGAGACATTACTCCCATGGAGGAGAGGGCGAATGGTGACTGTTGCATTCAATCCCGATGCAATTTCTGTGTTTCATCAACACTCTGATAGTCCACAGATTACAGAATGCCACCAGATGTGCATCGGAAACTACTACTGGTCTTCCAGGGAACGATCAAAGCGTAGACTGTCTGAGACATTACTCCCACGGAGGGAAGTGCGCATGGTGACTGTTGTATTTAATCCCGATGGAATTTCTGTGTTTCATCAACAGTCTGATAGTCCACAGATTACAGAATGCCTCCAGATGTGCATTGGAAACTACTACTGGTCTTCCAGGGAACGATCAAAGCGTAGACTGTTTGAGACATTACTCCCATGGAGGAAAGTTTGCATGGTGAGTGTTGTATTCAATCCCGATGCAATTTCTGTGTTTCATCAACTGTCTTATAGTCCACAGATTACAGAATGCCTCCAGATGTGCATCGGAAACTACTATTGGTCTTCCAGGGAACGATCAAATCGTAGACTGTTTGAGACATTATTCCCATGGAGGAAAGTGCGGATGGTGACTGTTGTATTTAATCCAAATGCAATTTCTGTGTTTCATTAACACTCTGATAGTCCACACATTACAGAATGTTACCAGATGTGCACCGGAAACTACTACTGGTCTTCCAGGAACGATCAGAGCGTAGACTGTTTGAGACATTACTCCCATGGAGGAAAGTGGGCATGGTGACTGTTGTATTCAATCCCGATGCAATTTCTGTGTTTCATCAACTCTCTGATAGTCCACAGATTACAAAATGCCACCAGATGTGCATTGGAAACTACTACTGGTCTTCCAGAGAACAATCAAAGCGTAGACTGTTTGAGACATTACTCTGGTGGAGGAAGGTGCGCATGGTGAATTCAATCCCGATGCAATTTCTGTGTTTCATCAATACTCTGATAGTCCACAGATTACAGAATGCCACCAGATGCGCATCGGAAACTACTACTGGTCTTCCAGGGAACGATCAGAGCCTAAACTCTTTGAGACATTGCTCCCATGGAGGAAAGTGCGCATGGTGACTGTTGTATTCAATCCCGATGCAATTTCTGTGTTTCATCAACAGTCTTATAGTCCACAGATTACAGAATGCCTCCAGATGTGCATCAGAAACTACTACTGGTCTTCCAGGGAACGATCAAATCGTAGACTGTTTGAGACATTACTCCCATGATGGAAAGTGTGCATGGTGACTGTTGTATTCAATCCCGATGCAATTTCTGTGTTTCATCAACAGTCTGATAGTCCACAGATTACAGAATGCCACCAGACATGCATCTGAAACTACTACTGGTCTTCCAGGGAACGATCAAAGCGTAGACTGTTTGAGACATTATTCCCGTGGAGGAAAGTGCGCATGGTGACTGTTGTATTCAATCCCGATGCAATTTCTGTGTTTCATCAACACTCTCATAGTCCACGGAATACAGAATGCCACCAGATGTGCACCGGAAACTACTACTGGTCTTCCAGGAACGATCAAAGCGTAGACTGTTTGAGAAATTACTCCCATGGAGGAAAGTGCGCATGGTGACTGTTGTATTCAATGCCGATGCAATTTCTGTGTTTCATCAATACTCTGATAGTCCACAGATTGCAGAATGCCACCAGATGTGCATCGGAAACTACTACTGGTCTTCCAGGGAACGATCAAAGCGTAGACTGTTTGAGACATTACTCCCGTCGAGGAAAGTGCGCATGGTGACTGTTGTATTCAATCCCGATTCAAATTCTGAGTTTCATCAACACTCCGATAGTCCACAGATTACAGAATGCAACCAGATGTGCATCGGAAACTACTACTGGTCTTCCAGAGAACAATCAAAGCGTAGACTGTTTGAGACATTACCCCGGTGGAGGAAAGTGGGCATGTTGAATTCAATCCCGATGCAATTTCTTTGTTTCATCAACACTCTGATAGTCCACAGATTACAGAATGCCACCAGATGTGCATCAGAAACTACTACTGGTCTTCCAGGGAACTATCAAAACGTAAATTGTTTGAGACATTTCTCACATTGAGGAAAGTGCGCATGGTGACTGTTGTATTCAATCCCGATGCAATTTCTGTGTTTCATCAATACGCTGATAGTCCACAGATTACAGAATGCCACCAGATGTGCATCGGAAACTACTACTGGTCACCCAGGGAACGATCAAAGCGTCGACTATTTGAGACATTACTCCCATGGAGGAAAGTGCGAATGGTGACTGTTGCATTCAATCCCGATGCAATTTCTGTGTTTCATCAACACTCTCATAGTCCACGGAATACAGAATGCCACCAGATGTGCACCGGAAACTACTACTGGTCTTCCAGGAACGATCAAAGCGTAGACTGCTTGAGAAATTACTCCCATGGAGGAAAGTGCGCATGGTGACTGTTGTATTCAATGCCGATGCAATTTCTGTGTTTCATCAATACTCTGATAGTCCACAGATTGCAGAATGCCACCAGATGTGCATCGGAAACTACTACTGGTCTTCCAGGGAACGATCAAAGCGTAGACTGTTTGAGACATTACTCCCGTGGAGGAAAGTGCGCATGGTGACTGTTGTATTCAATCCCGATTCAAATTCTGAGTTTCATCAACAGTCTTATAGTCCACAGATTACAGAATGCCTCCAGATGTGCATCGGAAACTACTACTGGTCTTCCAGGGAACGATCAAATCTTAGACTGTTTGAGACATTACTCCCATTGAGGAAAGTGCGCATGGTGAATGTTGTATTTAATCCAGATGCATTTTCTGTGTTTCATCAACACTCTGATAGACCACAGATTACAGAATGCAACCAGATGTGCATCGGAAACTACTACTGGTCTTCCAGGGAACGATCAAAACGTAGACTGTCTGAGACATTACTCCCGTGGAGGAAAGTGCGCGTGGTGACTGTTGTATTCAATCCCGATGCAGTTTCTGTGTTTCATCAACACTCTGATGGTCCACAGATTACAGAATGCCACCAGATGTCCATCGGAAATTAATACTGGTCTTCCATGGAACGATCAAAACGTAGACTGTTTGAGACATTACTCACATGGAGGAAAGTGCGCATGGTGACTGTTGTATTCATTCCCGATGCAATTTCTGTGTTTCATCAACACTCTGATAGTCCACAGATTACAGAATGCCTCCAGTTGTGCATCGGAAACTTCTTCTGGTCTTCCAGGGAACGATTAAATCGTAGACTGTTGGAGACATTACTCCCTTGGAGGAAAGTGCGCATGGTGACTGTTGTATTCAATTCCGATGGAATTTCTGTGTTTCATCAACAGTCTGATAGTCCACAGATTACAGAATGCCTCCAGATGTGCATCGGAAACTACTACTGGTCTTCCAGGGAACGATCAAAGCGTAGACTGTTTGAGACATTACTCCCATGGAGGAAAGTGCGCATGGTGACTGTTGTATTCCATCCCGATGCAATTTCTGTGTTTCATCAACAGTCTTATAGTCCACAGATTACAGAATGCCTCCAGATGTGCATCGGAAACTACTACTGGTCTTCCAGGGAACGATCAAATCTTAGACTGTTTGAGACATTACTCCCATTGAGGAAAGTGCGCATGGTGAATGTTGTATTTAATCCAGATGCATATTCTGTGTTTCATCAACACTCTGATAGACCACAGATTACAGAATGCCACCAGATGTGCATCGGAAACTCCTACTGGTCTTCCAGGGAACGATCAAAGCGTAGACTGTTTGAGACATTACTCCCGTGGAGGAAAGTACGCGTGGTGACTGTTATATTTCATCCCGATGCAATTTCTGTGTTTCATCAATACTCTGATGGTCCACAGATTACAGAATGCCGCCAGATGTGCATCGGAAACTAGTACTGGTCTTCCAGGGAACGATCAAAGTGTAGCCTGTTTGAGACATTACTTCCATGGAGGAAAGTGCGCATGGTGACTGTTGTATTCAATGCCGATGCAATTTCATTGTTTCATCAACACTCTGATAGTCCGTAGATTACAGAATGCCACCAGATGTGCATCGGAAACTACTGCTGGTCTTCCAGGGAACGATCAAAGCGTAGACTGTTTGAGACAATACTCCGGTGGAGGAAAGTGCGCATGGTGACTATTGTATTCAATCCCGATGCAATTTCTGTGTTTCAACAACACTCTGATAGTCCATAGATTACAAAATGCTACCAGATGTGCATCGGAAACTACTACTGGTCTTCCAGAGAACAATAAAATCGTAGACTGTTTGAGGCATTACGCCAGTGGAGAAAAGTGCGCATGTTGAATTCATCCCAATGCAATTTCTGTGTTTCATCAACTCTCTCATAGTCCACAGATTACAGAATGCCACCAAATGTGCATCGGAAACTACTACTGGTCTTCCAGGGAACGATCAAAGCGTAAATTGTTTGAGACATTACACACATTGAGGAAGGTGCGCATGGTGATTGTTGTATTCAATCCCGATGCAATTTCTGTGTTTCATCAACACTCTGATGGTCCACAGATTACAGAATGCCACCAGATGTCCATCGGAAACTAATACTGGTCTTCCAGGGAACGATCAAACCGTAGACTGTTTGAGACATCACTCCCATGGAGGAAAGTGCGTATGGTGACTTTTGTATTCAATCCCGATGCAATTTCTGTGTTTCGTGAACACTCTGATAGTCAACAGATTACAGAATGCCTCCAGTTGTGCATCGGAAACTACTTCTTGTCTTCCAGGGAACGATCAAAGCGTAGACTGTTTGAGACATTACTCCCATGGAGGGAAGTGCGCATGGTGACTGTTGTATTTAATCCCGATGGAATTTCTGTGTTTCATCAACAGTCTGATAGTCCACAGATTACAGAATGCCACCAGATGTGCATCGGAAACTACTACTGGTCAGCCAGGGAACGATCAAAGCGTGGACTATTTGAGACATTACTCCCATGGAGGAAAGTGCGAGTGGTGACTGTTGCATTCAATCCCGATGCAATTTCTGTGTTTCATCAACACTCTGATAGTCCACAGATTACAGAATGCCACCAGATGTGCATCGGAAACTACTACTGGTCTTCCAGGGAACGATCAAAACGTAGACTGTCTGAGAAATTACTCCCGTGGAGGAAAGTGCGCGTGGTGACTGTTGTATTCAATCCCGATGCAATTTCTGTGTTTCATCAACACTCTGATGGTCCACAGATTACAGAATGCCACCAGATGTCCATCGGAAATTAATACTGGTCTTCCATGGAACGATCAAAACGTAGACTGTTTGAGACATTACTCACATGGAGGAAAGTGCGCATGGTGACTGTTGTATTCATTCCCGATGCAATTTCTGTGTTTCATCAACACTCTGATAGTCCACAGATTACAGAATGCCTCCAGTTGTGCATCGGAAACTTCTTCTGGTCTTCCAGGGAACGATTAAATCGTAGACTGTTGGAGACATTACTCCCTTGGAGGAAAGTGCGCATGGTGACTGTTGTATTCAATTCCGATGGAATTTCTGTGTTTCATCAACAGTCTGATAGTCCACAGATTACAGAATGCCTCCAGATGTGCATCGGAAACTACTACTGGTCTTCCAGGGAACGATCAAAGCGTAGACTCTTTGAGACATTACTCCCATGGAGGAAAGTGCGCATGGTGACTGTTGTATTCCATCCCGATGCAAATCTGTGTTTCATCAACAGTCTTATAGTCCACAGATTACAGAATGCCTCCAGATGTGCATCGGAAACTACTACTGGTCTTCCAGGGAACGATCAAATCTTAGACTGTTTGAGACATTACTCCCATTGAGGAAAGTGCGCATGGTGAATGTTGTATTTAATCCCGATGCATTTTCTGTGTTTCATCAACACTCTGATAGACCACAGATTACAGAATGCCACCAGATGTGCATCGGAAACTCCTACTGGTCTTCCAGGGAACGATCAAAGCGTAGACTGTTTGAGACATTACTCCCGTGGAGGAAAGTACGCGTGGTGACTGTTATATTTAATCCCGATGCAATTTCTGTGTTTCATCAATATTTTGATGGTCCACAGATTACAGAATGCCACCAGATGTGCATCGGAAACTAATACTGGTCTTCCAGGGAACGATCAAAGTGTAGACTGTTTGAGACATTACTTCCATGGAGGAAAGTGCGCATGGTGACTGTTGTATTCAATGCCGATGCAATTTCATTGTTTCATCAACACTCTGATAGTCCATAGATTACAGAATGCCACCAGATGTGCATCGGAAACCACTGCTGGTCTTCCAGGGAACGATCAAAGCGTAGACTGTTTGAGACATTACTCCGGTGGAGGAAAGTGCGCATGGTGACTATTGTATTCAATCCCGATGCAATTTCTGTGTTTCATCAACACTCTGATAGTCCATATATTACAAAATGCTACCAGATGTGCATCGGAAACTACTACTGGTCTTCCAGAGAACAATAAAATCGTAGACTGTTTGAGGCATTACGCCAGTGGAGGAAAGTGCGCATGTTGAATTCATCCCAATGCAATTTCTGTGTTTCATCAACTCTCTCATAGTCCACAGATTACAGAATGCCACCAAATGTGCATCGGAAACTACTACTGGTCTTCCAGGGAACGATCAAAGCGTAAATTGTTTGAGACATTACACACATTGAGGAAGGTGCGCATGGTGATTGTTGTATTCAATCCCGATGCAATCTCTGTGTTTCATCAACACTCTGATGGTCCACAGATTACAGAATGCCACCAGATGTCCATCGGAAACTAATACTGGTCTTCCAGGGAACGATCAAACCGTAGACTGTTTGAGACATCACTCCCATGGAGGAAAGTGCGTATGGTGACTTTTGTATTCCATCCCGATGCAATTTCTGTGTTTCGTGAACACTCTGATAGTCCACAGATTACAGAATGCCTCCAGTTGTGCATCGGAAACTACTTCTGGTCTTCCAGGGAACGATCAAAGCGTAGACTGTTTGAGACATTAGTCCCATGGAGGGAAGTGCGCATGGTGACTGTTGTATTTAATCCCGATGGAATTTCTGTGTTTCATCAACAGTCTGATAGTCCACAGATTACAGAATGCCTCCAGATGTGCATTGGAAACTACTACTGGTCTTCCAGGGTACGATCAAAGCGTAGACTGTTTGAGACATTACTCCCATGGAGGAAAGTGCGCATGGTGACTGTTGTATTCAATCCCAATGCAATTTCTGTGTTTCATCAACAGTCTTATAGTCCACAGATTACAGAATGCCTCCAGTTGTGCATCGGAAACTACTACTGGTCTTCCAGGGAACGATCAAATCGTAGACTGTTTGAGACATTATTCCCATGGAGGAAAGTGCGGATGGGGACTGTTGTATTCAATCCAAATGCAAATTCTGTGTTTCATTAACACTCTGATAGTCCACACATTACAGAATGCCACCAGATGTGCACCGGAAACTACTACTGGTCTTCCAGGAACGATCAGAGCGTAGACTGTTTGAGACATTACTCCCATGGAGGAAAGTGCGCATGGTGACTGTTGTATTTAATGCCGATGCAATTTCTGTGTTTCATCAACACTCTGATAGTCCACAGATTACAGAATGCCACCAGATGTGCATCGGAAACTACTACTGGTCTTAATGGGAACGATCAAAGGGTAGACTGTTTGAGACATTTCTCCGGTGGAGGAAAGTGCGCATGGTGACTGTTGTATTCAATCCCGATGCAATTTCTGTGTTTCATTAACTCTCTGATAGTCCACAGATTACAAAATGCCACCAGATGTGCATTGGAAACTACTACTGGTCTTCCAGAGAACAATCAAAGTGTAGACTGTTTGAGACATTACTCCGGTGGAGGAAGGTGCCCATGGTGAATTCAATCCCGATGCAATTTCTGTGTTTCATCAGTACTCTGATAGTCCACAGATTACAGATTGCCACCAGATGTGCATCGGAAACTACTACTGGTCTTCCAGGGAACGATCAGAGCCTAAACTCTTTGAGACATTGCTCCCATGGAGGAAAGTGCGCATGGTGACTGTTGTTTTTAATCCCGATGCAATTTCTGTGTTTCATCAACTGTCTTATAGTCCACAGATTACAGAATGCCTCCAGATGTGCATCAGAAACTACTACTGGTCTTCCAGGGATCGATCAAATCGTAGACTGTTTGAGACATTACTCCCATGAAGGAAAGTGTGCATGGTGACTGTTGTATTCAATCCCGATGCAATTTCTGTGTTTCATCAACAGTCTGATAGTCCACAGATTACAGAATGCCACCAGACGTGCATCTGAAACTACTACTGGTCTTCCAGGGAACGATCAAAGCGTAGACTGTTTGAGACATTATTCCCGTGGAGGAAAGTGCGCATGGTGACTGTTGTATTCAATCCCGATGCAATTTCTGTGTTTCATCAACACTCTCATAGTCCACGGATTACAGAATGCCACCAGATGTGCACCGGAAACTACTACTGGTCTTCCAGGAACGATCAAAGCGTAGACTGTTTGAGAAATAACTCCCATGGAGGAAAGTGCGCATGGTGACTGTTGTATTCAATGCCGATGAAATTTCTGTGTTTCATCAATACTCTGATAGTCCACAGATTGCAGAATGCCACCAGATGTGCATCGGAAACTACTACTGGTCTTCCAGGGAACGATCAAAGCGTAGACTGTTTGAGACATTACTCCCGTGGAGGAAAGTGCGCATGGTGACTGTTGTATTCAATCCCGATTCAAATTCTATGTTTCATCAACACTCCGATAGTCCACAGATTACAGAATGCAACCAGATGTGCATCGGAAACTACTACTGGTCTTCCAGAGAACGATCAAAACGTAGACTGTTTGAGACATTACTCCCATGAAGGAAAGTGTGCATGGTGACTGTTGTATACAATCCCGATGCAATTTCTGTGTTTCATCAACAGTCTGATAGTCCACAGATTACAGAATGCCACCAGACGTGCATCAGAAACTACTACTGGTCTTCCAGGGAACGATCAAAGCGTAGACTGTTTGAGACATTATTCCCGTGGAGGAAAGTGCGCATGGTGACTGTTGTATTCAATCCCGATGCAATTTCTGTGTTTCATCAACACTCTCATAGTCCACGGATTACAGAATGCCTCCAGATGTGCATCGGAAACTACTACTGGTCTTCCAGGGAACGATCAAAGCGTAGACTGTTTGAGACATTACTCCCATGGAGGAAAATGCGCGTGGTGACTGTTGTATTCAATCCCGATGGAATTCCTGTGTTTCATCAACAGTCTGATAGTCCACAGATTACAGAATGCCTCCAGATGTGCATAGGAAACTACTACTGGTCTTCCAGGGAACGATCAAAGCGTAGACTGTTTGAGACATTACTCCCATGGAGGAAAGTGCGCAAGGTGACTGTTGTATTCAATCCCGATGCAATTTCTGTGTTTCTTCAACACTCTGATAGTCCACAGATTACAAAATGCCTATAGATGTGCATCGTAAGCTACCACTGGTCTTCCAGGGAACGATCAAAGCATAGACTGTTTGACACATTACTCCCATGGAGGAAAGTGCGCATGGTGACTGTTGTATTCATTCCCGATGCAATTTCTGTGTTTCATCAACAGTCTTATAGTCCACAGATTACAGAATGCCTCCAGATGTGCATCGCAAACTACTACTGGTCTTCCAGGGAACGATCAAATCGTAGACTGTTTGAGACATTACTCCCATTGAGGAAAGTGCGCATGGTGAATGTTGTATTCAATCCCGATGGAATTTCTGTGTTTAATCAACAGTCTGATAGTCCACAGATTACAGAATGCCTCCAGATGTGCATCGGAAACTCCTACTGGTCTTCCAGGGAACGATCAAAGCGTAGACTGTTTGAGACATAACTCCCGTGGAGGAAAGTGCGCGTGGTGACTGTTGTATTTAATGCCGATGCAATTTCTGTGTTTCATCAACACACTGATAGTCCACAGATTACAAAATGATACCAGATGTGCATCGGAAACAACTACTGGTCTTCCAGAGAACAATAAAATCGTAGACTGTTTGAGGCATTACGCCAGTGGAGGAAAGTGCGCATGTTGAATTCATGCCAATGCAATTTCTGTGTTTCATCAACTCTCTGATAGTCCACAGATTACAGAATGCCACCAAATGTGCATCGGAAACTACTACTGGTCCTCCAGGGAACGATCAAAGCGTAGACTGTTTGAGACATTACTCCGGTGGAGGAAAGTGCGCATTGTGACAATTGTATTCAATCCCGATGCAATTTCTGTGTTTCATCAACACTCTGATAGTCTACAGATTACAAAATGCTACCAGATGTGCATCGGAAACTACTACTGGTCTTCCAGAGAACAATAAAATCGTAGACTGATTGAGGCATTACGCCAGTGGAAGTAAGTGCGCATGTTGAATTCATCCCAATGCAATTTCTGTGTTTCATCAACTCTCTGATAGTCCACAGATTACAGAATGCCACCAAATGTGCATCGGAAACTACTACTGGTCTTCCAGGGAACGATCAAAGCGTAGACTGTTTGAGACATTACTCCGGTGGAAGAAAGTGCGCATGGTGACCGCTGTATTCAATCCCGATGGAATTTCTGTGTTTCATCAACAGTCTGATAGTCCACAGATTACAGAATGCCTCCAGATGTGCATCGGAAACTACTACTGGTCTTCCAGGGAACGATCAAAGCGTATACTGTTTGAGACATTACTCCCATGGAGGAGAGTGCGCAAGGTGACTGTTGTATTCAATCCCGATGCAATTTCTGTGTTTAATCACCACTCTGATAGTCCACAGATTACAAAATGCCTATAGATGTGCATCGTAAGCTACCACTGGTTTTCCAGGGAACGATCAAAGCGTAGATTGTTTGAGACATAACTCCCATGGAGGAAAGTGCGCATGGTGACCGCTGTATTCAATCCCGATGCAATTTCTGTGTTTAATCAACACTTTGAAGGTCAACAGATTACAGAATGCCTCCAGATGTGCATCGGAAACTACTACTGGTCTTGCAGGGAACGATCAAAGCGTAGACTGTTTGAGACATTGTTCGCCATGGAGGAAAGTGCGCATGGTGACTGTTGTATTTAATCCCAATGCAATTTCTGTGGTTCATCATCACTCTGATAGTCCACAGATTACAGAATGCCTCCAGATGTGCATCGGAAACTACTACTGGTCTTCAAGGGAACGATCAAAGCGTAGACTGTTTGAGGCACTACACCCATGGAGGAAAGTGCGCATGGCGACTGTTGTATTCAATCCCGATGCAATTTCTGTGTTTCATCAACACTCTGATAGTCCACAGATTACAGAAGGCCACCAGATGTGCATCGGAAGCTATTTGTGGTCTTCCAGGGACGATCAAAGCGTGGACTGTTTGAGACATTACTCCCATGGACGAAAGTGCAAATGGCGAATGTTGTATTCAATCCCGATGCAATTTCTGTTTTTCATCAACACTCTGACAGTCCACAGATTACAGAATGCCACCAGATGTGCATCGGAAACTACTACTGGTCTTCCAGGGATCGATCAAAGCGTAGACTGTTTGAGACATTACTCCCATGGAGGAAAGTGCGCGTGGTGACTGTTGTATTCAATCCCGATGGAATTTCTGTGATTCACCAACACTCTGATGGTCCACAGATTACAGAATGCCACCAGATGTGCATCGGAAACTACTACTGGTCTTCCAGCGAACGATCAATCGTAGACTGTTTGAGACATTGCTCCCTTGAAGGTAAGTGCGCATGGTGACGTTTGTATTCAATCCCGATGCAATTTCTGTGTTTCATCAACAGTCTTATAGTCCACAGATTACAGAATGCCTCCAGATGTGCATCGGAAACTACTACTGGTCTTCCAGGGAACGATCAAAGCGTAGACTGTTTGAGACATTACTCCCATGGAGGAAAGTGCGCATGGTGACTGTTGTATTCCATCCCGATGCAATTTCTGTGTTTCATCAACAGTCTTATAGTCCACAGATTACAGAATGCCTCCAGATGTGCATCGGAAACTACTACTGGTCTTCCAGGGATCGATCAAATCGTAGACTGTTTGAGACATTACTCCCATGGAGGAAAGTGCGCATGGTGTCTGTTGTATTTAATCCCGATGCATTTTCTGTGTTTCATCAACATTCTGATAGACCACAGATTACAGAATGCCACCAGATGTGCATCGGAAACTCCTACTGGTCTTCCAGGGAACGATCAAAGCGTAGACTGTTGGAGACATTACTCCCGTGGAGGAAAGTGCGCGTGGTGACTGTTGTATTTAATCCCGATGCAATTTCTGTGTTTCATCAATACTCTGATGGTCCACAGATTACAGAATGCCACCAGATGTGCATCGGAAACTAATACTGGTCTTCCAGGGAACGATCAAAGTGTAGACTGTTTGAGACATTACTTCCATGGAGGAAAGTGCGCATGGTGACTGTTGTATTCAATGCCGACGCAATTTCTTTCTTTCATCAACACTCTGATAGTCCATAGATTACAGAATGCCACCAGATGTGCATCGGAAACTACTGCTGGTCTTCCAGGGAACGATCAAAGCGTAGACTGTTTGAGACATTACTCCGGTGGAGGAAAGTGCGCATGGTGACTATTGTGTTCAATCCCGATGCAATTTCTGTGTTTCATCAACACTCTGATAGTCCACAGATTACAAAATGCTACCAGATGTACATCGGAAACAACTACTGGTCTTCCAGAGAACAATAAAATCGTAGACTGTTTGAGGCATTACGCCAGTGGAGGAAAGTGCGCATGTTGAATTCATCCCAATGCAATTTCTGTGTTTCATCAACTCTCTGATAGTCCACAGATTACAGAATGCCACCAAATGTGCATCAGAAACTACTACTGGTCTTCCAGGGAACGATCAAAGCGTAGACTGTTTGAGACATTACTCCCATGGAGGAAAGTGCGCATGGTGACTATTGTATTCAATCCCGATGCAATTTCTGTGTTTCATCAACACTCTGATAGTCCACAGATTACAAAATGCTACCCGATGTGCATCGGAAACTACTACTGGTCTTCCAGAGAACAATAAAATCGTAGACTGTTTGAGGCATTACGCCAGTGGAGGAAAGTGCGCATGTTGAATTCATCCCAATGCAATTTCTGTGTTTCATCAACTCTCTGATAGTCCACAGATTACAGAATGCAAACCAAATGTGCATCGGAAACTACTACTGGTCTTCCAGGGAACGATCAAAGCGTAAATTGTTTGAGACATTACACACATTGAGGAAGGTGCGCATGGTGACTGTTGTATTCAATCCCGATGCAATTTCTGTGTTTCATCAACACTCTGATGGTCCACAGATTACAGAATGCCTATAGATGTGCATCGTAAGCTACCACTGGTTTTCCAGTGAACGATCAAAACGTAGACTGTTTGAGACATTACTCCCATGGAGGAAAGTGCGCATGGTGACCGCTGTATTTAATCCCGATGGAATTTCTGTGTTTCATCAACAGTCTGATAGTCCACACATTACAGAATGCCTCCAGATGTGCATCGGAAACTACTACTGGTCTTCCAGGGAACGATCAAAGCGTAGACTGTTTGAGACATTACTCCCATGGAGGAAAGTGCGCATGGTGACGTTTGTATGCAATCCTGATGCAATTTCTGTGTTTCATCAACAGTCTTATAGTCCACAGATTACAGAATGCCTCCAGATGTGCATCGGAAACTACTACTGGTCTTCCAGGGAACGATCAAAGCGTAGACTGTTTGAGACATTACTCCGGTGGAAGAAAGTGCGCATGGTGACCGCTGTATTCAATCCCGATGGAATTTCTGTGTTTCATCAACAGTCTGATAGTCCACAGATTACAGAATGCCTCCAGATGTGCATCGGAAACTACTACTGGTCTTCCAGGGAACGATCAAAGCGTATACTGTTTGAGACATTACTCCCATGGAGGAAAGTGCGCAAGGTGACTGTTGTATTCCATCCCGATGCAATTTCTGTGTTTAATCAACACTCTGATAGTCCACAGATTACAAAATGCCTATAGATGTGCATCGTAAGCTACCACTGGTTTTCCAGGGAACGATCAAAACGTAGACTGTTTGAGACATAACTCCCATGGAGGAAAGTGTGCATGGTGACCGCTGTATTCAATCCCGATGCAATTTCTGTGTTTAATCAACACTTTGAAGGTCAACAGATTACAGAATGCCTCCAGATGTGCATCGGAAACTACTACTGGTCTTGCAGGGAACGATCAAAGCGTAGACTGTTTGAGACATTGTTCGCCATGGAGGAAAGTGCGCATGGTGACTGTTGTATTTAATCCCAATGCAATTTCTGTGGTTCATCATCACACTGATAGTCCACAGATTACAGAATGCCTCCAGATGTGCATCGGAAACTACTACTGGTCTTCAAGGGAACGATCAAAGCGTAGACTGTTTGAGGCACTACTCCCATGGAGGAAAGTGCGCATGGCGACTGTTGTATTCAATCCCGATGCAATTTCTGTGTTTCATCAACACTCTGATAGTCCACAGATTACAGAAGGCCACCAGATGTGCATCGGAAGCTATTTGTGGTCTTCCAGGGAACGATCAAAGCGTGGACTGTTTGAGACATTACTCCCATGGACGAAAGTGCAAATGGTGAATGTTGTATTCAATCCCGATGCAATTTCTGTTTTTCATCAACACTCTGACAGTCCACAGATTACAGAATGCCACCAGATGTGCATCGGAAACTACTACTGGTCTTCCAGGGATCGATCAAAGCGTAGACTGTTTGAGACATTACTCCAATGGAGGAAAGTGCGCGTGGTGACTGTTGTATTCAATCCCGATGGAATTTCTGTGTTTCAACAACACTCTGATGGTCCACAGATTACAGAATGCCACCAGATGTGCATCGGAAACTACTACTGGTCTTCCAGCGAACGATCAATCGTAGACTGTTTGAGACATTGCTCCCTTGAAGGTAAGTGCGCATGGTGACGTTTGTATTCAATCCCGATGCAATTTCTGTGTTTCATCAACAGTCTTATAGTCCACAGATTACAGAATGCCTCCAGATGTGCATCGGAAACTACTACTGGTCTTCCAGGGAACGATCAAAGCGTAGACTGTTTGAGACATTACTCCCATGGAGGAAAGTGCGCATGGTGACTGTTGTATTCCATCCCGATGCAATTTCTGTGTTTCATCAACAGTCTTATAGTCCACAGATTACAGAATGCCTCCAGATGTGCATCGGAAACTACTACTGGTCTTCCAGAGAACAATAAAATCGTAGACTGTTTGAGGCATTACGCCAGTGGAGGAAAGTGCGCATGTTGAATTCATCCCAATGCAATTTCTGTGTTTCATCAACTCTCTGATAGTCCACAGATTACAGAATGCAAACCAAATGTGCATCGGAAACTACTACTGGTCTTCCAGGGAACGATCAAAGCGTAAATTGTTTGAGACATTACACACATTGAGGAAGGTGCGCATGGTGACTGTTGTATTCAATCCCGATGCAATTTCTGTGTTTCATCAACACTCTGATGGTCCACAGATTACAGAATGCCTATAGATGTGCATCGTAAGCTACCACTGGTTTTCCAGTGAACGATCAAAACGTAGACTGTTTGAGACATTACTCCCATGGAGGAAAGTGCGCATGGTGACCGCTGTATTCAATCCCGATGGAATTTCTGTGTTTCATCAACAGTCTGATAGTCCACACATTACAGAATGCCTCCAGATGTGCATCGGAAACTACTACTGGTCTTCCAGGGAACGATCAAAGCGTAGACTGTTTGAGACATTACTCCCATGGAGGAAAGTGCGCATGGTGACGTTTGTATGCAATCCTGATGCAATTTCTGTGTTTCATCAACAGTCTTATAGTCGACAGATTACAGAATGCCTCCAGATGTGCATCGGAAACTACTACTGGTCTTCCAGGGAACGATCAAAGCGTAGACTGTTTGAGACATTACTCCGGTGGAAGAAAGTGCGCATGGTGACCGCTGTATTCAATCCCGATGGAATTTCTGTGTTTCATCAACAGTCTGATAGTCCACAGATTACAGAATGCCTCCAGATGTGCATCGGAAACTACTACTGGTCTTCCAGGGAACGATCAAAGCGTATACTGTTTGAGACATTACTCCCATGGAGGAAAGTGCGCAAGGTGACTGTTGTATTCAATCCCGATGCAATTTCTGTGTTTAATCAACACTCTGATAGTCCACAGATTACAAAATGCCTATAGATGTGCATCGTAAGCTACCACTGGTTTTCCAGGGAACGATCAAAACGTAGACTGTTTGAGACATAACTCCCATGGAGGAAAGTGTGCATGGTGACCGCTGTATTCAATCCCGATGCAATTTCTGTGTTTAATCAACACTTTGAAGGTCAACAGATTACAGAATGCCTCCAGATGTGCATCGGAAACTACTACTGGTCTTGCAGGGAACGATCAAAGCGTAGACTGTTTGAGACATTGTTCGCCATGGAGGAAAGTGCGCATGGTGACTGTTGTATTTAATCCCAATGCAATTTCTGTGGTTCATCATCACTCTGATAGTCCACAGATTACAGAATGCCTCCAGATGTGCATCGGAAACTACTACTGGTCTTCAAGGGAACGATCAAAGCGTAGACTGTTTGAGGCACTACTCCCATGGAGGAAAGTGCGCATGGCGACTGTTGTATTCAATCCCGATGCAATTTCTGTGTTTCATCAACACTCTGATAGTCCACAGATTACAGAAGGCCACCAGATGTGCATCGGAAGCTATTTGTGGTCTTCCAGGGAACGATCAAAGCGTGGACTGTTTGAGACATTACTCCCATGGACGAAAGTGCAAATGGTGAATGTTGTATTCAATCCCGATGCAATTTCTGTTTTTCATCAACACTCTGACAGTCCACAGATTACAGAATGCCACCAGATGTGCATCGGAAACTACTACTGGTCTTCCAGGGATCGATCAAAGCGTAGACTGTTTGAGACATTACTCCCATGGAGGAAAGTGCGCGTGGTGACTGTTGTATTCAATCCCGATGGAATTTCTGTGTTTCACCAACACTCTGATGGTCCACAGATTACAGAATGCCACCAGATGTGCATCGGAAACTACTACTGGTCTTCCAGCGAACGATCAATCGTAGACTGTTTGAGACATTGCTCCCTTGAAGGTAAGTGCGCATGGTGACGTTTGTATTCAATCCCGATGCAATTTCTGTGTTTCATCAACAGTCTTATAGTCCACAGATTACAGAATGCCTCCAGATGTGCATCGGAAACTACTACTGGTCTTCCAGGGAACGATCAAAGCGTAGACTGTTTGAGACATTACTCCCATGGAGGAAAGTGCGCATGGTGACTGTTGTATTCCATCCCGATGCAATTTCTGTGTTTCATCAACAGTCTTATAGTCCACAGATTACAGAATGCCTCCAGATGTGCATCGGAAACTACTACTGGTCTTCCAGGGAACGATCAAATCGTAGACTGTTTGAGACATTACTCCCATGGAGGAAAGTGCGCATGGTGTCTGTTGTATTTAATCCCGATGCATTTTCTGTGTTTCATCAACACTCTGATAGACCACAGATTACAGAATGCCACCAGATGTGCATCGGAAACTCCTACTGGTCTTCCAGGGAACGATCAACGCGTAGACTGTTGGAGACATTACTCCCGTGGAGGAAAGTGCGCGTGGTGACTGTTGTATTTAATCCCGATGCAATTTCTGTGTGTCATCAATACTCTGATGGTCCACAGATTACAGAATGCCACCAGATGTGCATCGGAAACTAATACTGGTCTTCCAGGGAACGATCAAAGTGTAGACTGTTTGAGACATTACTTCCATGGAGGAAAGTGCGCATGGTGACTGTTGTATTCAATGCCGACGCAATTTCTTTCTTTCATCAACACTCTGATAGTCCATAGATTACAGAATGCCACCAGATGTGCATCGGAAACTACTGCTGGTCTTCCAGGGAACGATCAAAGCGTAGACTGCTTGAGACATTACTCCGGTGGAGGAAAGTGCGCATGGTGACTATTGTGTTCAATCCCGATGCAATTTCTGTGTTTCATCAACACTCTGATAGTCCACAGATTACAAAATGCTACCAGATGTACATCGGAAACAACTACTGGTCTTCCAGAGAACAATAAAATCGTAGACTGTTTGAGGCATTACGCCAGTGGAGGAAAGTGCGCATGTTGAATTCATCCCAATGCAATTTCTGTGTTTCATCAACTCTCTGATAGTCCACAGATTACAGAATGCCACCAAATGTGCATCAGAAACTACTACTGGTCTTCCAGGGAACGATCAAAGCGTAGACTGTTTGAGACATTACTCCGGTGGAGGAAAGTGCGCATGGTGACTATTGTATTCAATCCCGATGCAATTTCTGTGTTTCATCAACACTCTGATAGTCCACAGATTACAAAATGCTACCCGATGTGCATCGGAAACTACTACTGGTCTTCCAGAGAACAATAAAATCGTAGACTGTTTGAGGCATTACGCCAGTGGAGGAAAGTGCGCATGTTGAATTCATCCCAATGCAATTTCTGTGTTTCATCAACTCTCTGATAGTCCACAGATTACAGAATGCAAACCAAATGTGCATCGGAAACTACTACTGGTCTTCCAGGGAACGATCAAAGCGTAAATAGTTTGAGACATTACACACATTGAGGAAGGTGCGCATGGTGACTGTTGTATTCAATCCCGATGCAATTTCTGTGTTTCATCAACACTCTGATGGTCCACAGATTACAGAATGCCTATAGATGTGCATCGTAAGCTACCACTGGTTTTCCAGTGAACGATCAAAACGTAGACTGTTTGAGACATTACTCCCATGGAGGAAAGTGCGCATGGTGACCGCTGTATTCAATCCCGATGGAATTTCTGTGTTTCATCAACAGTCTGATAGTCCACACATTACAGAATGCCTCCAGATGTGCATCGGAAACTACTACTGGTCTTCCAGGGAACGATCAAAGCGTAGACTGTTTGAGACATTACTCCCATGGAGGAAAGTGCGCATGGTGACGTTTGTATGCAATCCTGATGCAATTTCTGTGTTTCATCAACAGTCTTATAGTCCACAGATTACAGAATGCCTCCAGATGTGCATCGGAAACTACTACTGGTCTTCCAGGGAACGATCAAAGCGTAGACTGTTTGAGACATTACTCCGGTGGAAGAAAGTGCGCATGGTGACCGCTGTATTCAATCCCGATGGAATTTCTGTGTTTCATCAACAGTCTGATAGTCCACAGATTACAGAATGCCTCCAGATGTGCATCGGAAACTACTACTGGTCTTCCAGGGAACGATCAAAGCGTATACTGTTTGAGACATTACTCCCATGGAGGAAAGTGCGCAAGGTGACTGTTGTATTCAATCCCGATGCAATTTCTGTGTTTAATCAACACTCTGATAGTCCACAGATTACAAAATGCCTATAGATGTGCATCGTAAGCTACCACTGGTTTTCCAGGGAACGATCAAAACGTAGACTGTTTGAGACATAACTCCCATGGAGGAAAGTGTGCATGGTGACCGCTGTATTCAATCCCGATGCAATTTCTGTGTTTAATCAACACTTTGAAGGTCAACAGATTACAGAATGCCTCCAGATGTGCATCGGAAACTACTACTGGTCTTGCAGGGAACGATCAAAGCGTAGACTGTTTGAGACATTGTTCGCCATGGAGGAAAGTGCGCATGGTGACTGTTGTATTTAATCCCAATGCAATTTCTGTGGTTCATCATCACTCTGATAGTCCACAGATTACAGAATGCCTCCAGATGTGCATCGGAAACTACTACTGGTCTTCAAGGGAACGATCAAAGCGTAGACTGTTTGAGGCACTACTCCCATGGAGGAAAGTGCGCATGGCGACTGTTGTATTCAATCCCGATGCAATTTCTGTGTTTCATCAACACTCTGATAGTCCACAGATTACAGAAGGCCACCAGATGTGCATCGGAAGCTATTTGTGGTCTTCCAGGGAACGATCAAAGCGTGGACTGTTTGAGACATTACTCCCATGGACGAAAGTGCAAATGGTGAATGTTGTATTCAATCCCGATGCAATTTCTGTTTTTCATCAACACTCTGACAGTCCACAGATTACAGAATGCCACCAGATGTGCATCGGAAACTACTACTGGTCTTCCAGGGATCGATCAAAGCGTAGACTGTTTGAGACATTACTCCCATGGAGGAAAGTGCGCGTGGTGACTGTTGTATTCAATCCCGATGGAATTTCTGTGTTTCACCAACACTCTGATGGTCCACAGATTACAGAATGCCACCAGATGTGCATCGGAAACTACTACTGGTCTTCCAGCGAACGATCAATCGTAGACTGTTTGAGACATTGCTCCCTTGAAGGTAAGTGCGCATGGTGACGTTTGTATTCAATCCCGATGCAATTTCTGTGTTTCATCAACAGTCTTATAGTCCACAGATTACAGAATGCCTCCAGATGTGCATCGGAAACTACTACTGGTCTTCCAGGGAACGATCAAAGCGTAGACTGTTTGAGACATTACTCCCATGGAGGAAAGTGCGCATGGTGACTGTTGTATTCCATCCCGATGCAATTTCTGTGTTTCATCAACAGTCTTATAGTCCACAGATTACAGAATGCCTCCAGATGTGCATCGGAAACTACTACTGGTCTTCCAGGGAACGATCAAATCGTAGACTGTTTGAGACATTACTCCCATGGAGGAAAGTGCGCATGGTGTCTGTTGTATTTAATCCCGATGCATTTTCTGTGTTTCATCAACACTCTGATAGACCACAGATTACAGAATGCCACCAGATGTGCTTCGGAAACTCCTACTGGTCTTCCAGGGAACGATCAAAGCGTAGACTGTTGGAGACATTACTCCCGTGGAGGAAAGTGCACGTGGTGACTGTTGTATTTAATCCCGATGCAATTTCTGTGTTTCATCAATACTCTGATGGTCCACAGATTACAGAATGCCACCAGATGTGCATCGGAAACTAATACTGGTCTTCCAGGGAACGATCAAAGTGTAGACTGTTTGAGACATTACTTCCATGGAGGAAAGTGCGCATGGTGACTGTTGTATTCAATGCCGATGCAATTTCTTTCTTTCATCAACACTCTGATAGTCCATAGATTACAGAATGCCACCTGATGTGCATCGGAAACTACTGCTGGTCTTCCAGGGAACGATCAAAGCGTAGACTGTTTGAGACATTACTCCGGTGGAGGAAAGTGCGCATGGTGACTATTGTGTTCAATCCCGATGCAATTTCTGTGTTTCATCAACACTCTGATAGTCCACAGATTACAAAATGCTACCAGATGTACATCGGAAACAACTACTGGTCTTCCAGAGAACAATAAAATCGTAGACTGTTTGAGGCATTACGCCAGTGGAGGAAAGTGCGCATGTTGAATTCATCCCAATGCAATTTCTGTGTTTCATCAACTCTCTGATAGTCCACAGATTACAGAATGCCACCAAATGTGCATCAGAAACTACTACTGGTCTTCCAGGGAACGATCAAAGCGTAGACTGTTTGAGACATTATTCCGGTGGAGTAAAGTGCGCATGGTGACTATTGTATTCAATCCCGATGCAATTTCTGTGTTTCATCAACACTCTGATAGTCCACAGATTACAAAATGCTACCCGATGTGCATCGGAAACTACTACTGGTCTTCCAGAGAACAATAAAATCGTAGACTGTTTGAGGCATTACGCCAGTGGAGGAAAGTGCGCATGTTGAATTCATCCCAATGCAATTTCTGTGTTTCATCAACTCTCTGATAGTCCACAGATTACAGAATGCAAACCAAATGTGCATCGTAAGCTACCACTGGTTTTCCAGTGAACGATCAAAACGTAGACTGTTTGAGACATTACTCCCATGGAGGAAAGTGCGCATGGTGACCGCTGTATTCAATCCCGATGGAATTTCTGTGTTTCATCAACAGTCTGATAGTCCACAGATTACAGAATGCCTCCAGATGTGCATCGGAAACTACTACTGGTCTTCCAGGGAACGATCAAAGCGTAGACTGTTTGAGACATTACTCCCATGGAGGAAAGTGCGCATGGTGACGTTTGTATGCAATCCCGATGCAATTTCTGTGTTTTATCAACAGTCTTATAGTCCACAGATTACAGAATGCCTCCAGATGTGCATCGGAAACTACTACTGGTCTTCCAGGGAACGATCAAAGCGTAGACTGTTTGAGACAATACTGCCATGGAGGAAAGTGCGCATGGTGACAGTTGTATTCCATCCCGATGCAATTTCTGTGTTTCATCAACAGTCTTATAGTCCACAGATTACAGAATGCCTCCAGATGTGCATCGGAAACTACTACTGGTCTTCCAGGGACCGATCAAATCGTAGACTGTTTGAGACATTACTCCCATGGAGGAAAGTGCGCATGGTGACTGTTGTATTTAATCCCGATGCATTTTCTGTGTTTCATCAACACTCTGATAGACCACAGATTACAGAATGCCACCAGATGTGCATCGGAAACTACTGCTGGTCTTCCAGGGAACAATAAAATCGTAGACTGTTTGAGGCATTACGCCAGTGGAGGAAAGTGCGCATGTTGAATTCATCCCAATGCAATTTCTGTGTTTCATCAACTCTCTGATAGTCCACAGATTACAGAATGCCACCAAATGTGCATCGGAAACTACTACTGGTCTTCCAGGGAACGATCAAAGCGTAGACTGTTTGAGACATTACTCCGGTGGAGGAAAGTGCGCATGGTGACCGCTGTATTCAATCCCGATGGAATTTCTGTGTTTCATCAACAGTCTGATAGTCCACAGATTACAGAATGCCTCCAGATGTGCATCGGAAACTACTACTGGTCTTCCAGGGAACGATCAAAGCGTAGACTGTTTGAGACATTACTCCCATGGAGGAAAGTGCGCAAGGTGACTGTTGTATTCAATCCCGATGCAATTTCTGTGTTTCATCAACACTCTGATAGTCCACAGATTACAAAATGCCTATAGATGTGCATTGTAGGCTACCACTG
Source organism: Schistocerca gregaria (assembly GCF_023897955.1). Classification (NCBI taxonomy): domain Eukaryota; kingdom Metazoa; phylum Arthropoda; class Insecta; order Orthoptera; family Acrididae; genus Schistocerca; species Schistocerca gregaria. The sequence continues at coordinate 1,578,821 of NW_026061799.1, read as the reverse complement.
GTTTTCCAGGGAACGATCAAAACGTAGACTGTTTGAGACATTACTCCCATGGAGGAAAGTGCGCATGGTGACTGTTGTATTTAATCCCAATGCAATTTCTGTATTTCATCAACACTCTGATAGTCCACAGATTACAGAATGCCTCCAGATGTGCATCGGAAACTACTACTGGTCTTCCAGGGAACGATCAAAGCGTAGACTGTTTGAGACATTACTCCCATGGAGGAAAATGCGCGTGGTGACTGTTGTATTCAATCCCGATGGAATTTCTGTGTTTCATCAACAGTCTGATAGTCCACAGATTACAGAATGCCTCCAGATGTGCATCGGAAACTACTACTGGTCTTCCAGGGAACGATCAAAGCGTAGACTGTTTGAGACATTACTCCCATGGAGGAAAGTGCGCATGGTGACTGTTGTATTCAATCCCGATGGAATTTCTGTGTTTCATCAACAGTCTGATAGTCCTCAGATTACAGAATGCCTCCAGATGTGCATCGGAAACTACTACTGGTCTTCCAGGGAACGATCAAAGCGTAGACTGTTTGAGACATTACTCCCGTGGAGGAAAGTGCGCGTGGTGACTGTTGTATTCAATCCCGATGGAAATTCTGTGTTTCACCAACACTCTGATGGTCCACAGATTACAGAATGCCACAAGATGTGCATCGGAAACTACTACAGGTCATCCAGGGAACGATCAATCGTAGACTGTTTGAGACATTGCTCCCCTGAAGGTAAGTGCGCATGGTGACATTTGTATTCAATCCCGATGCAATTTCTGTGTTTCATCAACAGTCTTATAGTCCACAGATTACAGAATGCCTCCAGATGTGCATCGGAAACTACTACTGGTCTTCCAGGGAACGATCAAAGCGTAGACTGTTTGAGACATTACTCCCATGGAGGAAAGTGCGCATGGTGACTGTTGTATTCAATCCCGATGGAATTTCTGTGTTTCATCAACAGTCTGATAGTCCTCAGATTACAGAATGCCTCCAGATGTGCATCGGAAACTACTACTGGTCTTCCAGGGAACGATCAAAGCGTAGACTGTTTGAGACATTACTCCCATGGAGGAAAGTGCGCATGGCGACTGTTGTATTCAATCCCGATGCAATTTCTGTGTTTCATCAACACTCTGATAGTCCACAGATTACAGAATGCCTCCGGATGTGCATCGGAAACTACCACTGGTCTTCCAGGGAACGATCAAAACGTAGACTGTTTGAGACATTACTCCCATGGAGGAAAGTGCGCATGGTGACTGTTGTATTCAATCCAGATGCAATTTCTGTGTTTCATTAACAGTCTTATAGTCCACAGATTACAGAATGCCTCCAGATGTGCATCGCAAACTACTACTGGTCTTCCAGGGAACGATCAAAGCGTAGACTGTTTGAGACATTTGTCCCATGGAGGAAAGTGCGCAAGGTGACTGTTGTATTCAATCCCTTTGCAATTTCTGTGTTTCATCAACACTCTGATAGTCCACAGATTACAGAGTGCCTATAGATGTGCATTGTAAGCTACCACTGGTTTTCCAGGGAACGATCAAAACGTAGACTGTTTGAGACATTACTCCCATGGAGGAAAGTGCGCATGGTGACCGCTGTATTTAATCCCGATGCAGTTTCTGTGTTTAATCAACACTTTGAAGGTCAACAGATTACAGAATGCCTCCAGATGTGCATCGGAAACTACTACTGGTCTTCCAGGGAACGATCAAAGCGTAGACTGTTTGAGACATTGCTCGCCATGGAGGAAAGTGCGCATGGTGACTGTTGTATTTTATCCCAATGCAATTTCTGTGGTTCATCAACACTCTGATAGTCCACAGATTACAGAATGCCTCCAGATGTGCATCGGGAAGTACTACTGGTCTTCAAGGGAACGATCAAAGCGTAGACTGTTTGAGGCACTACTCCCATGGAGGAAAGTGCGCATGGTGATTGTTGTATTCAATTCCGACTAAATTTCTGTGTTTCATCAACACTTTGATAGTCCACAGCTTACAGAATGCCTCCAGAAGTGCATCGGAAACAACTACTGGTCTTCCTGGGAACGATCAAGGCGTAGACTGTTTGAGACATTACTCCCATGGAGTAAAGTGCGCATGGTGACTGTTGTACTCAATCCCGATGCAATTTCTGTGTTTCATCAACCCTCTGTTAGTCCACAGATTACAGAATGCCACCTGATGTGCATCGGAAACTACTACTGGTCTTCCAGAGAACAATCAAAACGTAGACTGCTTGAGACATTACTCCCGTTTAGGAAAGTGCGCTTGGTGAATTCAATCCCGATGCAATTTCTGTGTTTCATCAACACTCTGATAGTCCACAGATTACAGAATGCTACCAGCTGTGCATCGGAAACTACTACTGGTCTTCCAGGGAACGATCAAGTCGTAAATTGTTTGAGACATTACTCACATTTAGGAAAGTGCGCATGGTGACTGTTGTATTCAATCCCGATGCAATTTCTGTGTTTCATCCACACTCTGATAGTCCACAGATTACAGAAGGCCACCAGATGTGCATCCGAAGCTATTTGTGGTCTTCCGGGAAACGATCAAAGCGTGGACTGTTTGAGACATTACTTCCATGGACGAAAGTGCGAATGGTGAATGTTGTATTCAATCCCATTGCAATTTCTGTTTTTCATCAACACTCTGAAAGTCCACAGATTTCAGAATGCCACCAGATATGCATCGGAAACTACTACTGGTCTTCCAGGGATCGATCAAAGCGTAGACTGTTTGAGACATTACTCCCGTGGAGGAAAGTGCGCGTGGTGACTGTTGTATTCAATCCCAATGCAATTTCTGTGGTTCATAAACAGTCTGATAGTCCTCACATTACAGAATGCCTCCAGATGTGCATCGGAAACTACTACTGGTCTTCCAGGGAACGAGCAAAGCGTAAACTCTTTGAGACATTGCTCCCGTGGAGGAAAGTGCGCATGGTGACATTTGTATCCAATCCCGATGCAATTTCTGTGTTTCATCAACAGTCTTATAGCCCACAGATAACAGAATGCCTCCAGATGTGCATCGGAAACTACTACTGGTCTTCCAGGGAACGATCAAAGTGTAGGCTGTTTGAGACATTATTCCCATGGAGGAAAGTGCGCATGTTGACTGTTGTATTCAATCCCGGTGGAATTTCTGTGTTTCATCAACAGTCTGATAGTCCTCAGATTACAGAATGCCTCCAGATGTGCATCGGAAACTACAACTGGTCTTCCTGGGAACGATCAAAGCGTAGACTGTTTGAGACATTACTCCCATGGAGTAAAGTGCGCATGGTAACTGTTGTATTCAATCCCGATGCAATTTCTGTGTTTCATCAACACTCTGTTAGTCCACAGATTACAGAATGCCACCAGATGTGCATCGGAAACTACTACTGGTCTTCAAGAGAACAATCAAAGCGTAGACTGTTTGAGACATTACTCCCGAGTAGGAAAGTCCAGATGGTGACTGTTGTATTCAATCCCGATGCAATTGCTGTGTTTCATCAACACTCTGATAGTCCACAGATTACAGAATGCCAGCAGATGTGCATCAGAAACTACTACTGGTCTTTCAGAGAACAATCAAAGCGTAAACTGTTTGAGACATTACTCCCGTTTAGGAATGTGCGCTTGGTGAATTCAATCCCGATGCAATTTCTGTGTTTCATCATCACCCTGATGGTCCACAGATTACAGAATGCTACCAGCTGTGCATCGGAAACTACTACTGGTCTTCCAGGGAACGATCAAGTCGTAAATTGTTTGAGACATTACTCACATTGAGGAAAGTGCGCATGGTGACTGTTGTATTCAATCCCGATGCAATTTCTGTGTTTCATCCACACTCTGATAGTCCACAGATTACAGAAGGCCACCAGATGTGCATCGGAAGCTATTTGTGGTCTTCCGGGGAACGATCAAAGCGTGGACTGTTTGAGACATTACTCCCATGGACGAAAGTGCGAATGGTGAATGTTGTATTCAATCCCATTGCAATTTCTGTTTTTCATCAACACTCTGAAAGTCCACAGATTTCAGAATGCCACCAGATGTGCATCGGAAACTACTACTGGTCTTCCAGGGATCGATCAAAGCGTTGACTGTTTGAGACATTACTCCCGTGGACGAAAGTGCGCGTGGTGACTGTTGTATTCAATCCCAATGCAATTTCTGTGGTTCATCAACAGTCTGATAGTCCTCACATTACAGAATGCCTCCAGATGTGCATCGGAAACTACTACTGGTCTTCCAGGGAACGAGCAAAGCGTAAACTCTTTGAGACATTGCTCCCGTGGAGGAAAGTGCGCATGGTGACATTTGTATCCAATCCCGATGCAATTTCTGTGTTTCATCAACAGTCTTATAGTCCACAGATTACAGAATGCCTCCAGATGTGCATCGGAAACTACTACTGGTCTTCCAGGGAACGATCAAAGCGTAGGCTGTTTGAGACATTATTCCCATGGAGGAAAGTGCGCATGGTGACTGTTGTATTCAATCCCGATGGAATTTCTGTGTTTCATCAACAGTCTGATAGTCCTCAGATTACAGAATGCCTCCAGATGTGCATTGGAAACTACTACTGGTCTTCCAGGGAACGATCAAAGCATAGACTGTTTGAGACATTAATCCCATGGAGGAAAGTGCGCATGGTGACTGTTGTACTCAATCTCGATGGAATTTCTGTGTTTCATCAACAGTCTGATAGTCCACAGATTACAGAATGCCTCCAGATGTGCATCGGAAACTACTACTGGTCTTCCACGGAACGATCAAAGCGTAGACTGTTTGAGACATTACTCCCACGGAGGAAAGTGCGCATGGTGACTGTTGTATTCAATCCCGATGGAATTTCTGTGTTTCATCAACAGTCTGATAGTAAACAGATTACAGAATGCCTCCAGATGTGCATCGGAAACTACTACTGGTCTTTCAGGGAACGATCAAAGCGTAGACTGTTTGAGACATTACTCCCATGGAGGAAAGTGCGCAAGGTGACTGTTGTATTCAATCCCGATGCAATTTCTGTGTTTCATCAACACTCTGATAGTCCACAGATTACAGAATGCCTATAGATGTGCATCGTAAGCTACCACTGGTTTTCCAGGGAACGATCAAAACGTAGACTGTTTGAGACATTACTCCCATGGAGGAAAGTGCGCATGGTGACCGCTGTATTCAATCCCGTTGCAGTTTCTGTGTTTAATCAACACTTTGAAGGTAAACAGATTACAGAATGCCTCCAGATGTGCATCTGAAACTACTACTGGTCTTCCATGGAACGATTAAAGCGTAGACTGTTTGAGACATTGCTCGCCATGTAGGAAAGTGCGCATGGTGACTGTTGTATTTAATCCCAATGCAATTTCTGTGGTTCATCAACACTCTGATAGTCCACAGATTACAGAATGCCTCCAGATGTGCAGCGGAAACTACTACTGGTCTTCAAGGGAACGATCAAAGCGTAGACTGTTTGAGACACTACTCCCATGGAGGAAAGTGCGCTTGGCGACTGTTGTATTCATTCCCGATGCAATTCGTGTGTTTCATCAACACTCTGATAGTCCACAGATTACAGAATACCTCCAGATGTGCATCGGAAACTACTTCTCGTCTTCCAGGGAACGATCAAAGCGTAGACTGTTTGAGACATTACTCCCATCTAGGGAAGTGCGCATGGTGATTGTTGCATTCAATTCCGATTCAATTTCTGTGTTTCATCAACACTTTGATAGTCCACAGATTACAGAATGCCTCCAGAAGTGCATCGGAAACTACAACTGGTCTTCCTGGGAACGATCAAAGCGTAGACTGTTTGAGACATTACTCCCATGGAGTAAAGTGCGCATGGTAACTGTTGTATTCAATCCCGATGCAATTTCTGTGTTTCATCAACACTCTGTTATTCCACAGATTACAGAATGCCACCAGATGTGCATCGGAAACTACTACTAGTCTTCCAGAGAGCAATCAAAGCGTAGACTGTTTGAGACATTACTCCCGAGGAGGAAAGTCCAGATGGTGACTGTTGTATTCAATCGCGATGCAATTTCTGTGTTTCATCAACACTCTGATAGTCCACAGATTACAGAATGCCAGCAGATGTGCATCAGAAACTACTACTGGTCTTTCAGAGAACAATCAAAGCGTAGACTGTTTGAGACATTACCCCCGTTTAGGAAAGTGCGCATGGTGAATTCAATCCCGATGCAATTTCGGTGTTTCATCAACACTCTGATAGTCCACAGATTACAGAATGCCACCAGATGTGCATCGGAAACTACCAGTGGTCTTCCAGGGATCGATCAAAGCGTAAACTGTTTGAGACATTACTCCCGTGGAGGAAAGTGCGCGTGGTACTGTTGTATTCAATCCCGATGCAATTTCTGTGTTTCACCAACACTCTGATGGTCCACAGATTACAGAATGCCACCAGATGTGCATCGGAAACTACTACTGGTCTTCCAGGGAACGATCAATCGTAGACTGTTTGAGACATTGCTCCATTGAAGGTAAGTGCGCATGGTGACTGTTGTATTCAATCCCAATGCAATTTCTGTTTTTCATCAACAGTCTGATAGTCCTCAGATTACAGAATGCCTCCAGATGTGCATCGGAAACTACTACTGGTCTTCCAGGGAACGAGCAAAGCGTAAACTCATTGAGACATTGCTCCTGTGGCGGAAAGTGCGCATGGTGACATTTGTATTCAATCCCGATGCAATTTCTGTGTTTCATCAACACTCTGATAGTCCACAGATTACAGAATGCCTCCAGATGTGCATCGGAAACTACCACTGGTCTTCCAGGGAACGATCAAAGCGTAGACTGAGACACTACTCCCATGGAGGAAAGTAAGCATGGTGACCGCTGTATTCAATCCCGATGCAATTTCTGTGTTTAATCAACACTTTGAAGGTCAACAGATTACAGAATGCCTCCAGATGTGCATCGGAAACTACTACTGGTCTTGCAGGGAACGATCAAAGCGTAGACTGTTTGAGACATTGCTCGCCATGCAGGAAAGTGCGCATGGTGACTGTTGTATTTAATCCCAATGCAATTTCTGTGGTTCATCAACACTCTGTTAGTCCACAGATTACAGAATGCCTCCAGATGTGCATCGGAAACTACTACTGGTCTTCCAGGGAACGATCAAAGCGTAGACTGTTTGAGATATTACTCCCATGGAGGAAAATGCGCGTGGTGACTGTTGTATTCAATCCCGATGCAATTTCTCTGTTTCATCAACAGTCTGATAGTCCACAGATTACAGAATGCTTCCAGCTGTGCATCGGAAACTACTACTGGCCTTCCAGGGAACGATCAAAGCGTAGACTGTTTGAGACATTACTCCCATGGAGGAAAGTGCGCAAGGTGACTGTTGTATTCAATCCCGATGCAATTTCTGTATTTCATCAACACTCTGATAGTCCACAGATTACAAAATGCCTATAGATGTGCATCGTAAGCTACCACTGGTCTTCCAGGGAACGATCAAAGAGTAGACTGTTTGACACATTACTCCCATGGAGGAAAGTGCGCATGGTGACTGTTGTATTCATTCCCGATGCAATTTCTGTGTTTCATCAACAGTCTTATAGTCCACAGATTACAGAATGCCTCCAGATGTGCATCGCAAACTACTACTGATCTTCCAGTGAACGATCAAATCGTAGACTGTTTGAGACATTACTCCCATTGAGGAAAGTGCGCATGGTGAATGTTGTATTCAATCCCGATGGAATTTCTGTCTTTCATCAACAGTCTGATAGTCCACAGATTACAGAATGCCTCCAGATGTGCATCGGAAACTACTACTGGTCTTCCAGGGAACGATCAAAGCGTATACTGTTTGAGACATTACTCCCATGGAGGAAAGTGCGCAAGGTGACTGTTGTATTCAATCCCGACGCAATTTCTGTGTTTCATCAACACTCTGATAGTCCACAGATTACAAAATGCCTATAGATGTGCATCGTAAGCTACCACTGGTTTTCCAGGGAATGATGAAAACGTAGACTGTTTGAGACATTACTCCCATGGAGGAAAGTGCGCATGGTGACGGTTGTATTTAATCCCAATGCAATTTCTGTGGTTCATCAACACTCTGATAGTCCACAGATTACAGAATGCCTCCGGATGTGCATCGGAAACTACCACTGGTCTTCCAGGGAACGATCAAAGCGTAGACTGTTTGAGACATTACTCCCATGGAGGAATGTGCGCATGGTGTCTGCTGTATTCAATCCCGATGCAATTTCTGTGTTTCATCAACACTCTGAGAGTCCACAGATTACAGAATGCCTCCAGATGTGCATCGGAAACTACTACTGGTCTTCCAGGGAACGATCAAGGCGTAGACTGTTTGAGACATTACTCCCATGGAGGAAAATGTGCGTGGTGACTGTTGTATTCAATCCCGATGTAATATCTGTGTTTCATCAACAGTCTGATAGTCCACAGATTACAGAATGCCTCCAGATGTGCATCGGAAACTACTACTGGTCTTCCAGGGAACGATCAAAGCGTAGACTGTTTGAGACATTTCTCCCGTGGAGGAAAGTGCGCATGGTGACTGTTGTATTCAATCCCGATGCAATTTCTGTGTTTCATCAACAGTCTTATAGTCCACAGATTACAGAATGCCTCCAGATGTGCATCGCAAACTACTACTGGTCTTCCAGGGAACGATGAAATCGTAGACTGTTTGAGAGATTACTCCCATTGAGGAAAGTGCGCGTGGTGAATGTTGAATTCAATCCCGATGGAATTTCTGTGTATCATCAACAGTCTGATAGTCCACAGATTACAGAATGCCTCCAGATGTGCATCGGAAACTACTACTGGTCTTCCAGGGAACGATCAAAGCGTAGACTGTTTGAGACATTTGTCCCATGGAGGAAAGTGCGCAAGGTGACTGTTGTATTCAATCCCGATGCAATTTCTGTGTTTCATCAACACTCTGATAGTCCACAGATTACAGAATGCCTATAGATGTGCATCGGAAACTACCACTGGTCTTCCAGGGAACGATCAAAGCGTAGACTGCTTGAGACATTACCCCCATTGAGGAAAGTGCGCATGGTGACTGCTGTATTCAATCCCGAAGCAATTTCTGTGTTTTATCAACACTTTGAAGGTCAACAGATTACAGAATGCCTCCGGATGTCCATCGGAAACTACTACTGGTCTTAGAGGGAACGATCAAAGCGTAGACTGTTTGAGACATTGCTCCAATGGAGGAATGTGCGCATGGTGACTGTTGTATTCAATCCCAATGCAATTTCTGTGGTAATCAACACTCTGATAGTCCACAGATTACAGAATGCCTCCAGATGTGAATCGGAAACTACTACTGGTCTTCCAGGGAACGATCAAAGCGTAGACTGTTTGAGACACTACTCCCATGGAGGAAAGTGCGCATGGTGACTGTTGTATTCAATCCCGATGCAATTTCTGTCTTTCATCAACAGTCTTATAGTCCACAGATTACAGAATGCCTCCAGATGTGCATCGGAAACTACTACTGGTCTTCCAGGGAACGATCAAACCGTAGACTGTTTGAGACATTACTCCCATGGAGGAAATTGCGCATGGTGACTGTTGTATTCAATCCCGATGGAATTTCTGTGTTTCATCAACAGTCTGATAGTCCTCAGATTACAGAATCCTCCAGATGTGCATCGGATACTACTACTGGTCTTCCAAGGAACGATCAAAGCGTAAACAGTTTGAGACATTACTCCCATGGAGGAAAGTGCGCATGGCGACTGTTGTATTCAATCCCGATGCAATTTCTGTGTTTCATCAACACTCTGATAGTCCACAGATTACAGAATGCCTCCAGATGTGCATCGGAAACTACCACTGGTCTTCCAGGGAACGATCAAAGCGTAAACTGTGACATTACTCCCATGGAGGAAAGTGCGCATGGTGACTGTTGTATTCAATCCAGATGCAATTTCAGTGTTTCATGAACACTCTGATAGTTCACAGATTACAGAAGGCCACCAGATGTGCATCGGAGGCTACTACTGGCCTTCCAGGGAACGTTCAAAGCGTGGACTGTTTGAGACATTACTCCCGTTTAGGAAAGTGCGAATGGTGACCGCTGTATTCAATCCCGATGCAATTTCTGTGTTTCATCAACACTCTGATGGTCCACAGATTACAGAATGCCACCAGATGTGCATCGGAAACTACTACTGGTCTTCCAGGGAACGATCAATCGTAGACTGTTTGAGACATTGCTCCATTGAAGGTAAGTGCGCATGGTGACTGTTGTATTCAATCCCAATGCAATTTCTGTTTTTCATCAACAGTTTGATAGTCCTCAGATTACAGAATGCCTCCAGATGTGCATCGGAAACTACTACTGGTCTTCCAGGGAACGAGCAAAGCGTAAACTCATTGAGACATTGCTCCCGTGGAGGAATGTGCGCATGGTGACATTTGTATTCAATCCCGATGCAATTTCTGTGTTTCATCAACAGTCTTATAGTCCACAGATTACAGAATGCCTCCAGATGTGCATCGGAAACTACTACTGGTCTTCCAGGGAACGATCAAAGCGTAGACTGTTTGAGACATTACTCCCATGGAGGAAATTGCGCATGGTGACTGTTGTATTCAATCCCGATGGAATTTCTGTGTTTCATCAACAGTCTGATAGTCCTCAGATTACAGAATGCCTCCAGATGTGCATCGGAAACTACTACTGGTCTTCCAGGGAACGATCAAAGCGTAGACTGTTTGAGACATTACTCCCATGGAGGAAAGTGCGCATGGCGACTGTTGTATTCAATCCCGATGCAATTTCTGAGTTTCATCAACACTCTGATAGTCCACAGATTACAGAAGGCCACCAGATGTGCATCGGAAGCTACTACTGGCCTTCCAGGGAACGTTCAAAGCGTGGACTGTTTGAGACATTACTCCCGTTTAGGAAAGTGCGAATGGTGACTGCTGTATTCAATCCCGATGCAATTTCTGTGTTTCATCAACAGTCTTATAGTCCACAGATTACAGAATGCTTCCAGATGTGCATCAGAAATTACAAATGGTCATCCAGGGAACGATCAAAGCGTAGACTGTTTGAGACATTACTCCCATGGAGTAAAGTGCGCATGGTGACTGCTGTATTCAATCCCGATGCAATTTCTGTGTTTCATCAACACTTTGAAGGTCAACAGATTACAGAATGCCTCCAGATGTGCATCGAAAACTACTACTGGTCTTAGAGGAAACGATCAAAGCGTAGACTGTTTGAGACATTGCTCCAATGGAGGAAAGTGCGCATGGTGACTGTTGTATTCAATCCCAATGCAATTTCTGTTGTAATCAACACTCTGATAGTCCACAGATTACAGAATGCCTCCAGATGTGAATCGGGAACTACTACTGGTCTTCAAGGGAACGATCAAAGCTTAGACTGTTTGAGACACTACTCCCATGGAGGAAAGTGCGCATGGTGACTGTTGTATTCAATCCCGATGCAATTTCTGTGTTTCATCAACAGTCTTATAGTCCACAGATTACAGAATGCTTCCAGATGTGCATCAGAAATTACAAATGGTCATCCAGGGAACGATCAAAGCGTAGACTGTTTGAGACATTTCTCCCGTGGCGGAAAGTGCGCATTGGTGACTGTTGTATTCAATACCGATGCAATATCTGTGTTTCATCAACACTCTGATAGTCCACAGATTACGGAATGCCTCCAGTTGTGCATCGGAAACTACTTCTGGTCTTCCAGGGAACGATCAAAGCGTAGACTGTTTGAGACATTACTCCCATGGAGGAAAGTGCGCATGGTGACTGCTGTATTCAATCCCGATGCAATTCCTGTGTTTCATCAAAATTTTGAAGGTCAACAGATTACAGAATGCCTCCAGATGTGCATCGGAAACTACAACTGGTCTTACAGGGAACGATCAAGTCGTAGACTGTTTGAGACATTGCTCCCATGGAGGAAAATGCGCATGGTGACTGTTGTATTCAATCCCAATGCAATTTCTGTGGTTCATCAACACTCTGATAGTCCACAGATTACAGAATGAATCCAGATGTATATCGGAAACTACTACTGGTCTTACAGGGAACGATCAAGGCGTAGACTGTTTGAGACATTACTCCCATGGAGGAAATTGCGCATGGTGACTGTTGTATTCAATCCCGATGCAATTTCTGTGTTTCATCAACACTCTGATAGTCCACAGATTACAGAAGGCCACCAGATGTGCATCGGAAGCTACTACTGGCCTTCCAGGGAACGATCAAAGCGTGGACTGTTTGAGACATCACTCCAATGGAGGAAAGTTCGAATGGTGACTGTTGTAATCAACCCCGATGCAATTTCTGTGTTTCATCAACACTCTGATAGTCCACAGATTACAGAATGCCACCACATGTGCATCGGAAACTACTAGTGGTCTTCCATTGAACGATCAAAGCGTAGACTGTTTGAGACATTACTCCCGTGGAGGAAAGGGCGCGTGGTGACTGTTGTATTCAATCCCGATTCAATTTCTGTGTTTCATCAACACTTTGAAGGTCAACAGATTACAGAATGCCTCCAGATGTGCATCGGAAACTACTACTGGTCTTACAGGGAACGATCAAAGTGTAGACTGTTTGAGACATTTCTCCCGTGGAGGAAAGTGCGCATTGTTGACTGTTGTATTCAATCCCGATGCAATATCTGTGTTTCATCAACACTCTGATAGTCCACAGATTACAGAATCCCTCCAGATGTGCATCGGAAACTACTACTGGTCTTCCAGGGAACGATCAAAGCGTAGACTGTTTGAGACATTACTCCCATGGAGGAAATTGCGCATGGTGACTGTTGTATTCAATCCCGATGCAATTTCTGTCTTTCATCAACAGTCTTACAGTCCACAGATTACAGAATGCCTCCAGATGTGCATCGGAAACTACTACTGGTCTTCCAGGGAACGATCAAAGTGTAGACTGTTTGTGACATTTCTCCCGTGGAGGAAATTGCGCATTGTTGACTGTTGTATTCAATCCCGATGCAATATCTGTGTTTCATCAACACTCTGATAGTCCACAGATTACAGAATCCCTCCAGATGTGCATCGGAAACTACTACTGGTCTTCCAGGGAACGATCAAAGCGTAGACTGTTTGAGACATTACTCCCATGGAGGAAATTGCGCATGGTGACTGTTGTATTCAATCCCGATGGAATTTCTGTGTTTCATCAACAGTCTGATAGTCCTCAGATTACAGAATGCCTCCAGATGTGCATCGGAAACTACCACTGGTCTTCCAGGGAACGATCAAAGCGTAAACTGAGACATTACTCCCATGGAGGAAAGTGCGCATGGTGACTGTTGTATTCAATCCAGATGCAATTTCAGTGTTTCATGAACACTCTGATAGTTCACAGATTACAGAAGGCCACCAGATGTGCATCGGAAGCTACTACTGGCCTTCCAGGGAACGTTCAAAGCGTGGACTGTTTGAGACATTACTCCCGTTTAGGAGAGTGCGAATGGTGACCGCTGTATTCAATCCCGATGCAATTTCTGTGTTTCATCAACACTTTGAAGGTCAACAGATTACAGAATGCCGCCAGATGTGCATCGGAATCTACTACTGTTCTTACAGGGAAAGATCAAAGCGTAGACTGTTTGAGACTTTGCTCCCATGGAGGAAAGTGCGCATGGTGACTGTTGTATTCAATCCCAATGCAATATCTGTGGTTCATCAACACTCTGATGGTCCACAGATTACAGAATGCCTCCAGATGTGCATCGGAAACTACTACTGGTCTTCAAGGGAACGATCGAAGCGTAGACTGTTTAAAACACTACTCCCATGGAGGAACGTGCGCATGGTGACTGTTGTATTCAATCCCGATGCAATATCTGTGTTTCATCAACACTCTGATAGTCCACAGATTACAGAATGCCTCCAGATGTGCGTCGGAAACTACTTCTAGTCTTCCAGGGAACGATTAAAGCGTAGACTGTTTGAGACATTACTCCCATGGAGGAAAGTCCGGATGATGACTGTTGTATTCAATCCCGATGCAATTTCTGTGTTTCATCAACACTCTGATAGTCCACAGATTACAGAATGCCACCAGATGTGCATCGGAAACTACTAGTGGTCTTCCAGGGAACGATCAAAGCGTAGACTGTTTGAGACATTACTCCCGTGGAGGAAAATGCGCGTGGTGACTGTTGTATTCAATCCCGATGCAATTTCTATGTTTCATCAATACTCTGATGGTCCACAGATTACAGAATGCCACCAGATGTGCATCGGAAACTAATACTGGTCTTCCAGGGAACGATCAAAGCGTAGACTGTTTGAGACATTACTTCCATGGAGGAAAGTGCGCATGGTGACTGTTGTATTCAATCCCGATGCAATTTCTGTGTTTCATCAACACTCTGATAGTCCACAGATTACAGAATGCCTACAGATGTGCATCGGAAACTACTACTGATCTTCCAGGGAACGATCTAAGCGTAGACTGTTTGAGACATTACTCCCATGGAGTAAAGTGCGCATGGTGACTGCTGTATTCAATCCCGATGCAATTTCTGTGTTTCATCAACACTTTGAAGGTCAACAGATTACAGAATGCCTCCAGATGTGCATCGGAAACTACTACTGGTCTTAGAGGAAACGATCAAAGCGTAGACTGTTTGAGACATTGCTCCCATGGAGGAAAGTGCGCATGGTGACTGTTGTATTCAATCGCAATGCAATTTCTGTGGTAATAAACACTCTGATAGTCCACAGATTACAGAATGCCTCCAGATGCGAATCGGAAACTACTACTGGTCTTCAAGGGAACGATCAAAGCTTAGACTGTTTGAGACACTACTCCCATGGAGGAAAGTGCGCATGGTGACTGTTGTATTCAATCCCGATGCAATTTCTGTGTTTCATCAACATTCTTATAGTCCACAGAATACAGAATGCTTCCAGATGTGCATCAGAAATTACAAATGGTCATCCAGGGAACGATCAAAGCGTAGACTGTTTGAGACATTTCTCCCGTGGCGGAAAGTGCGCATTGGTGACTGTTGTATTCAATACCGATGCAATATCTGTGTTTCATCAACAATCTGATAGTCCACAGATTACAGAATGCCTCCAGTTGTGCATCGGAAACTACTTCTGGTCTTCCAGGGAACGATCAAAGCGTAGACTGTTTGAGACATTACTCCCATGGAGGAAAGTGCGCATGGTGACTGCTGTATTCAATCCCGATGCAATTCCTGTGTTTCATCAAAATTTTGAAGGTCAACAGATTGCAGAATGCCTCCAGATGTGCATCGGAAACTACTACTGGTCTTACAGGGATAGATCAAGGCGTAGACTGTTTGAGACATTGCTCCCATGGAGGAAAGTGCGCATGGTGATTGTTGTATTCAATCCCAATGCAATTTCTGTGGTTCATCAACACTCTGATAGTCCACAGATTACAGAATGAATCCAGATGTATAACGGAAACTACTACTGGTCTTCCAGGGAACGATCAAAGCGTAGACTGTTTGAGACATTACTCCCATGGAGGAAAGTGCGCATGGTGACTGCTGTATTCAATCCCGATGCAATTTCAGTGTTTCATCAACACTCTGATAGTCCACAGATTACAGAAGGCCACCAGATGTGCATCGGAAGCTACTACTGGCCTTCCAGGGAACGATCAAAGCGTGGACTGTTTGAGACATCACTCCAATGGAGGAAAGTTCGAATGGTGACTGTTGTATTTAACCCCGATGCAATTTCTGTGTTTCATCAACACTCTGATAGTCCACAGATTACAGAATGCCACCACATGTGCATCGGAAACTACTAGTGGTCTTCCAGGGAACGATCAAAGCGTAGACTGTTTGAGACATTACTCCCGTGGAGGAAAGGGCACGTGGTGACTGTTGTATTCAATCCCGATGCAATTTCTGTGTTTCATCAACACTTTGAAGGTCAACAGATTACAGAATGCCTCCAGATGTGCATCGGAAACTACTACTGGTCTTACAGGGAACAATCAAAACGTAGACTGTTTGAGACATTGCTCCCATGGACGAAAGTGCGCATGGTGACTGTTGTATTCAATCCCAATGCAATTTCAGTGGTTCATCAACACTCTGATAGTTCACAGATTACAGAATGCCTCCAGATGTGCATCGGAAACTAATACTGGTCTTCAAGGGAACGATCAAAGCGTAGACTGTTGGAGACACTAGTCCCATGGAGGAACGTGCGCATGGTGACTGTTGTACTCAATCCAGATGCAATATCTGTGTTTCATCAACACTCTGATAGTCCACAGATTACAGAATGCCTCCAGATGTGCATCGGAAACTACTTCTGGTCTTCCAGGGAACGATTAAAACGTAGACTGTTTGAGACATTACTTCCATGGAGGAAAGTGCGCATGGTGACTGTTGTATTCAATCCCGATGCAATTTCTGTGTTTCATCAACACTCTGATGGTCCACAGATTACAGAATGAGACCAGATGTCCATCGCAAACTATTACTGGTCTTCCAGGGAACGATCAAAGCGTAGACTGCTTGAGACATCACTCCCATGGAGGAAAGTGCGTATGGTGACTTTTGTATTCAATCCCGATGCAATTTCTGTGTTTCATCAAAACTCTGATAGTCCACAGATTAGAGAATGCCTTTAGATGTGCATCGGAAACTACCACTGGTCTTCCAGGGAACGATCAAAGCGTAGCAAATTCTGTGTTTCATCAACACTTTGAAGGTCAACAGATTACAGAATGCCTCCGGATGTCCTTCGGAAACTACTACTGGTCTTCCAGGGAACGATCAAATCGTAGACTGTTTGAGACACTACTCCCATGGAGGAAAGTGCGCATTGTGACTGTTGTATTCAATCCCGATGCAATTTCTGTCTTTCATCAACAGTCTTATAGTCCACAGATTACAGAATGCCTCCAGATGTGCATCGGAAACTACTACTGGTCTTCCAGGGAACGATCAAAGTGTAGACTGTTTGAGACATTTCTCCCGTGGAGGAAAGTGCGCATTGTTGACTGTTGTATTCAATCCCGATGCAATATCTGTGTTTCATCAACACTCTGATAGTCCACAGATTACAGAATGCCTCCAGATGTGCATCGGAAACTACTACTGGTCTTCCAGGCAACGATCAGAGCGTAAACTCTTTGAGACATTGCTCCCATGGAGGAATGTGTGCATGGTGACTGTTGTATTCAATCCCGATGCAATTTCTGTGTTTCATCAACAGTCTTATGGTCCACAGATTACAGAATGCCTCCAGATGTGCATCGCAAACTACTACTGGTCTTCCAGGGAACGATCAAAGCGTAGACTGTTTGAGACATTACTCCCATGGAGTAAAGTGCGCATGGTGACTGTTGTATTCAATCCCGATGGAATTTCTGTGTTTCATCAACAGTCTGATAGTTCACAGAATACAGAATGCCTCCAGTTGTGCATCGGAAACTACTACTGGTCTTCCAGGGAAAGATCAAAACGTAGACTGTTTGAGACATTACTCCAATGGCGGAAAGTGCGCATGGTCACTGTTGTATTCAATCCCGTGCAATTTCTCTGTTTCATCAACACTCTGATAGTCCACAGATTACAGAATGCCTACAGATGTGCATTGGAAACTACCGCTGGTCTTCCAGGGAACGATCAAATCGTAGACTGTTTGAGACATTACTCCCATGGAGGAAAGTGTGCATGGTGACTGCTGTATTCAATCCCGATGCAATTCCAGTGTTTCATCAAAATTTTGAATGTCAACAGATTACAGAATGCCTCCAGATGTGCATCGGAAACTACTACTGGTCTTCCAGGGAACGATCAAAGCGTAGACTGTTTGACACATTGCTCCCATGGAGGAAAGTGCGCATGGTGACTGTTGTACTAAATCCAAATGCAATTTCTGTGGTTCATCAACACTCTGATAGTCCACAGATTACAGTATGCCTCCCGATAAGCATCGGAAACTACTACTGGTCTTCAAGGGAACGATCAAAGCGTAGACTGTTTGAGACACTACTCCCATGGAGGAAAGTGCGCATGGTGACTGTTGTATTCAATCCCGATTCAATTTCTGTGTTACATCAACACTTTGTTAGTCCACAGATTACAGAATGCCTCCAGAAGTGCATCGGAAACTACTACTCGTCTTCCTGGGAACGATCAAAGCGTAGACTGTTTGAGACATTACTCCCGAGGAGGAAAGTGCGGATGGTAACTGTTGTATTCAATCCCGATGCAATTTCAGTGTTTCATCAACACTCTGATAGTCCACAGATTACAGAATGCCAACAGATGTGCATCGGAAACTACTACAGGTCTTTCAGAGAACAATCAAAGCATAGACTGTTTGAGACATTACTCCCGTTTAGGAAAGTGCGAATGGTAAATTCAATCCCGATTCAATTTCTGTGTTTCATCAACACTCTGATAGTCCACAGATTACAGAATGCCACCAGATGTGCATCGGAAACTACTACTGGTCTTTCAGGGAACGATCAAGGCGTAAATTCTTTGAGACATTACTGACATTGAGGAAAATGCGCATGGTGACTGTTGTATTCAATCCCGATGCAATTTCAGTGTTTCATCAACACTCTGATAGTCCACAGATTACAGAAGGCCACCAGATGTGCATCGGAAGCTACTACTGGCCTTCCAAGGAACGATCAAAGGGTGGACTGTTTGAGACATTACTCCAATGGAGGAAAGTGCGAATGGTGACTGTTGTATTCAACCCCGATGCAATTTCTGTGTTTCATTGACACTCTGATAGTCCACAGATTACAGAATGTCACCAGATGTGCATCGGAAACTACTAGTGGTCTTCCAGGGAACGATCAAAGCGTAGACTGTTTGAGACAATACTCTCGTGGAGGAAAAACGCGTGGTGACTGTTGTATTCAATCCCGATGCCATTTCTGTGTTTTATCAACACTCTGATAGTCCAAAGATTACAGAATGCCAACAGATGAGCATCGGAAACTAATACTGGTCTTCCAGGGAACGATCAAAGCGTAGACTGTTTGAGACATTACTCCCATGGAGGAAAGTGCGCATGGTGACTGTTGTATTCAATCCCGATGGAATTTCTGTGTTTCATCAACAGCCTGATAGTTCACAGAATACAGAATGCCTCCAGATGTGCATCGGAAACTACTACTGGTCTTCCAGGGAAAGATCAATACGTAGACTGTTTGAGACATTACCCCCATGGAGGAAAGTGCGCATGGTGACTGCTGTATACAATCCCGAAGCAATTTCTGTGTTTCATCAACACTTTGAAGGTCAACAGATTACAGAATGCCTCCGGATGTCCATCGGAAACTACTACTGGTCTTAGAGGGAACGATCAAAGCGTAGACTGTTTGAGACATTGCTCCAATGGAGGAATGTGCGCATGGTGACTGTTGTATTCAATCCCAATGCAATTTCTGTGGTAATCAACACTCTGATAGTCCACAGATTACAGAATGCCTCCAGATGTGAATCGGAAACTACTACTGGTCTTCCAGGGAACGATCAAAGCGTAGACTGTTTGAGACACTACTCCCATGGAGGAAAGTGCGCATGGTGACTGTTGTATTCAATCCCGATGCAATTTCTGTGTTTCATCAACACTTTGAAGGTCAACAGATTACAGAATGCCTCCGGATGTCCATCGGAAACTACTACTGGTCTTAGAGGGAACGATCAAAGCGTAGACTGTTTGAGACATTGCTCCCGTGGAGGAAAGTGCGCATTGGTGACTGTTGTATTCAATCCCGATGCAATATCATTGTTTCATCAACACTCTGATAGTCCACAGATTACAGAATGCCTCCAGATGTGCATCGGAAACTACTACTGGTCTTCCAGGCAACGATCAGAGCGTAAACTCTTTGAGACATTGCTCCCATGGAGGAATTTGCGCATGGTGACTGTTGTATTCAATCCCGATGCAATTTCTGTGTTTCATCAACAGTCTTATTGTCCACAGATTACAGAATGCCTCCAGATGTGCATCGGAAACTACTACTGGTCTTCCAGGGAACGATCAAAGCGTAGACTGATTGAGACATTACTCCCATGGAGGAAAGTGCGCATGGTGACTGTTGTATTCAATCCCGATGAAATTTCTGTGTTTCATCAACAGTCTGATAGTTCACAGAATACAGAATGCCTCCAGTTGTGCATCGGAAACTGCTACTGGTCTTCCAGGGAAAGATCAAAACGTAGACTGTTTGAGACATTACTCCCATGGCGGAAAGTGCGCATGGTCACTGTTGTATTCAATCCCGTGCAATTTCTCTGTTTCATCAACACTCTGATAGTCCACAGATTACAGAATGCCTACAGATGTGCATTGGAAACTACCACTGGTCTTCCAGGGAACGATCAAATCGTAGACTGTTTGAGACATTACTCCCATGGAGGAAAGTGCGCATGGTGACTGCTGTATTCAATCCCGATGCAATTCCAGTGTTTCATCAAAATTTTGAAGGTCAACAGATTACAGAATGCCTCCAGATGTGCATCGGATACTGCTACTGGTCTTCCAGGGAACGATCAAGGCGTAGACTGTTTGACTCATTGCTCCCATGGAGGAAAGTGCGCATGGTGACTGTTGTACTCAATCCAAATGCAATATCTGTGGTTCATCAACACTCTGATAGTCCACAGATTAGAGTATGCCTCCAGATGTGCATCGGAAACTACTACTGGTCTTCAAGGGAACGATCAAAGCGTAGACTGTTTGAGACACTACTCCCATGGAGGAAAGTGCGCATGGTGACTGTGGTATTCAATCCCGATTCAATTTCTGTGTTACATCAACACTTTGTTAGTCCACAGATTACAGAATGCCTCCAGAAGTGCATCGGAAACTACTACTGGTCTTCCTGGGAACGATCAAAGCGTACACTTTTTGAGACATTACCCCCGAGGAGGAAAGTGCGGATGGTGACTGTTGTATTCAATCCCGATGCAATTTCAGTGTTTCATCAACACACTGATAGTCCACAGATTACAGAATGCCAACAGATGTGCATCGGAAACTACTACTAGTCTTTCAGAGAACAATCAAAGCATAGACTGTTTGAGACATTACTCCCGTTTAGGAAAGTGCGCATGGTGAATTCAATCCCGATTCAGTTTCTGTGTTTCATCAACACTCTGATAGTCCACAGATTACAGAATGCCACCAGATGTGCATCGGAAACTACTACTGGTCATTCAGGGAACGATCAAGGCGTAAATTCTTTGAGACATTACTGACATTGAGGAAAATGCGCATGGTGACTGTTGTATTCAATCCCGATGCAATTTCAGTGTTTCATCAACACTCTGATAGTCCACAGATTACAGAAGGCCACCAGATGTGCATCGGAAGCTACTACTGGCCTTCCAAGGAACGATCAAAGCGTGGACTGTTTGAGACATTACTCCAATGGAGGAAAATGCGAATGGTGACTGTTGTATGCAACCCCGATGCAATTTCTGTGTTTCATTGACACTCTGATAATCCACAGATTACAGAATGCCACCAGATGTGCATCGGAAACTACTAGTGGTCTTCCAGGGAACGATCAAAGCGTAGACTGTTTGAGACATTACTCTCGTGGAGGTAAAACGCGTGGTGACTGTTGTATTCAATCCCGATGCCATTTCTGTGTTTTATCAATACTCTGATGGTCCACAGATTACAGAATGCCACCAGATGTGCATCGGAAACTAATACTGGTCTTTCAATAAACGATCAAAGCGTAGACTCTTTGAGACGTTACTTCCATGGAGGAAAGTGCGCATGGTGACTGTTGTATTCAATCCCGATGCAATTTCTGTGTTTCATCAACACTCTGATAGTAAAAAGATTACAGAATGCCACCAGATGTGCATCGGAAACTAATACTGGTCTTCCAGGGAACGATCAAAGCGTAGACTGTTTGAGACATTACTTCCATTTAGGAAAGTGCGCATGGTGACTGTTGTATTCAATCCCGATGGAATTTCTGTGTTTCATCAACAGTCTGATAGTTCACAGAATACAGAATGCCTCCAGATGTGCATCGGAAACTACTACTGGTCTTCCAGGGAAAGATCAATGCGTAGACTGTTTGAGACATTACTCCCGTTTAGGAAAGTGCTTATGGTGAATTCAATCCCGATGCAATTTCTGTGTTTCATCAACACTCTATTGTCCACAGATTACAGAATTCAACCAGATGTGCATCGGAAAGTACTACTGGTCTTTCAGGGAACGATCAAGGCGTAAATTCTTTGAGACATTACTCACATTGAGGAAAGTGCGCATGGTGACTGTTGAATTCAATCCCGATGCAATTTCTGTGTTTCATCAACACTATGATAATCCACAGATTACAGAATGCCACCAGATGTGCATCGGAAACTACTACTGGCCTTCCAGGGAACGATCAAAGGGTGAACTGTTTGAGACATTACTCCAATGGAGGAAAGTGCGAATGGTGACTGTTGTATTCAAACCCGATGCAATTTCTGTGTTTCATCAAAATTTTGAAGGTCAACAGATTACAGAATGCCTCCAGATGTGCATCGGAAACTACTACTGGTCTTCAAGGGAACGATCAAAGCGTAGACTGTTTGAGACACTACTCCCATGGAGGAAAGTGCGCATGGTGACAGTTGTATTCAATCCCGATTCAATTTCTGTGTTTCATCAACACTTTGATAGTCCACAGATTACAGAATGCTTACAGAAGTGCATCGGAAACTAATACTGGTCTTCCTGGGAACGATCAAAGCGTACACTTTTTGAGACATTACCCCCGAGGAGGAAAGTGCGGATGGTGACTGTTGTATTCAATCCCGATGCAACTTCTGTGTTTCATCAACACTCTGATAGTCCACAGATTACAGAATGCCACCAGATGTGCATCGGAAACTACTACTGGTCTTCCAGGGAACGATCAAATCGTGGACAGTTGAGACATTACTCCGTTGGAGGAAAGTGCGAATGGTGACTGTTGTATTCAATCCCGATGCAATTCCTGTGTTTCATCAAAATTTTGAAGGTCAACAGATTACAGAATGCCTCCAGATGTGCATCGGAAACTACTACTGGTCTTAAAGGGAACGATCAAAGCGTAGACTGTTTGAGACACTACTCCCATGGAGGAAAGTGCGCATGGTGACAGTTGTATTCAATCCCGATTCAATTTCTGTGTTTCATCAACACTTTGATAGTCCACAGATTACAGAATGCTTACAGAAGTGCATCGGAAACTACTACTGGTCTTCCTGAGAACGATCAAAGCGTAGACTGTTTCAGACATTACTCCCGAGGAGGAAAGTGCGGATGGTGACTGTTGTATTCAATCCCGATGCAACTTCTGTGTTTCATAAACACTCTGATAGTCCACAGATTACAGAATGCCACCAGATGTCCATCGGAAACTACTACTGGTCTTTCAGAGAACAACCAAAGCGTAGACTGTTTGAGACATTACTACCTTTTAGGAAAGTGCGCATGGTGAATTCAATCCCGATGCAATTTCTGTGTTTCATCAACACTCTGATAGTCCACAGATTACGGAATGCCACCAGATGTGCATCGGAAACTACTACTGATCTTTCAGGGAACGATCAAGGCGTAAATTCTTTGAGACATTACTCACATTGAGGTAAGTGCGCATGGTGACTGTTGTATTCAATCCCGATGCAATTACAGTGTTTCATCAACACTCTGATAGTCCACAGATTACAGAAGGCCACCAGATGTGCATCGGAAGCTACTACTGGCCTTCCAGGGAACGATTAAAGCGTGGACTGTTTGAGACATTACTCCAATTTAGGAAAGTGCGAATGGTGAATGTTGTACTCAAACCCGATGCAATTTCTGTGTTTCATCAACACTCTGATAGTCCACAGATTACAAAATGCCACCAGATGTGCATCGGAAACTACCACTGGTCTTCCAGGGAACGATCAAAGCGTAGACTGTTTGAGACATTACTCCCATGGTGGAAAGTGCGCATGGTGACTGCTGTATTCAATCCCGATGCAATTTCTGTGTTTCATCAACACTTTGAAGGTCAACAGATTACAGAATGCCTCCAGATGTGCATCGGAAACTACTACTGGTCTTCCAGGGAACGATCAAAGCGTAGACTGTTTGAGACATTGCTCCCATGGAGGAAAATGGGTATGGTGACTGTTGTATTCAATCCCGATACAATTTCTGTGTTTCATAAACACTCTGATAGTCCACAGATTACCGAATGCCTTCAGCTGTGCATCGGAAACTACTGCTGGTCTTCCTGGGAACGATCAAAGCGTAGACTGTTTGAGACATTACTCCCATGGAGGAAAGTGCGCATGGTGACGGTTGTATTCAATCCCGATGCAATTTCTGTGTTTCACAACAGTCAGATAGTCCACAGATTACAGAATGCCACCAGATGTGCATCGGAATCTACTACTGGTCTTCCAGAGAACAACCAAAGCGTACACTGTTTGAGACATTACTCCTGTGGAGTTAAGTGCGCATGGTGAATTCAATCCCGATGCAATTTCTGTGTTTCATCAACACTCTGATAGTCCACAGATTACAGAATGCCACCAGATGAGCACCGGAAACTACTACTGGTCTTCCAGGGAACGATCAAAGCGTTGACTGTTTGAGACTTTACTTCCATTTAGGAAAGTGCGCATGGTGACTGTTGTATTCAATCCCGATGGAATTTCTGTGTTTCATCAACAGTCTGATAGTTCACAGAATACAGAATGCCTCCAGATGTGCATCGGAAACTACTACTGGTCTTCCAGGGAAAGATCAATACGTAGACTGTTTGAGACATTACTCCCGTTTAGGAAAGTGCTTATGGTGAATTCAATCCCGATGCAATTTCTGTGTTTCATCAACACTCTATTGTCCACAGATTACAGAATTCAACCAGATGTGCATCGGAAAGTACTACTGGTCTTTCAGGGAACGATCAAGGCGTAAATTCTTTGAGACATTACTCACATTGAGGAAAGTGCGCATGGTGACTGTTGAATTCAATCCCGATGCAATTTCTGTGTTTCATCAACACTATGATAATCCACAGATTACAGAATGCCACCAGATGTGCATCGGAAACTACTACTGGCCTTCCAGGGAACGATCAAAGGGTGAACTGTTTGAGACATTACTCCAATGGAGGAAAGTGCGAATGGTGACTGTTGTATTCAAACCCGATGCAATTTCTGTGTTTCATCAAAATTTTGAAGGTCAACAGATTACAGAATGCCTCCAGATGTGCATCGGAAACTACTACTGGTCTTCAAGGGAACGATCAAAGCGTAGACTGTTTGAGACACTACACCCATGGAGGAAAGTGCGCATGGTGACAGTTGTATTCAATCCCGATTTAATTTCTGTGTTTCATCAACACTTTGATAGTCCACAGATTACAGAATGCTTACAGAAGGGCATCGGAAACTAATACTGGTCTTCCTGGGAACGATCAAAGCGTACACTTTTTGAGACATTACCCCCGAGGAGGAAAGTGCGGATGGTGACTGTTGTATTCAATCCCGATGCAACTTCTGTGTTTCATCAACACTCTGATAGTCCACAGATTACAGAATGCCACCAGATGTGCATCGGAAACTACTACTGGTCTTCCAGGGAACGATCAAATCGTGGACAGTTGAGACATTACTCCGTTGGAGGAAAGTGCGAATGGTGACTGTTGTATTCAATCCCGATGCAATTCCTGTGTTTCATCAAAATTTTGAAGGTCAACAGATTACAGAATGCCTCCAGATGTGCATCGGAAACTACTACTGGTCTTAAAGGGAACGATCAAAGCGTAGACTGTTTGAGACACTACTCCCATGGAGGAAAGTGCGCATGGTGACAGTTGTATTCAATCCCGATTCAATTTCTGTGTTTCATCAACACTTTGATAGTCCACAGATTACAGAATGCTTACAGAAGTGCATCGGAAACTACTACTGGTCTTCCTGAGAACGATCAAAGCGTAGACTGTTTCAGACATTACTCCCGAGGAGGAAAGTGCGGATGGTGACTGTTGTATTCAATCCCGATGCAACTTCTGTGTTTCATAAACACTCTGATAGTCCACAGATTACAGAATGCCACCAGATGTCCATCGGAAACTACTACTGGTCTTTCAGAGAACAACCAAAGCGTAGACTGTTTGAGACATTACTACCTTTTAGGAAAGTGCGCATGGTGAATTCAATCCCGATGCAATTTCTGTGTTTCATCAACACTCTGATAGTCCACAGATTACAGAATGCCACCAGATGTGCATCGGAAACTACTACTGATCTTTCAGGGAACGATCAAGGCGTAAATTCTTTGAGACATTACTCCCATGGTGGAAAGTGCGCATGGTGACTGCTGTATTCAATCCCGATGCAATTTCTGTGTTTCATCAACACTTTGAAGGTCAACAGATTACAGAATGCCTCCAGATGTGCATCGGAAACTACTACTGGTCTTCCAGGGAACGATCAAAGCGTAGACTGTTTGAGACATTGCTCCCATGGAGGAAAATGGGTATGGTGACTGTTGTATTCAATCCCGATACAATTTCTGTGTTTCATAAACACTCTGATAGTCCACAGATTACCGAATGCCTTCAGCTGTGCATCGGAAACTACTGCTGGTCTTCCTGGGAACGATCAAAGCGTAGACTGTTTGAGACATTACTCCCATGGAGGAAAGTGCGCATGGTGACGGTTGTATTCAATCCCGATGCAATTTCTGTGTTTCACAACAGTCAGATAGTCCACAGATTACAGAATGCCACCAGATGTGCATCGGAATCTACTACTGGTCTTCCAGAGAACAACCAAAGCGTACACTGTTTGAGACATTACTCCTGTGGAGTTAAGTGCGCATGGTGAATTCAATCCCGATGCAATTTCTGTGTTTCATCAACACTCTGATAGTCCACAGATTACAGAAGGCCACCAGATGTGCATCGGAAGCTACTACTGGCCTTCCAGGGAACGATTAAAGCGTGGACTGTTTGAGACATTACTCCAATTTAGGAAAGTGCGAATGGTGAATGTTGTATTCAAACCCGATGCAATTTCTGTGTTTCATCAACACTCTGATAGTCCACAGATTACAGAATGCCACCAGATGAGCACCGGAAACTACTACTGGTCTTCCAGGGAACGATCAAATCGTAAATAGTTTGAGACATTACTCACATTGAGGAAAGTGCGCATGGTGACTGTTGTATTCAATCCCGATGCAATTTCTGTGTTTCATCAACACTCTGATAATCCACAGATTACAGAATTCCACCAGATGTGCATCGGAAACTACTACTGGACTTCCAGGGAACGATCAAAGCGTTGACTGTTTGAGACATTACTCCCATGGAGGAAAGTGCGAATGGTGACTGTTGTATTCAATCCGGATGCAATATCTGTGTTCATCAACACTCTGATAGTCCACAGATTACCGAATGCCACCAGATGTGCATCGAAAACTACTACTGGTCTTCCAGGGTACGATCAAAGCGTAGACTGTTTGAGACATTACTCCCGTGGACGAAAGTGCGCGTGGTGACTGTTGTATTCAATCCCGATGCAATTTCTGTGTTTCATTAACACTCTGATGGTCCACATATTTCCGAATGCCACGGGATGTGCATCGGAAACAACTTCTGGTCTTCCAGGGAACGATCAAAGCGTAGACTGTTAGAGACGTTTCTCCCGTGGAGGAAAGTGTGCATAGTGACTGTCGTATTCAATCCCAATGCAATTTCTGAGGTTCATCAACACTCTGATAGTCCACAGATTAAGGAATGATTCCAGATGTGCATCGGAAACTACTACTGGTCTTCAAGGGAACGATAAAAGCATAGACTGTTTGAGACACAACTCCCATGGAGGAAAGTGCGCATGGTGACTGTTGCATTCAATCCCGATGCAATTTCTTTGTTTCTTCAACACTCTGATAGTCCACAGATACACAATGCCCCCAGATGTGCATAGGAAACTACTACTGGTCTTCCAGGGAACGATCAAAGCGTAGACTGTTTGAGACATTACACCCATGGAGGAAAGTGCGCATGGTGACTGTTGTATTCAATGCCGATGGAATTTCTGTGTTTTATCAAGAGTCTGATAGTCCACAGATTACAGAATGCCTCAAGATGTGCATCGGAAACTACTACTGGTCTTCCAGGGAACGATCAAAGCGTAGACTGTTTGAGACATTACTCCCATGGAGGAAAGTTCGCATGGTGACTGTTGTATTCAATCCCAAGGCAATTTCTGTGTTTCATCAACACTTTGAAGGTCCATAGATTACAGAATGCCTCTGGATATGCATCGGAAGCTACTACTGGTCTTCCAGGGAACGATCAAAGCGTAGACTGTTAGAGAATTACTCCCATGGAGGAAAGTGCGCATGGTGACTGTTGTATTCACTCCCGATGCAATATCTGTGTTCATCAACACTCTGATAGTCCACAGATTACAGAATGCTTCCAGATGTGCATCGGAAACTACTACTGGTCTTCCAGGGAACGATCCAAGCGTAGACTGTTTGAGACATTACTCCCATGGAGGAAAGTGCGCATGGTGACTGTTGTATTCAATCCGGATGCAAGATCTGTGTTTCATCAACACTCTGACAGTCCACAGATTACTGAATGCCTCCAGATTTGCATCGGAAAGTACTACTGGTCTTCCAGGGAACGATGAAAGCGTAGACTGTCTGTGACATTACTCCCATGGAGGAAAGTGCGCATAGTGACTGTTGTATTCAATCCGGAGGCAATTTCTGTGTTTCATCAACACTTTGTAGGTCCACAGATTACAGAATGATCCCAGATATGCATCGGAAACTACTACTGGGCTTCCAGGGAACGAT
The DNA here is from genome assembly GCF_023897955.1 of Schistocerca gregaria. Lineage (NCBI taxonomy): Eukaryota > Metazoa > Arthropoda > Insecta > Orthoptera > Acrididae > Schistocerca > Schistocerca gregaria. The sequence goes on along the minus strand of NW_026061799.1, from coordinate 1,549,902 downwards.
CAAAGCGTAGACTGTTTGAGAATTACTCCCATGGAGGAAAGTGCGCATGGTGACTGTTGTATTCAATACCGATGGAATTTCTGTGTTTCATGAACACTCTGATAGTCCACAGATTACAGAATGCCTCCAGATGTTCATCGGAAACTACTACCGCTAATCCAGGGAACGATCAAAGCGTAGACTGTTTGAGACATTACTCCCATGGAGGAAAGTTCGCATGGAGACTGTTGTATTCAATCCCAAGGCTATTTCTGTGTTTCATCGACACTTTGAAGGTCCACAGATTACAGGATGCCTCCAGATATGCATCGGAAGCTACTACTGGTCTTCCTGAGAACGATCAAAGCGTAGACTGTTAGAGAATTACTCCCATGGAGGAAAGTGCGCATGGTGACTGTTGTCTTCACTCCCGATGCAAGATCTGTGTTTCATCAACACTCTGATAGTCCACAGATTACAGAATGCTTCCAGACGTGCATCGGAAACTACTACTGGTCTTCCAGGGAACGATCAAAGCGTAGACTGTTTGAGACATTACTCCCATGGAGGAAAGTGTGCATGGTGATTGTTGTATTCAATCCCGTAGCAATTTCTGTGTTCCTAAACACTCTGATAGTCCACAGATTACAGAATGCCTCCAGATGTGTATCGGAAACTACTACTGGTCTTCCTGAGAACGATCAAAGCGTAGACTGTTTGAGACATTACTCCCATGGAGGAAACTGCGCATGGTGACTGTTGTATTCAATCCCGATGCAATTTCTGTGTTTCATCAACACTGTGATGGTACACAGATTACAGAATGCCTCCAGATGTGCATCGGAAACTACTACTGGTCTGCCAGGGATCGTTCAAAGCGTAGTCTCTTTGAGACATTACTCTCATGGAGGAAAGTGCGCATGGTGACTGTTGAATTCAATCCCGATGCAATTTCTGTGTTTCATCAACACTCTGATAGTCCACAGATTACAGAATGGCTCCAGATGTGCATCGGAAACTAGAACTGGTCTTCCAGGGAACGATCAAAGCGTAGGCCGTTTGAGATATTACTCGCATTGAGGAAAGTGCGCATGGTGACTGTTATATTCAATCCCGATGCGATAACTGTGTTTCATCAACACTCGGATAGTCCACAGATTACAGAATGCTTCCAGACGTGCATGGGAAACTACTACTGGTCTTCCAGGGAACGATCAAAGCGTAGACTGTTTGAGACATTACTCCCATGGAGGAAAGTGCGCATGGTGACTGTTGTATTCAATCTCGATGCAATTTCTGTGTTTCATCAACACTCTGATAGTCCACAGATTACTGAATGCCTCCAGATGTGCATCGGAAACTACCACTGGTCTTCCAGGGAATGATCAAAGCGTAGACTGTTTGAGACATTACTCCCACGGAGGAAATTGCGCATGGTGACTGTTGTATTCAATCCCGATGCAATTTCTGTGTTTCATCAACACTCTGAGAGTCCACAGATATACAGAATGCCTCCAGATGTGCATCGGAAACTACTACTGGTCTTCCAGGGAACGATCAAAGCGTAGACTGTTTGAGACATTACTCCCATGGAGGAAAGTTCGCATGGTGACTGTTGTATTCAATCCCAAGGCAATTTCTGTGTTTCATCAACACTTTGAACGTCCACAGATTACAGAATGCCTCCAGATATGCATCGGAAGCTACTACTGGTCTTCCAGGGAACGATAAAACCGTAGACTGTTTGAGACACTACTCCCATGGAGGAAAGTTTGCATGGTGACTGTTGTATTCAATCCCAAGGCAATTTCTGTGTTTCTTCGACACTTTGAAGGTCCACAGATTACAGGATGCCTCCAGATATGCATCGGAAGCTACTACTGGTCTTCCAGGGAACGATCAAAGCGTAGACTGTTAGAGAATTACTCCCATGGAGGAAAGTGCGCATGGTGACTGTTGTATTCATTCCCGATGCAATATCTGTGTTTCATCAACACTCTGATAGTCCACAGATTACAGAATGCTTCCTGATGTGCATCGGAAACTACTACTGGTCTTCCAGGGAACGATCAAAGCGTAGACTGTTTGAGACATTACTCCCATGGAGGAAAGTACGCATGGTGACTGTTGTATTCAATCTGGATGCAATATCTGTGTTTCATGGACACTCTGACAGTCCACAGATTACAGAATGCCTCCAGATGTCCATCGCAAACTACTACTGGTCTTCCAGGGAACGACCAAAGCGTAGACTGTTTGAGACATCACTCCCATGGAGGAAAGTGCGCATGGTGACTGTTGTATTCAATCGCGATGCAATTTCTGTGTTTCATCAACACTCTGATAGTCCACAGATTACTGAATGCCTCCAGATGTGCATCGGAAAGTACTACTGGTCTTCCAGGGAACGATCCAAGCGTAGACTGTTTGAGACATTACTCCCATGGAGGAAAGTGCGCATGGTGACTGTTGTATTCAATCCGGATGCAATGTCTGTGTTTCATCAACACTCTGACAGTCCACAGATTACTGAAAGCCTCCAGATTTGCATCGGAAAGTACTACTGGTCTTCCAGGGAACGATGAAAGCGTAGACTGTCTGTGACATTACTCCCATGGAGGAAAGTGCGCATAGTGACTGTTGTATTCAATCCCGAGGCAATTTCTGTGTTTCATCAACACTTTGTAGGTCCACAGATTACAGAATGCCCCCAGATATGCATTGGAAACTACTACTGGGCTTCCAGGGAACGATCAAAGCGTGGACTGTTTGAGAATTACTCCCATGGAGGAAAGTGCGCATAGTGACTGTTGTATTCAATACCGATGGAATTTCTGTGTTTCATGAACACTCTGATAGTCCACAGATTACAGAATGCCTCCAGATGTTCATCAGAAACTACTACCGTTAATCCAGGGAACGATTAAAGCGTAGACTGTTTGAGACATTACTCGCATGGAGGAAAGTTCGCATGGTGACTGTTGTATTCAATCCCAAGGCAATTTCTGTGTTTCATCGACACTTTGAAGGTCCACAGTTTACAGAATGCCTCCAGATATGCATCGGAAGCTACTACTGGTCTTCAGGGAACGATCAAAGCGTAGACTTTTAGAGAATTACTCCCATGGAGGAAAGTGCGCATGGTGACTGTTGTCTTCACTCCCGATGCAAGATCTGTGTTTCATCAACACTCTGATAGTCCACAGATTACAGAATGCTTCCAGACGTGCATCGGAAACTACTACTGGTCTTCCAGGGAACGATCAAAGCGTAGACTGTTTGAGACATTACTCCCATGGAGGAAAGTGTGCATGGTGACTGTTGTATTCAATCCCGAAGCAATTTCTGTGTTCCTAAACACTCTGATAGTCCACAGATTACAGAATGCCTCCGGATGTGTATCGGAAACTACTACTGGTCTTCCTGAGAACGATCAAAGCGTGGACTGTTTGAGACATTACTCCCATAGAGGAATTTGCGCATGGTGACTGTTGTATTCAATCCCGATGCAATTTCTGTGTTTCATCAACATTGTGATGGTACACAGATTACAGAATGCCTCCAGATGTGCATCGGAAACTACTAATGGTCTGCCAGGGAACGTTCAAAGCGTAGTCTCTTTGAGACATTACTCCCATGGAGGAAAGTGCACATGGTGACTGTTGAATTCAATCCCGATGCAATTTCTGTGTTTCATCAACACTCTGATAGTCCACAGATTACAGAAAGGCTCCAGACGTGCATGGGAAACTACTACTGGTCTTCCAGGGAACGATCAAAGCGTAGACTGTTTGAGACATTACTCCCATGGAGGAAAGTGCGCATGGTGACTGTTGTATTCAATCTCGAAGCAATTTCTGTGTTTCATCAACACTCTGAGAGTCCACAGATTACTGAATGCCTCCAGATGTGCATCGGAAACTACCACTAGTCTTCCTGGGAATGATCAAAGCGTAGACTGTTTGAGACATTACTCCCACGGAGGAAATTGCGCATGGTGACTGTTGTATTCAATCCCGATGCAATTTCTGTGTTTCATCAACACTCTGAGAGTCCACAGATATACAGAATGCCTCCAAATGTGCATCGGAAACTACTACTCGTCTTCCAGGGAACGATCAAAGCGTAGACTGTTTGAGACATTACTCCCATGGAGGAAAGTTCGCATGGTGACTGTTGTATTCAATCCCAAGGCAATTTCTGTGTTTCATCAACACTTTGAACGTCCACAGATTACAGAATGCCTCCAGATATGCATCGGAAGCTACTACTGGTCTTCCAGGGAACGATCAAAGCGTAGACTGTTAGAGAATTACTCCCATGGAGGAAAGTGCGCATGGTGACTGTTGTATTCACTCCTGATGCAATATCTGTGTTTCATCAACACTCTGATAGTCCACAGATTACAGAATGCTTCCAGATGTGCATCGGAAACTACTACTGGTCTTCCAGGGAACGATCAAAGCGTAGACTGTTTGAGACATTACTCCCATGGAGGAAAGTGCGCATGGTGAATGTTGTATTCAATCCGGATGCAATATCTGTGTTTCATCAACACTTTGACAGTCCACAGATTACAGAATGCCTCCAGATGTGCATCGGAAACTACTACTGGTCTTCCAGGGAACGATCAAAGCGTAGACTGTTTGAGACATCACTCCCATGGATGAGAGTGCGCATGGTGACTGTTGTATTCAATCTCGATGCAATTTCTGTGTTTCATCAACACTCTGATAGTCCACAGATTACTGAATGCCTCCAGATGTGCATCGGAGAGTACTACTGGTCTTCCAGGGAACGATGAAAGCGTAGACTATTTGAGACATTACTCCCATGGAGGAAAGTGCGCATGGTGACTGTTGTATTCAATCCGGATGCAATATCTGTATTTCATCAACACTCTGACAGTCCACAGATTACTGAATGCCTCCAGATTTGCATCGGAAAGTACTACTGGTCTTCCAGGGAACGATGAAAGCGTAGACTGTCTGTGACATTACTCCCATGGAGGAAAGTGCGCATAGTGACTGTTGTATTCAATCCCGAGGCCATTTCTGTGTTTCATCAACACTTTGTAGGTCCACAGATTACAGAATGCCCCCAGATATGCATTGGAAACTTCTACTGGGCTTCCAGGGAACGATCAAAGCGTAGACTCTTTGAGAATTACTCCCATGGAGGAAAGTGCGCATGGTGACTGTTGTATTCAATACCGATGGAATTTCTGTGTTTCATGAACACTCTGATAGTCCACAGATTACAGAATGCCTCCAGATGTTCATCGGAAACTACTACCGCTAATCCAGGGAACGATCAAAGCGTAGACTGTTTGAGACATTACTCCCATGGAGGAAAGTTCGCATGGAGTTTGTTGTATTCAATCCCAAGGCAATTTCTGTGTTTCATCGACAGATTACAGAATGCCTCCAGATATGCATCGGAAGCTACTACTAGTCTTCCAGGGAACGATCAAAGCGTAGACTGTTAGAGAATTACTCCCATGGAGGAAAATGCGCATGGTGACTGTTGTCTTCACTCCCGATGCAAGATCTGTGTTTCATCAACACTCTGATAGTCCACAGATTACAGAATGCTTCCAGACGTGCATCGGAAACTACTACTGGTCTTCCAGGGAACGATCAAAGCGTAGACTGTTTGAGACATTACTCCCATGGAGGAAAGTGTGCATTGTGATTGTTGTATTCAATCCCGAAGCAATTTCTGTGTTCCTAAACACTCTGATAGTCCACAGATTACAGAATGCCTCCAGATGTGTATCGGAAACTACTACTGGTCCTCCTGAGAACGATCAAAGCGTAGACTGTTTGAGACATTACTCCCATGGAGGAAACTGCGCATGGTGACTGTTTTATTCAATCCCGATGCAATTTCTGTGTTTCATCAACACTGTGATGGTACACGGATTACGGAATGCCTCCAGATGTGCATCGGAAACTACTACTGGTCTGCCAGGGAACGTTCAAAGCGTAGTCTCTTTGAGACATTACTCCCATGGAGGAAAGTGCGCATGGTGACTGTTGAATTCAATCCCGATGCAATTTCAGTGTTTCATCAACACTCTGATAGTCCACAGATTACAGAATGGCTCCAGATGTGCATCGGAAACTAGTACTGGTCTTCCAGGGAACGATCAAAGCGTAGGCTGTTTGAGATATTACTCGCATTAAGGAAAGTGCGCATGGTGACTGTTGTATTCAATCCCGATGCGATAACTGTGTTTCATCAACACTCGGATAGTCTACAGATTACAGAATGCTTCCAGACGTGCATGGGAAACTACTACTGGTTTTCCAGGGAACGATCAAAGCGTAGACTGTTTGAGACATTACTCCCATGGAGGAAACTGCGCATGGTGACTGTTGTATTCAATCTCGATGCAATTTCTGTGTTTCATCAACACTCTGATAGTCCACAGATTACTGAATGCCTCCAGATGTGCATCGGAAACTACCACTGGACTTCCAGGGAATGATCAAAGCGTAGACTGTTTGAGACATTACTCAAACGGAGGAAATTGCGCATGGTGACTGTTGTATTCAATCCCGATGCAATTTCTGTGGTTCATCAACACTCTGAGAGTCCACAGATATACAGAATGCCTCCAGATGTGCATCGGAAACTACTACTGGTCTTCCAGGGTACGATCAAAGCGTAGACTGTTAGAGAATTACTACCATGGAGGAAAGTGCGCATGGTGACTGTTGTATTCACTCCCGATGCAATATCTGTGTTTCATCAACACTCTGATAGTCCACAGATTACAGAATGCTTCCAGATGTGCATCGGAAACTACTACTGGTCTTCCAGGGAACGATCAAAGCGTAGAGTGTTTGAGACATTACTCCCATGGAGGAAAGTTCGCATGGTGACTGTTGTATTCAATCCGGATTCAATATCTGTGTTTCATCAACACTCTGACAGTCCACAGATTACAGAATGCCTCCAGATGTGCATCGGAAACTACTACTGGTCTTCCAGGGAACGATCAAAGCGTAGACTGTTTGAGACATCACTCCCATGGATGAGAGTGCGCATGGTGACTGTTGTATTCAATCTCGATGCAATTTCTTTGTTTCATCAACACTCTGATAGTCCACAGATTACTGAATGCCTCCAGATGTGCATCGGAAAGTACTACTGGTCTTCCAGGGAACGATGAAAGCGTAGACTATTTGAGACATTACTCCCATGGAGGAAAGTGCGCATAGTGACTGTTGTATTCAATCCCGAGGCAATTTCTGTGTTTCATCAACACTTCGTAGGTCCACAGATTACAGAATGCCTCCAGATATGCATCGGAAACTACTACTGGACTTCCAGGGAACGATCAAAGCGTAGACTGTTTGAGAATTACTCCCATGGAGGAAAGTGCGCATGGTGACTGTTATATTCAATACCGATGGAATTTCTGTGTTTCATGAACACTCTGATAGTCCACAGATTACAGAATGCCTCCAGATGTTCATCGGAAACTACTACCGCTCTTCCAGGGAACGATCAAACCGTAGACTGTTTGAGACATTACTCTCATGGAGGAAAGTGCGCATAGTGACTGTTGTATTCAATCCCGAGGCAATTTCTGTGTTTCATCAACACTTCGTAGGTCCACACATTACAGAATGCCTCCAGATATGCATCGGAAGCTACTACTGGTCTTCCAGGGAACGATCAAAGCGTAGACTGTTAGAGAATTACTCCCATGGAGGAAAGTGCGCATGGTGACTGTTGTATTCACTCCCGATGCAATATCTGTGTTTCATCAACACTCTGATAGTCCACAGATTACAGAATGCTTCCTGATTTGCATCGGAAACTACTACTGGTCTTCCAGGGAACGATCAAAGCGTAGACTGTTTGAGACATTACTCCCATGGAGAAAAGTGCGCATGGTGACTGTTGTATTCAATCTGGATGCAATATCTGTGTTTCATCAACACTCTGACAGTCCACAGATTACAGAATGCCTCCAGATGTGCATCGGAAACTACTACTGGTCTTCCAGGGAACGATCAAGGCTAAACTGTTTGAGACAATACTCCCATGGAGGAAAGGGCGCATGGTGAGTGTTGTATTCAATCCCGAAGCAATTTCTGTGTTCCTAAACACTCTGATAGTCCACAGATTACAGAATGGCTCCAGATGTGTATCGGAAACTACTACTGGTCTTCCTGAGAACGATCAAAGCGTAGACTGTTTGAGACATTACTCCCATGAAGGAAAGTGCGCATGGTGACTGTTGTATTCAATGCCGATGGAATTTCTGTGTTTTATCAAGAGTCTGATAGTCCACAGATTACAGAATGCCTCAAGATGTGCATCGAAAACTACTACTGGTCTTCCAGGGCACGATCAAAGCGTAGACTGTTTGAGACATTACTCCCATGGAGGAAAGTTCTTATGGTGACTGTTGTATTCAATCCCAAGGCAATTTCTGTGTTTCATCAACACTTTGAAGGTCCACAGATTACAGAATGCCTCCAGATATGCATCGGAAGCTACTACTGGTCTTCCATCGAACGATCAAAGCGTAGACTGTTAGAGAATTACTCCCATGGAGGAAAGTGCGCATGGTGACTGTTGTATTCACTCACGATGCAATATCTGTGTTTCATCAACATTCTGATAGTCCACAGATTACAGAATGCTTCCAGATGTGCATCGGAAACTACTACTTATCTTCCAGGGAATGATCCAAGCGTAGACTGTTTGAGACATTACTCCCATGGAGGAAAGTGCGCATGGTAACTGTTGTACTCAATCCGGATGCAATATCTGTGTTTCATCAACACTCTGACAGTCCACAGATTACTGATTGCCTCCAGATGTGCATTGGAAAGTACTACTGGTCTTCCAGGGAACGATGAAAGCGTAGACTGTTTGTGACATTACTCCCATGGAGGAAAGTGCGCATAGTGACTGTTGTATTCAATCCCGAGGCAATATCTGTGTTTCATCAACACTTTGTAGGTCCACAGATTACAGAATGCCTCCAGATATGCATCGGAAACTACTACTGGGCTTCCAGGGAACGATCAAAGCGTAGACTGTTTGAGAATTACTCCCATGGAGGAAAGTGCGCATGGTGAATGTTGTATTCAATACCGATGGAATTTCAGTGTTTCATGAACACTCTGATTGTCCACAGATTACAGAGTGCCTCCAGATGTTCATCGGAAACTACTACCGCTAATCCAGGGAACGATCAATACGTAGACTGTTTGAGACATTACTCCCATGGAGGAAAGTTCGCATGGTGACTGTTGTATTCAATTCCAAAGCAATTTCTGTGTTTCATCGACACTTTGAAGGTCCACAGATTACAGAATGCCTCCAGATATGCATCGGAAGCTACTACTGGTCTTCCACTGAACGATCAAAGCGTAGACTGTTAGAGAATTACTCCCATGGAGGAAAGTGCGCATGGTGACTGTTGTAATCACTCCCGATGCAAGATCTGTGTTTCATCAACACTCTGATAGTCCACAGATTACATAATGCTTCCAGATGTGCATCGGAAACTACTACTGGTCTGCCAGGGAACGATCAAAGCGTAGACTGTTTGAGACATTACTCCCATGGAGGAAAGTGCGCATGGTGACTGTTGTAGTCACTCCCGATGCAATATCTGTGTTTCATCAACACTCTGATAGTCCACAGATTACAGAATGCTTCCAGATGTGCATCGGAAACTACTACTTATTTTCCAGGGAACGATCCAAGCGTAGACTGTTTGAGACATTACTCCCATGGAGGAAAGTTCGCATGGTGACTGTTGTATTCAATCACAAGGCAATTTCTGTGTTTCATCGACACTTTGAAGGTCCACAGATTACAGAATGCCTTCAGATATGCATCGGAAGCTACTACTGGTCTTCCAGGGAACGATCAAAGCGTAGACTGTTAGAGAATTACTCCCATGGAGGAAAGTGCGCATGCCGACTGTTGTATTCACTCCCGATGCAATATCTGTGTTTCATCAACATTCTGATAGTCCACAGATTACAGAATGCTTCCAGATGTGCATCGGAAACTACTACTTATCTTCCAGGGAACGATCCAAGCGTAGACTGTTAGAGACATTACTCCCATGGAGGAAAGTGCGCATGGTGACTGTTGTATTCAATCCGGATGCAATATCTGTGTTTCATCAACACTCTGACAGTCCACAGATTACTGAATGCCTCCAGATGTGCATCGGAAAGTACTACTGGTCTTCCAGGGAACGATGAAAGCGTAGACTGTTTGTGACATTACTCCCATGGAGGAAAGTGCGCATAGTGACTGTTGTATTCAATCCCGAGGCAATATCTGTGTTTCATCAACTCTTTGTAGGTCCACAGATTACAGAATGCCTCCAGATATGCATCGGAAACTACTACTGGGCTTCCAGGGAACGATCAAAGCGTAGACTGTTTGAGAATTACTCCCATGGAGGAAAGTGCGCATGGTGAATGTTGTATTCAATACCGATGGAATTTCAGTGTTTCATGAACACTCTGATTGTCCACAGATTACAGAGTGCCTCCAGATGTTCATCGGAAACTACTACCGCTAATCCAGGGAACGATCAAACCGTAGACTGTTTGAGACATTACTCCCATGGAGGAAAATTCGCATGGTGACTGTTGTATTCAATCCCAAGGCAATTTCTGTGTTTCATCGACACTTTGAACGTCCACAGATTACAGAATGCCTCCAGATATGCATCGGAAGCTACTACTGGTCTTCCACTGAACGATCAAAGCGTAGACTGTTAGAGAATTACTCCCATGGAGGAAAGTGCGCATGGTGACTGTTGTAATCACTCCCGATGCAAGATCTGTGTTTCATCAACACTCTGATAGTCCACAGATTACAGAATGCTTCAAGATGTGCATCGGAAGCTACTACTGGTCTTCCAGGGAACGATCAAAGCGTAGACTGTTTGAGACATTACTCCCATGGAGGAAAGTGCGCATGGTGACTGTTGTATTCAATCCCGAAGCAATTTCTGTGTTCCTAAACACTCTGATAGTCCACAGATTACAGAATGCCTCCAGATGTGTATCGGAAACTACTACTGGTCTTCCTGAGAACGATCAAAGCGTAGACTGTTTGGGACATTACTCCCATGGAGGAAACTGCGCATGGTGACTGTTGTATTCAATCCCGATGCAATTTCTGTGTTTCATCAACACTGTGATGGTACACAGATTACAGAATGCCTCCAGATGTGCATCGGAAACTACTACTGGCCTGCCAGGGAACGTTCAAAGCGTAGTCTCTTTGAGACATTACTCCCATGGATGAAAATTCGCATGGTGACTGTTGAATTCAATCCCGATGCAATTTCTGTGTTTCATCGACACTTTGAAGGTCCACAGATTACTGAATGCCTCCAGATATGCATCGGAAGCTACTACTGGTCTTCCACTGAACGATCAAAGCGTAGACTGTTAGAGAATTACTCCCATGGAGGAAAGTGCGCATGGTGACTGTTGTAATCACTCCCGATGCAAGATCTGTGTTTCATCAACACGCTGATAGTCCACAGATTACAGAATGGCTCCAGATGTGCATCGGAAACTAGTACTGGCCTTCCAGGGAACGATCAAAGCGTAGACTGTTAGAGAATTACTCCCATGGAGGAAAGTGCGCATAGTGACTGTTGTAGTCACTCCCGATGCAATATCTGTGTTTCATCAACACTCTGATAGTCCACAGATTACAGAATGCTTCCAGATATGCATCGGAAACTACTACTTATCTTCCAGGGAACGATCCAAGCGTAGACTGTTTGAGACATTACTCCAATGGAGGAAAGTGCGCATGGTGACTGTTGTATTCAATCCGGATGCAATATCTGTGTTTCATCAACACTCTGACAGTCCACAGATTACTGAATGCCTCCAGATGTGCATCGGAAAGTACTACTGGTCTTCCAGGGAACGATGAAATCGTAGACTGTTTGTGACATTACTCCCATGGAGGAAAGTGCGCATAGTGACTGTAGTATTCAATCCCGAGGCAATTTCTGTGTTTCATCAACACTTTGTAGGTAGACAGATTACAGAATGCCTCCAGATAGTCACCGGAAACTACTACTGGGCTTCCAGGGAACGATCATATTGTAGACTGTTTGAGAATTACTCCCATGGAGAAAAGTGCGATTGGTGACTGTTGTATTCAATACCGATGGAATTTCTGTGTTTCATGAACACTCTGATAGTCCACAGATTACAGAGTGCCTCCAGATGTTCATCGGAAACTACTACCGCTAATCCAGGGAATGATCAAAGCGCAGACTGTTTGAGACATTACTCCCATGGAGGAAAGTTCGCATGGTGACTGTTGTATTCAATCACAAGGCAATTTCTGTGTTTCATCGACACTTTGAAGGTCCACAGATTACAGAATGCCTCCAGATATGCATCGGAAGCTACTACTGGTCTTCCAGGGAACGATCAAAGCGTAGACTGTTAGAGAATTACTCCCATGGAGGAAAGTGCGCATGGTGACTGTTGTATTCACTCCCGATGCAAGATCTGTGTTTCATCAACACTCTGATAGTCCACAGATTACAGAATGCTTCCAGATGTGCATCGGAAACTACTACTGGTCTTCCAGGGAACGATCAAAGCGTAGACTGTTTGAGACATTACTCCCATGGAGGAAACTGCGCATGGTGACTGTTGTATTCAATCCCGATGCAAGATCTGTGTTTCATCAACACTGTGATGGTACGCAGATTGCAGAATGCCTCCAGATGTGCATCGGAAACTACTACTGGTCTTCCAGGGAACGATCAAAGCGTAGACTGTTTGAGACATTACTCCCATGGAGGAAACTGCGCATGGTGACTGTTGTATTCAATCCCGATGCAATTTCTGTGTTTCATCAACACTGTGATGGTACGCAGATTGCAGAATGCCTCCAGATGTGCATCGGAAACTACTACTGGTCTGCCAGGGAACGTTCAAAGCGTAGTCTCTTTGAGACATTACTCCCATGGAGGAAAGTGCGCATGGTGACTGTTGTAATCACTCCCGATGCAAGATCTGTGTTTCATCAACACGCTGATAGTCCACAGATTACAGAATGGCTCCAGATGTGCATCGGAAACTAGTACTGGCCTTCCAGGGAACGATCAAAGCGTAGACTGTTAGAGAATTACTCCCATGGAGGAAAGTGCGCATAGTGACTGTTGTAGTCACTCCCGATGCATTATCTGTGTTTCATCAACACTCTGATAGTCCACAGATTACAGAATGCTTCCAGATATGCATCGGAAACTACTACTTATCTTCCAGGGAACGATCCAAGCTTAGACTGTTTGAGACATTACTCCAATGGAGGAAAGTGCGCATGGTGACTGTTGTATTCAATCCGGATGCAATATCTGTGTTTCATCAACACTCTGACAGTCCACAGATTACTGAATGCCTCCAGATGTGCATCGGAAAGTACTACTGGTCTTCCAGGGAACGATGAAATCGTAGACTGTTTGTGACATTACTCCCATGGATGAGAGTGCGCATGGTGACTGTTGTATTCAATCTCGATGCAATTTCTGTGTTTCATCAACACTTTGATAGTCCACAGATTACTGAATGCCTCCAGATGTGCATCGGAAAGTACTACTGGTCTTCCAGGGAACGATGAAAGCGTAGACTAATTGAGACATTACTCCCATGGAGGAAAGTGCGCATAGTGACTGTTGTATTCAATCCCGAGGCAATTTCTGTGTTTCATCAACACTTTGTAGGTCCACAGATTACAGAATGCCTCCAGATATGCATCGGAAACTACTACTGGACTTCCAGGGAACGATCAAAGCGTAGACTGTTTGAGAATTACTCCCACGGAGGAAAGTGCTCATGGTGACTGTTGTATTCAATACCGATGGAATTTCTGTGTTTCATGAACACTCTGATAGTCCACAGATTACAGAATGCCTCCAGATGATCATCGGAAACTACTACCGCTCTTCCAGGGAACGATCAAGCCGTAGACTGTTTGAGACATTACTCCCATGGAGGAAAGTTCGCATGGTGACTGTTGTATTCAATCCCAATGCAATTTCTGTGTTTCATCGACACTTTGAAGGTCCACAGATTACAGAATGCCTTCAGATATGCATCGGAAGGTACTACTGGTCTTCCAGGGAACGATCAAAGCGTAGACTGTTAGAGAATTACTCCCATGGAGGAAAGTGCGCATGGTGACTGTTGTATTCACTCCCGATGCAATATCTGTGTTTCATCAACACTCTGATAGTCCACAGATTACAGAATGATTCCTGATGTGCATCGGAAACTACTACTGGTCTTCCAGTTAACGATCAAAGCGTAGACTGTTTGAGACATTACTCCCATGGAGGAAAGTGCGCATGGTGACTGTTGTATTCAATCCCGTTGCAATTTCTGTGTTTCATCAAAACTCTGATAGTGCACAGATTACAGAATGCCTCCAGATGTGAATCGGAAAGTACTACTGGTCTTCCAGGGAACGATGAAAGCGTAGACTGTTTGAGACATTACTCCCATGGAGGAAATTGCGCATGGTGACTGTTGTATTCAATCCCGATGCGATAACTGTGTTTCATCAACACTCTGATAGTCCACACATTAAAAAATTGCTTGCAGATGTGCATCATAAACTACTACTGGTCTTCCAGGGAACGATAAAAGCGTAGACTGTTTGAGACAATACTACCATGGAGGAATGTTCGCATGGTGACTGCTGTATTCAATCCCGATGCGATAACTGTGTTTCATCAACACTCTGATAGTCCACAGATTACAGAATGCTTCCAGATGTGCATCTGATACTACTACTGGTGTTCCAGGTAACGATCAAAGCGCAGACTGTTTGAGACATTACTACCATAGAGAAATGTGCCCATGGTGACTGTTGTATTCAATCCCGATGCAATTTCTGTGTTTCATCAACACTCTCAAGATCCAAAGATCACAGAATGCCTCCAGATGTGCATCGGAAACTACTACTGGTCTTCGATATTTGATCAAAGCGAAGACTGTTTGAGACATCACTCCCATGGAGGAAAGTGCGCATGGTGACTGTTGTATTCAATCTCGATGCAATTTCTGTGTTTCATCAACACTCTGATAGTCCAGAGATTACAGAATGCCTCCAGATGTGCATCGGAAACTACTACTGGTCTTCCAGGTAACGATCAAAGCGTAAACTGTTTGAGACAATACTCCCATGGAGGAAAGTGCGCATGGTGACTGTTGTATTCAATCCCGAAGCAATTTCTGTGTTCCTAAACACTCAGATAGTCCATAGATTACAGAATGCTTCCAGATTTGTATCGGAAACTACTACTTGTCGTCCTGGGAAAGATCAAATCGTAGACTGTTTGTCACATTACTCCCATGGAGGAAACGGCTCATGGTGACTGTTGTATCAATCCCGATGCAACTTCTATGTTTCATCAACACTCTGATGGTCCACAGATTAAAAAATTGCTTGCAGATGTGCATCGGAAACTGCTACTGGTCTTCCAGGGAACGATCAAAGCGTAGACTCTTTGAGACATTACTCCCATGGAGGAAAGTGCGCATGGTAACGGTTGTATTCAATCCTGATGCAATTTCTGTGTTTCAACAACACTCTGATAGTCCACAGATTACAGAATGCCTCCAGATGTGCATCGAAAACTACTACTGGTCTTCCTGGGAAAGACCAAAATGTAGACTGTTTGAGACATCACTCCCATAGAGGAAAGTGCGCATGGTGACTGTTGTAATCACTCCCGATGCAATATCTGTGTTTCATCAACATTCTGATTGTCCACAGAATACAGAATGGCTCCAGATATGCATCCGAAACTACTACTGGTCTTCCTGGGAACGATCAAAGCGCAGACTGTTTGAGAGATTACTCCATGGAGGAAAGTGTGCATGGTGACTGTTGTATTCAATCCCGATGCAATTTTGGTTTCATCAACACTCTGATAGTCCACAGGATACAGAATGCCTCCAGATGTGCATCGAAACTTCTACTGGTCTTCCAGGGAACGATCAAAGCGTAGGCTGTTTGAGATATTACTAGCATTGAGGAAAGTGCACATGGTGACTGTTGAATTCAATCCCGATGCGATAACTTTGTTTCATCAACCCTCTGATAGTCCACAGATTACAGAATGCTTCCAGATGTGCATGGGAAACTACTACTGGTCTTCCAGGGAACGATCAAAGCGTAGACTCTTTGAGACATTACTCCCATGGAGGACAATGCGCATGGTGACTGTTGTATTCAATCCCGAAGCAATTTCTGTGTTCCTAAACACTCTGATAGTCCACAGATTACAGAATGCCTCCAGATGTGTATCGGAAACTACTACTGGTCTTCCTGAGAACGATCAAAGCGTAGACTGTTTGAGACATTACTCCCATGGGGGAAACTGCGCATGGTGACTGTTGTATTCAATTCCGATGCAATTTCTGTGTTTCATCAACACTGTGATGGTACACAGATTACAGAATGCCTCCAGATGTGCATCGGAAACTACTACTGGTCTGCCAGGGATCGTTCAAAGCGTAGTCTCTTTGAGACATTACTCCCATGGAGGAAAGTGCGCATGGTGACTGTTGAATTCAATCCCGATGCAATTTCTGTGTTTCATCAACACTCTGATAGTCCACAGATTACAGAATGGCTCCAGATGTGCATTGGTAACTAGTACTGGTCTTCCAGGGAACGATCAAAGCGTAGGCTGTTAGAGATATTACTCGCATTGAGGAAAGTTCGCATGGTGACTGTTGTATTCAATCCCGATGCGATAACTGTGTTTCATCAACACTCGGATAGTCCACAGATTACAGAATGTTTCCAGATGTGCATGGGAAACTACTACTGGTCTTCCAGGGAACGATCAAAGCGTAGACTGTTTGAGACATTACTCCCATGGAGGAAAGTGCGCATGGTGACTGTTGTATTCAATCCCGATGCAATTTCTGTGTTTCATCAAAACTCTGATAGTGCACAGATTACAGAATGCCTCCAGATGTGCATCGGAAACTACTACTGGTCTTCCAGGGAACGATCAAGTCGTAAACTGTTTGAGACAATACTCCCATGGAGGAAAGTGCGCATGGTGAGTGTTGTATTCAATCCCGAAGCAATTTCTGTGTTCCTAAACACTCTGATAGTCCACAGATTACAGAATGCCTCCAGATGTGTATCGGAAACTACTACTGGTCGGCCTGGGAACGATCAAAGCGTAGACTCTTTGAGACATTACTCCCATGGAGGAAAGTTCGCATGGTGACTGTTGTATTCAATCCCGATGCAATTTCTGTGTTTCATCAAGACCCTGATAGTCCACAGATTACAGCATGCCTCCAGATGTGCATCGGAAACTACTACTGGTCTTCCAGGGAACGATCAAAGCGTAGGCTGTTTGAGATAATACTAGCATTGAGGAAAGTGCACATGGTGACTGTTGAATTCAATCCCGATGCGATAACTTTGTTTCATCAACCCTCTGATAGTCCACAGATTACAGAATGCTTCCAGATGTGCATCGGAAAGTACTACTGGTATTCGAGGGAACGATCAAAGCGTAGGCTGTTTGAGACATTACTCCAATGGAGGAAAGTGCGCATGGTGACTGTTGTATTCAATCTCGATGCAATTTCTGTGTTTCATCAACTCGCTGATCATCCACAGATTACAGTATGCCTCCAGATGTGCGTCGGAAACTACTACTGGTCTTCCAGGGAACGATGAAAGCGTAGACTGTTTTAGACATCACTCCCATGGAGGAAAGTGTGCATGGAGACTGTTGTATTCAATCCCGATGCAATTTCTGTGTTTCATCAATACTCTGATAGTCCACAGATTACAGAATGCCTCCAGATGTGCATCGGAAACTTTTACTGGTCTTCCAGGGAACGATGAAAGCGTAGACTGTTTGAGATATTACTGCCATGGAGGAAAGTGCGCATGGTGACTGTTGTATTCAATCTCGATGCAATTTCTGTGTTTCATGAACACTCTGATAGTCCACAGATTACAGAATGCCTCCAGATGTGCATCGGAAACTTTTACTGGTCTTCCAGGGAACGATCAAAGCGTAGACTGTTTGAGACATTACTGCCATGGAGGAAAGTGCGCATGGTGACTGTTGTATTCAATCCCGAGGCAATTTCTGTGTTTCATCAACACTCTGATAGTCCACAGATTTCAGAATGCCTCCAGATGTGTATCGGAAACTACTACTGGTCTTCCAGGGAACGATCAAAGCGTAGACTGTTTGAGACATTACTCCTATGGAGGAAAGTGCGCATTGTGACTGTTGTATTCAATTCCGATGCGATAACTGTGTTTCATCGACACTCTGATAGTCCACAGATTAAAAAATGCTTCCAGATGTGCATGGGAAACTGCTACTGGTCTTCCAGGGAACGATCAAAGCGTAGACTGTTTGAGACATTACTCCTATGGAGGAAAGTGCGCTTGGTGACTGTTGTATTCAATCCCGATGCGATAACTGTGTTTCATCAACACTCTGATAGTCCACAGATTAAAAAATGCTTCCAGATGTGCATCGGAAACTACTACTGGTCTTCCAGGGAACGATCAAAGCGTAGACTGTTTGAGACATTACTCCCATGGAGGAAAGTGCGCATGGTGACTGTTGTATTCAATCCCGAAGGAATTTCTGTGTTCCTAAACACTCTGATAGTCCACAGATTACAGAATGCCTCCAGATGTGCATCGGAAACTAGTACTGGCCTTCCAGGGAACGATCAAAGCGTAGACTGTTAGAGAATTACTCCCATGGAGGAAAGTGCGCATGGTGACTGTTGTAGTCACTCCCGATGCAATATCTGTGTTTCATCGACACTCTGATAGTCCACAGATTAAAAAATGCTTCCAGATGTGCATCGGAAACTACTACTTATCTTCCAGGGAACGATCCAAGCGTAGACTGTTAGAGACATTACTCCAATGGAGGAAAGTGCGCATGGTGACTGTTGTATTCAATCCGGATGCAATATCTGTGTTTCATCAACACTCTGACAGTCCACAGATTACTGAATGCCTCCAGATGTGCATCGGAAAGTACTACTGGTCTTCCAGGGAACGATGAAAGCGTAGACTGTTTGTGACATTACTCCCATGGAGGAAAGTGCGCATAGTGACTGTTGTATTCAATCCCGAGGCAATTTCTGTGTTTCATCAACACTTTGTAGGTCCACAGATTACAGAATGCCTCCAGATATGCATCGGAAACTACTACTGGGCTTCCAGGGAACGATCAAAGCGTAGACTGTTTGAGAATTACTCCCATGGAGGAAAGTGCGATTGGTGACTGTTGTATTCAATACCGATGGAATTTCTGTGTTTCATGAACACTCTGATAGTCCACAGATTACAGAGTGCCTCCTGATTTTCATCGGAAACTACTACCGCTAATCCAGGGAACGATCAAAGCGCAGACTGTTTGAGACATTACTCCCATGGAGGAAAGTTCGCATGGTGACTGTTGTATTCAATCACAAGGCAATTTCTGTGTTTCATCGACACTTTGAAGGTCCACAGATTACAGAATGCCTCCAGATATGCATCGGAAGCTACTACTGGTCTTCCAGGGAACGATCAAAGCGTAGACTGTTAGAGAATTACTCCCATGGAGGAAAGTGCGCATGGTGACTGTTGTATTCACTCCCGATGCAAGATCTGTGTTTCATCAACACTCTGATAGTCCACAGATTACAGAATGCTTCAAGATGTGCATCGGAAACTACTACTGGTCTTCCAGGGAACGATCAAAGCGTAGACTGTTTGAGACATTACTCCCATGGAGGAAACTGCGCATGGTGACTGTTGTATTCAATCCCGATGCAATTTCTGTGTTTCATCAACACTGTGATGTTACACAGATTACAGAATGCCTCCAGATGTGCATCGGAAACTACTACTGGTCTGCCAGGGAACGTTCAAAGCGTAGTCTCTTTGAGACATTACTCCCATGGAGGAAAGTGCGCATTGTGACTGTTGAATTCAATCCCGATGCAATTTCTGTGTTTCATCAACACTCTGATAGTCCACAGATTACAGAATGGCTCCAGATGTGCATCGGAAACTAGTACTGGTCTTCCAGGGAACGATCAAAGCGTAGACTGTTAGAGAATTAATCCCATGGAGGAAAGTGCGCATGGTGACTGTTGTATTCACTCCCGATGCAATATCTGTGTTTCATCAACACTCTGATAGTCCACAGATTACAGAATGCTTCCAGATGTGCATCGGAAACTACTACTTATCTTCCAGGGAACGATCCAAGCGTAGACTGTTTGAGACATTACTCCCATGGAGGAAAATGCGCATGGTGACTGTTGTATTCAATCCGGATGCAATATCTGTGTTTCATCAACACTCTGACAGTCCACAGATTACAGAATGCCTCCAGATGTGCATCGGAAACTACTACTGGTCTTCCAGGGAACGATCAAATCGTAGAGTGTTTGAGACATCACTCCCATGGATGAGAGTGCGCATGGTGACTGTTGTATTCAATCTCGATGCAATTTCTGTGTTTCATCAACACTCTGATAGTCCACAGATTACTGAATGCCTCCAGATGTGCATCGGAAAGTACCACTGGTCTTCCAGGGAACGATGAAAGCGTAGACTAATTGAGACATTTCTCCAATGGAGGAAAGTGCGCATGGTGACTGTTGTATTCAATCCCGATGCAATATCTGTGTTTCATCAACACTCTGACAGTCCACAGTTTACTGAATGCCTCCAGATGTGCATCGGAAAGTACTACTGGTCTTCCAGGGAACGATGAAAGCGTAGACTGTTTGTGACATTACTCCCATGGAGGAAAGTGCGCATACTGACTGTTGTATTCAATCCCGAGGCAATTTCTGTGTTTCATCAACACTTTGTAGGTCCACAGATTACAGAATGCCTCCAGATATGCATCGGAAACTACTACTGGACTTCCAGGGAACGATCAAAGCGTAGACTGTTTGAGAATTACTCCCATGGAGGAAAGTGCGCATGGTGACTGTTGTATTCAATACCGATGGAATTTCTGTGTTTCATGAACACTCTGATAGTCCACAGATTACAGAATGCCTCCAGATGATCATCGGAAACTACAACCGCTCTTCCAGGGAACGATCAAACCGTAGCCTGTTTGAGACATTACTCCCATGGAGGAAAGTTCGCATAGTGACTGTTGTATTCAATCCCAATGCAATTTCTGTGTTTCATCGACACTTTGAAGGTCCACAGATTACAGAATGCCTCCAGATATGCATCGGAAGCTACTACTGGTCTTCCACTGAACGATCAAAGCGTAGACTGTTAGAGAATTACTCCCATGGAGGAAAGTGCGCATGGTGACTGTTGTATTCACTCCCGATGCAATATCTGTGTTTCATCAACACTCTGATAGTCCACAGATTACAGAATGATTCCTGATGTGCATCGGAAACTACTACTGGTCTTCCAGTTAACGATCAAAGCGTAGACTGTTTGAGACATTACTCCCATGGAGGAAAGTGCGCATGGTGACTGTTGTATTCAATCCCGTTGCAATTTCTGTGTTTCATCAAAACTCTGATAGTGCACAGATTACAGAATGCCTCCAGATGTGAATCGGAAAGTACTACTGGTCTTCCAGGGAACGATGAAAGCGTAGACTGTTTGAGACATTACTCCCATGGAGGAAATTGCGCATGGTGACTGTTGTATTCAATCCCGATGCGATAACTGTGTTTCATCAACACTCTGATAGTCCACACATTAAAAAATTGCTTGCAGATGTGCATCATAAACTACTACTGGTCTTCCAGGGAACGATAAAAGCGTAGACTGTTTGAGACAATACTACCATGGAGGAATGTTCGCATGGTGACTGCTGTATTCAATCCCGATGCGATAACTGTGTTTCATCAACACTCTGATAGTCCACAGATTACAGAATGCTTCCAGATGTGCATCTGATACTACTACTGGTGTTCCAGGTAACGATCAAAGCGCAGACTGTTTGAGACATTACTACCATAGAGAAATGTGCCCATGGTGACTGTTGTATTCAATCCCGATGCAATTTCTGTGTTTCATCAACACTCTCATGATCCAAAGATCACAGAATGCCTCCAGATGTGCATCGGAAACTACTACTGGTCTTCGATATTTGATCAAAGCGAAGACTGTTTGAGACATCACTCCCATGGAGGAAAGTGCGCATGGTGACTGTTGTATTCAATCTCGATGCAATTTCTGTGTTTCATCAACACTCTGATAGTCCAGAGATTACAGAATGCCTCCAGATGTGCATCGGAAACTACTACTGGTCTTCCAGGTAACGATCAAAGCGTAAACTGTTTGAGACAATACTCCCATGGAGGAAAGTGCGCATGGTGACTGTTGTATTCAATCCCGAAGCAATTTCTGTGTTCCTAAACACTCAGATAGTCCATAGATTACAGAATGCTTCCAGATTTGTATCGGAAACTACTACTTGTCGTCCTGGGAAAGATCAAATCGTAGACTGTTTGTCACATTACTCCCATGGAGGAAACGGCTCATGGTGACTGTTGTATCAATCCCGATGCAACTTCTATGTTTCATCAACACTCTGATGGTCCACAGATTAAAAAATTGCTTGCAGATGTGCATCGGAAACTGCTACTGGTCTTCCAGGGAACGATCAAAGCGTAGACTCTTTGAGACATTACTCCCATGGAGGAAAGTGCGCATGGTAACGGTTGTATTCAATCCTGATGCAATTTCTGTGTTTCAACAACACTCTGATAGTCCACAGATTACAGAATGCCTCCAGATGTGCATCGAAAACTACTACTGGTCTTCCTGGGAAAGACCAAAATGTAGACTGTTTGAGACATCACTCCCATAGAGGAAAGTGCGCATGGTGACTGTTGTAATCACTCCCGATGCAATATCTGTGTTTCATCAACATTCTGATTGTCCACAGAATACAGAATGGCTCCAGATATGCATCCGAAACTACTACTGGTCTTCCTGGGAACGATCAAAGCGCAGACTGTTTGAGAGATTACTCCATGGAGGAAAGTGTGCATGGTGACTGTTGTATTCAATCCCGATGCAATTTTGGTTTCATCAACACTCTGATAGTCCACAGGATACAGAATGCCTCCAGATGTGCATCGAAACTTCTACTGGTCTTCCAGGGAACGATCAAAGCGTAGGCTGTTTGAGATATTACTAGCATTGAGGAAAGTGCACATGGTGACTGTTGAATTCAATCCCGATGCGATAACTTTGTTTCATCAACCCTCTGATAGTCCACAGATTACAGAATGCTTCCAGATGTGCATGGGAAACTACTACTGGTCTTCCAGGGAACGATCAAAGCGTAGACTCTTTGAGACATTACTCCCATGGAGGACAATGCGCATGGTGACTGTTGTATTCAATCCCGAAGCAATTTCTGTGTTCCTAAACACTCTGATAGTCCACAGATTACAGAATGCCTCCAGATGTGTATCGGAAACTACTACTGGTCTTCCTGAGAACGATCAAAGCGTAGACTGTTTGAGACATTACTCCCATGGGGGAAACTGCGCATGGTGACTGTTGTATTCAATTCCGATGCAATTTCTGTGTTTCATCAACACTGTGATGGTACACAGATTACAGAATGCCTCCAGATGTGCATCGGAAACTACTACTGGTCTGCCAGGGATCGTTCAAAGCGTAGTCTCTTTGAGACATTACTCCCATGGAGGAAAGTGCGCATGGTGACTGTTGAATTCAATCCCGATGCAATTTCTGTGTTTCATCAACACTCTGATAGTCCACAGATTACAGAATGGCTCCAGATGTGCATTGGTAACTAGTACTGGTCTTCCAGGGAACGATCAAAGCGTAGGCTGTTAGAGATATTACTCGCATTGAGGAAAGTTCGCATGGTGACTGTTGTATTCAATCCCGATGCGATAACTGTGTTTCATCAACACTCGGATAGTCCACAGATTACAGAATGTTTCCAGATGTGCATGGGAAACTACTACTGGTCTTCCAGGGAACGATCAAAGCGTAGACTGTTTGAGACATTACTCCCATGGAGGAAAGTGCGCATGGTGACTGTTGTATTCAATCCCGATGCAATTTCTGTGTTTCATCAAAACTCTGATAGTGCACAGATTACAGAATGCCTCCAGATGTGCATCGGAAACTACTACTGGTCTTCCAGGGAACGATCAAGTCGTAAACTGTTTGAGACAATACTCCCATGGAGGAAAGTGCGCATGGTGAGTGTTGTATTCAATCCCGAAGCAATTTCTGTGTTCCTAAACACTCTGATAGTCCACAGATTACAGAATGCCTCCAGATGTGTATCGGAAACTACTACTGGTCGGCCTGGGAACGATCAAAGCGTAGACTCTTTGAGACATTACTCCCATGGAGGAAAGTTCGCATGGTGACTGTTGTATTCAATCCCGATGCAATTTCTGTGTTTCATCAAGACCCTGATAGTCCACAGATTACAGCATGCCTCCAGATGTGCATCGGAAACTACTACTGGTCTTCCAGGGAACGATCAAAGCGTAGGCTGTTTGAGATAATACTAGCATTGAGGAAAGTGCACATGGTGACTGTTGAATTCAATCCCGATGCGATAACTTTGTTTCATCAACCCTCTGATAGTCCACAGATTACAGAATGCTTCCAGATGTGCATCGGAAAGTACTACTGGTATTCGAGGGAACGATCAAAGCGTAGGCTGTTTGAGACATTACTCCAATGGAGGAAAGTGCGCATGGTGACTGTTGTATTCAATCTCGATGCAATTTCTGTGTTTCATCAACTCGCTGATCATCCACAGATTACAGTATGCCTCCAGATGTGCGTCGGAAACTACTACTGGTCTTCCAGGGAACGATGAAAGCGTAGACTGTTTTAGACATCACTCCCATGGAGGAAAGTGTGCATGGAGACTGTTGTATTCAATCCCGATGCAATTTCTGTGTTTCATCAATACTCTGATAGTCCACAGATTACAGAATGCCTCCAGATGTGCATCGGAAACTTTTACTGGTCTTCCAGGGAACGATGAAAGCGTAGACTGTTTGAGATATTACTGCCATGGAGGAAAGTGCGCATGGTGACTGTTGTATTCAATCTCGATGCAATTTCTGTGTTTCATGAACACTCTGATAGTCCACAGATTACAGAATGCCTCCAGATGTGCATCGGAAACTTTTACTGGTCTTCCAGGGAACGATCAAAGCGTAGACTGTTTGAGACATTACTGCCATGGAGGAAAGTGCGCATGGTGACTGTTGTATTCAATCCCGAGGCAATTTCTGTGTTTCATCAACACTCTGATAGTCCACAGATTTCAGAATGCCTCCAGATGTGTATCGGAAACTACTACTGGTCTTCCAGGGAACGATCAAAGCGTAGACTGTTTGAGACATTACTCCTATGGAGGAAAGTGCGCATTGTGACTGTTGTATTCAATTCCGATGCGATAACTGTGTTTCATCGACACTCTGATAGTCCACAGATTAAAAAATGCTTCCAGATGTGCATGGGAAACTGCTACTGGTCTTCCAGGGAACGATCAAAGCGTAGACTGTTTGAGACATTACTCCTATGGAGGAAAGTGCGCTTGGTGACTGTTGTATTCAATCCCGATGCGATAACTGTGTTTCATCAACACTCTGATAGTCCACAGATTAAAAAATGCTTCCAGATGTGCATCGGAAACTACTACTGGTCTTCCAGGGAACGATCAAAGCGTAGACTGTTTGAGACATTACTCCCATGGAGGAAAGTGCGCATGGTGACTGTTGTATTCAATCCCGAAGGAATTTCTGTGTTCCTAAACACTCTGATAGTCCACAGATTACAGAATGCCTCCAGATGTGCATCGGAAACTAGTACTGGCCTTCCAGGGAACGATCAAAGCGTAGACTGTTAGAGAATTACTCCCATGGAGGAAAGTGCGCATGGTGACTGTTGTAGTCACTCCCGATGCAATATCTGTGTTTCATCGACACTCTGATAGTCCACAGATTAAAAAATGCTTCCAGATGTGCATCGGAAACTACTACTTATCTTCCAGGGAACGATCCAAGCGTAGACTGTTAGAGACATTACTCCAATGGAGGAAAGTGCGCATGGTGACTGTTGTATTCAATCCGGATGCAATATCTGTGTTTCATCAACACTCTGACAGTCCACAGATTACTGAATGCCTCCAGATGTGCATCGGAAAGTACTACTGGTCTTCCAGGGAACGATGAAAGCGTAGACTGTTTGTGACATTACTCCCATGGAGGAAAGTGCGCATAGTGACTGTTGTATTCAATCCCGAGGCAATTTCTGTGTTTCATCAACACTTTGTAGGTCCACAGATTACAGAATGCCTCCAGATATGCATCGGAAACTACTACTGGGCTTCCAGGGAACGATCAAAGCGTAGACTGTTTGAGAATTACTCCCATGGAGGAAAGTGCGATTGGTGACTGTTGTATTCAATACCGATGGAATTTCTGTGTTTCATGAACACTCTGATAGTCCACAGATTACAGAGTGCCTCCTGATTTTCATCGGAAACTACTACCGCTAATCCAGGGAACGATCAAAGCGCAGACTGTTTGAGACATTACTCCCATGGAGGAAAGTTCGCATGGTGACTGTTGTAT
Source organism: Schistocerca gregaria (assembly GCF_023897955.1). Taxonomy (NCBI): domain Eukaryota; kingdom Metazoa; phylum Arthropoda; class Insecta; order Orthoptera; family Acrididae; genus Schistocerca; species Schistocerca gregaria. Next base: position 1,523,230 of record NW_026061799.1, on the reverse strand, counting down.
TCAATCACAAGGCAATTTCTGTGTTTCATCGACACTTTGAAGGTCCACAGATTACAGAATGCCTCCAGATATGCATCGGAAGCTACTACTGGTCTTCCAGGGAACGATCAAAGCGTAGACTGTTAGAGAATTACTCCCATGGAGGAAAGTGCGCATGGTGACTGTTGTATTCACTCCCGATGCAAGATCTGTGTTTCATCAACACTCTGATAGTCCACAGATTACAGAATGCTTCAAGATGTGCATCGGAAACTACTACTGGTCTTCCAGGGAACGATCAAAGCGTAGACTGTTTGAGACATTACTCCCATGGAGGAAACTGCGCATGGTGACTGTTGTATTCAATCCCGATGCAATTTCTGTGTTTCATCAACACTGTGATGTTACACAGATTACAGAATGCCTCCAGATGTGCATCGGAAACTACTACTGGTCTGCCAGGGAACGTTCAAAGCGTAGTCTCTTTGAGACATTACTCCCATGGAGGAAAGTGCGCATTGTGACTGTTGAATTCAATCCCGATGCAATTTCTGTGTTTCATCAACACTCTGATAGTCCACAGATTACAGAATGGCTCCAGATGTGCATCGGAAACTAGTACTGGTCTTCCAGGGAACGATCAAAGCGTAGACTGTTAGAGAATTAATCCCATGGAGGAAAGTGCGCATGGTGACTGTTGTATTCACTCCCGATGCAATATCTGTGTTTCATCAACACTCTGATAGTCCACAGATTACAGAATGCTTCCAGATGTGCATCGGAAACTACTACTTATCTTCCAGGGAACGATCCAAGCGTAGACTGTTTGAGACATTACTCCCATGGAGGAAAATGCGCATGGTGACTGTTGTATTCAATCCGGATGCAATATCTGTGTTTCATCAACACTCTGACAGTCCACAGATTACAGAATGCCTCCAGATGTGCATCGGAAACTACTACTGGTCTTCCAGGGAACGATCAAATCGTAGAGTGTTTGAGACATCACTCCCATGGATGAGAGTGCGCATGGTGACTGTTGTATTCAATCTCGATGCAATTTCTGTGTTTCATCAACACTCTGATAGTCCACAGATTACTGAATGCCTCCAGATGTGCATCGGAAAGTACCACTGGTCTTCCAGGGAACGATGAAAGCGTAGACTAATTGAGACATTTCTCCAATGGAGGAAAGTGCGCATGGTGACTGTTGTATTCAATCCCGATGCAATATCTGTGTTTCATCAACACTCTGACAGTCCACAGTTTACTGAATGCCTCCAGATGTGCATCGGAAAGTACTACTGGTCTTCCAGGGAACGATGAAAGCGTAGACTGTTTGTGACATTACTCCCATGGAGGAAAGTGCGCATACTGACTGTTGTATTCAATCCCGAGGCAATTTCTGTGTTTCATCAACACTTTGTAGGTCCACAGATTACAGAATGCCTCCAGATATGCATCGGAAACTACTACTGGACTTCCAGGGAACGATCAAAGCGTAGACTGTTTGAGAATTACTCCCATGGAGGAAAGTGCGCATGGTGACTGTTGTATTCAATACCGATGGAATTTCTGTGTTTCATGAACACTCTGATAGTCCACAGATTACAGAATGCCTCCAGATGATCATCGGAAACTACAACCGCTCTTCCAGGGAACGATCAAACCGTAGACTGTTTGAGACATTACTCCCATGGAGGAAAGTTCGCATAGTGACTGTTGTATTCAATCCCAATGCAATTTCTGTGTTTCATCGACACTTTGAAGGTCCACAGATTACAGAATGCCTCCAGATATGCATCGGAAGCTACCACTGGTCTTCCAGGGAACGATCAAAGCGTAGACTGTTAGAGAATTACTCCCATGGAGGAAAGTGCGCATGGTGACTGTTGTATTCACTCCCGATGCAATATCTGTGTTTCATCAACACTCTGATAGTCCACAGATTACAGAATGCTTCCTGATGTGCATCGGAAACTACTACTGGTCTTCCAGGGAACGATCAAAGCGTAGACTGTTTGAGACATTACTCCAATGGAGGAAAGTGCGCATGGTGACTGTTGTATTCAATCTGGATGCAATATCTGTTTTTCATCAACACTCTGACAGTCCACAGATTACAGAATGCCTCCAGATGTGCATCGGAAACTACTACTGGTCTTCCAGGGAACGACCAAAGCGTAGACTGTTTGAGACATCACTCCCATGGAGGAAAGTGCGTAAGGTGACTGTTGTATTCAATCCCGTTGCAATTTCTGTGTTTCATCAAAACTCTGATAGTGCACAGATTACAGAATGCCTCCAGATGTGCATCGGAAAGTACTACTGGTCTTCCAGGGAACGATGAAAGCGTAGACTGTTTGAGACAATACTACCATGGAGGAATGTGCGCATGGTGACTGCTGTATTCAATCCCGATGCGATAACTGTGTTTCATCAACACTCTGATAGTCCACAGATTACAGAATGCTTCCAGATGTGCATCTGAAACTACTACTGGTCTTCCAGGGAACGATCAAAGCGCAGACTGTTTGAGACATTACTACCATAGAGAAATGTGCCCATGGTGACTGTTGTATTCAATCCCGATGCAATTTCTGTGTTTCATCAACACTCTGATAGTCCACAGATCACAGAATGCCTCCAGATGTGCATCGGAAACTACTACTGGTCTTCGATAAACGATCAAAGCGAAGACTGTTTGAGACATCACTCCCATGGAGGAAAGTGCGCATGGTGACTGTTGTATTCAATCTCGATGCAATTTCTGTGTTTCATCAACACTCTGATAGTCCAGAGATTACAGAATGCCTCCAGATGTGCATCGGAAACTACTACTGGTCTTCCAGGTAACGATCAAAGCGTAAACTGTTTGAGACAATACTCCCATGGAGGAAAGTGCGCATGGTGACTGTTGTATTCAATCCCGAAGCAATTTCTGTGTTCCTAAACACTCAGATAGTAAACAGATTACAGAATGCTTCCAGATTTGTATCGGAAAGTACTACTTGTCGTCCTGGGAAAGATCAAATCGTAGACTGTTTGACACATTACTCCCATGGAGGAAACTGCTCATGGTGACTGTTGTATCAATCCCGATGCAACTTCTATGTTTCATCAACACTCTGATGGTCCACAGATTAAAAAATAGCTTGCAGATGTGCATCGGAAACTGCTACTGGTCTTCCAGGGAACGATCAAAGCGTAGACTCGTTGAGACATTACTCCCATGGAGGAAAGTGCGCATGGTGACGGTTGTATTCAATCCTGATGCAATTTCTGTGTTTCATCAACACTCTGATAGTCCACAGATTACAGAATGCCTCCAGATGTGCATCGAAAACTACTACTGGTCTTCCTGGGAAAGACCAAAATGTAGACTGTTTGAGACATCACTCCCATGGAGGAAAGTGCGCATGGTGACTGTTGTAATCACTCCCGATGCAATATCTGTGATTCATCATCATTCTGATTGTCCACAGAATACAGAATGGCTCCAGATATGCATCCGAAACTACTACTGGTCTTCCTGGGAACGATCAAATCGCAGACTGTTTGAGAGATTACTCCCATGGAGGAAAGTGTGCATGGTGACTGTTGTATTCAATCCCGATGCAATTTTGTTTTCATTAACACTCTGATAGTCCACAGGATACAGAATGCCTCCAGATGTGCATCGAAACTTCTACTGGTCTTCCAGGGTACGATCAAAGCGTAGACACTATGAGACATACTCCCATGGAGGACAATGCGCATGGTGACTGTTGTATTCAATCCCGAAGCAATTTCTGTGTTCCTAAACACTCTGATAGTCCACAGATTACAGAATGCCTCCAGATGTGTATCGGAAACTACTACTGGTCTTCCTGAGAACGATCAAAGCGTAGACTGTTTGAGACATTACTCCCATGGGGGAAACTGCGCATGGTGACTGTTGTATTCAATTCCGATGCAATTTCTGTGTTTCATCAACACTGTGATGGTACACAGATTACAGAATGCCTCCAGATGTGCATCGGAAACTACTACTGGTCTGCCAGGGAACGTTCAAAGCGTAGTCTCTTTGAGACATTACTCCCATGGAGGAAAGTGCGCATGGTGACTGTTGAATTCAATCCCGATGCAATTTCTGTGTTTCATCAACACTCTGATAGTGCACAGATTACAGAATGGCTCCAGATGTGCAGTGGTAACTAGTACTGGTCTTCCAGGGAACGATCAAAGCGTAGGCTGTTAGAGATATTACTCGCATTGAGGAAAGTGCGCATGGTGACTGTTGTATTCAATCCCGATGCGATAACTGTGTTTCATCAACACTCTTATAGTCCTCATATTACAGAATGCTTCCAGATGTGCATCTGAAACTACTACTGGTCTTCCAGGGAACGATCAAAGCGCAGACTGTTTGAGACATTACTACCATAGAGAAATGTGCCCATGGTGACTGTTGTATTCAATCCCGATGCAATTTCTGTGTTTCATCAACACTCTGATAGTCCACAGATCACAGAATGCCTCCAGATGTGCATCGGAAACTACTACTGGCCTTCGATAAACGATCAAAGCGAAGACTGTTTGAGACATCACTCTAATGGAGGAAAGTGCGCATGGTGACTGTTGTATTCAATCTCGATGCAATTTCTGTGTTTCATCAACACTCTGATAGTCCAGAGATTACAGAATGCCTCCAGATGTGCATCGGAAACTACTACTGGCCTTCGATAAACGATCAAAGCGAAGACTGTTTGAGACATCACTCTAATGGAGGAAAGTGCGCATGGTGACTGTTGTATTCAATCCCGAAGCAATTTCTGTGTTCCTAAACACTCAGATAGTAAACAGATTACAGAATGCATCCAGATTTGTATCGGAAAGTACTACTTGTCGTCCTGGGAAAGATCAAATCGTAGACTGTTTGACACATTACTCCCATGGAGGAAACTGCTCATGGTGACTGTTGTATCACTCCCGATGCAACTTCTATGTTTCATCAACACTCTGATGGTCCACAGATTAAAAAATTGCTTGCAGATGTGCATCGGAAACTGCTACTGGTCTTCCAGGGAACGATCAAAGCGTAGACTCTTTGAGACATTACTCCCATGGAGGAAAGTGCGCATGGTGACGGTTGTATTCAATCCTGATGCAATTTCTGTGTTTCATCAACACTCTGATAGTCCACAGATTACAGAATGCCTCCAGATGTGCATCGAAAACTACTACTGGTCTTTCTGGGAAAGACCAAAACGTAGACTGTTTGAGACATCACTCCCATGGAGGAAAGTGCGCATGGTGACTGTTGTAATCACTCCCGGTGCAATACCTGTGTTTCATCAACATTCTGATTGTCCACAGAATACAGAATGGCTCCAGATATGCATCCGAAACTACTACTGGTCTTCCTGGGAACGATCAAATCGCAGACTGTTTGAGAGATTACTCCCATGGAGGAAAGTGTGCATGGTGACTGTTGTATTCAATCCCGATGCAATTTTGGTTTCATTAACACTCTGATAGTCCACAGGATACAGAATGCCTCCAGATGTGCATCGAAACATCTACTGGTCTTCCAGGGAACGATCAAAGCGTAGACACTTTGAGACATACTCCCATGGAGGACAATGCGCATGGTGACTGTTGTATTCAATCCCGAAGCATTTTCTGTGTTCCTAAACACTCTGATAGTCCACAGATTACAGAATGCCTCCAGATGTGTATCGGAAACTACTACTGGTCTTCCTGAGAACGATCAAAGCGTAGACTGTTTGAGACATTACTCCCATGGGGGAAACTGCGCATGGTGACTGTTGTATTCAATTCCGATGCAATTTCTGTGTTTCATCAACACTGCGATGGTACACAGATTACAGAATGCCTCCAGATGTGCATCGGAAACTACTACTGGTCTGCCAGGGAACGTTCAAAGCGTAGTCTCTTTGAGACATTACTCCCATGGAGGAAAGTGCGCATGGTGACTGTTGAATTCAATCCCGATGCAATTTCTGTGTTTCATCAACACTCTGATAGTGCACAGATTACAGAATGGCTCCAGATGTGCATTGGTAACTAGTACTGGTCTTCCAGGGAACGATCAAAGCGTAGGCTGTTAGAGATATTACTCGCATTGAGGAAAGTGCGCATGGTGACTGTTGTATTCAATCCCGATGCGATAACTGTGTTTCATCAACACTCGGATAGTCCACAGATTACAGAATGTTTCCAGATGTGCATGGGAAACTACTACTGGTCTTCCAGGGAACGATCAAATCGTAGACTGTTTGAGACATTACTCCCATGGAGGAAAGTGCGCATGGTGACTGTTGTATTCAATCCCGATGCAATTTCTGTGTTTCATCAAAACTCTGATAGTGCACAGATTACAGAATGCCTCCAGATGTGCATCGGAAACTACTACTGGTCTTCCAGGGAACGATCAAGGCGTAAACTGTTTGAGACAATACTCCCATGGAGGAAAGTGCGAATGGTGAGTGTTGTATTCAATCCCGAAGCAATTTCTGTGTTCCTAAACACTCTGATAGTCCACAGATTACAGAATGCCTCCAGATGTGTATCGGAAACTACTACTGGTCGGCCTGGGAACCATCAAAGCGTAGACTCTTTGAGACATTACTCCCATGGAGGAAAGTGTGCATGGTGACTGTTGTATTCAATCCCGATGCAATTTTGGTTTCATCAACACTCTGATAGTCCACAGAATACAGAATGCCTCCGGATGTGCATCGGAAGCTACTACTGGTCTTCCAGGGAACGATCAAAGCGTAGACTCTTTGAGACATTACTCCCATGGAGGAAAGTGTGCATGGTGACTGTTGTATTCAATCCCGATGCAATTTCTGTGTTTCATCAAGACCCTGATAGTCCACAGATTACAGCATGCCTCCAGATGTGCATCGGAAACTACTACTGGTCTTCCAGGGAACGATCAAGCGTAGGCTGTTTGAGACATTACTAGCATTGAGGAAAGTGCACATGGTGAATGTTGAATTCAATCCCGATGCGATAACTTTGTTTCATCAACCCTCTGATAGTCCACAGATTACAGAATGCTTCCAGATGTGCATCGGAAAGTACTACTGGTATTCGAGGGAACGATCAAAGCGTAGACTGTTTGAGACATTACTCCTATGGAGGAAAGTGCGCATGGTGACTGTTGTATTCAATCCCGATGCGATAACTGTGTTTCATCGACACTCTGATAGTCCACTGATTAAAAAATGCTTCCAGATGTGCATGAGAAACTGCTACTGGTCTTCCAGGGAACGATCAAAGCGTAGACTGTTTGAGACATTACTCCTATGGAGGAAAGTGCGCATGGTGACTGTTGTATTCAGTCCCGATGCAATAACTGTGTTTCATCAACACTCTGATAGTCCACAGATTAAAAAATGCTTCCAGATGTGCATCGGAAACTACTACTGGTCTTCCAGGGAACGATCAAAGCTTACACTGTTTGAGACATTACTACCATTGAGGAATGTGCGCAATGTGACTGTTGTATTAAATCCCGATGCAATTTCTGTGTTTCATCAACACTCTGATAGACCACAGATTACAGAATGCCTCCAGATGTGCATCAGAAACTACTACTGGTCGTCGAGGGAACGATCAAAGCGTAGACTGTTTGAGACATCACTCCCATGGAGGAAAGTGCGCATGGTGACTGTTGTATTCAATCCCGAGGCAATTTCTGTGTTTCATCAACACTCTGATAGTCCACAGATTTCAGAATGCCTCCAGATGAGTATCGGAAACTACTACTGGTCTTCCAGGGAACGATCAAAGCGTAGACTGTTTGAGACATTACTTCTATGGAGGAAAGTGCGCATTGTGACTGTTGTATTCAATCCCGATGCGATAACTGTGTTTCATCGACACTCTGATAGTCCACAGATTAAAAAATGCTTCCAGATGTGCATGGGAAACTGCTACTGGTCTTCCAGGGAACGATCAAAGCGTAGACTGTTTGAGACATTACTCGTATGGAGGAAAGTGCGCATGGTGACTGTTGTATTCAATCCCGATGCGATAACTTTGTTTCATCAACACTCTGATAGTCCACAGATTAAAAAATGCTTCCAGATGTGCATCGGAAACTACTACTGGTCTTCCAGGGAACGATCAAAGCGTACACTGTTTGAGACATTACTACCATTGAGGAATGTGCGCATGGTGACTGTTGTATTAAATCCCGATGCAATTTCTGTGTTTCATCAACACTCTGATAGTCCACAGATTACAGAATGCCTCCAGATGTGCATCAGAAACTACTACTGGTCGTCGAGGGAACGATCAAAGCGTAGACTGTTTGAGACATCACTCCCATGGAGGAAAGTGCGCATGGTGACTGTTGTATTCAATCCCGATGCAATTTCTCTGTTTCATCAACACTCTGAGAGTCCACAGATTACAGAATGCCTCCAGATGTGCATCGGAAACTACTACTGGTCTTCCAGGGAACGATCAAAGCGTAAACTGTTTGAGAGAATACTCCCAAGGAGGAAAGTGCGCATGGTGACTGTTGTATTCAATCTTTAAGCAATTTCTGTGTTTCATCAACTCTCTGATCATCCACAGATTACAGAATGCCTCCTGGTGTGCATCGGAAACTTTAACTGGTCTTCCAGCGATCGATCAAAGCGTAAACTGTTTGAGACAATACTCCCATATAGGAAAGTGCGCATGATGACTGTTGTACTCAATCCCGAAGCAATTTCTGTGTTCCTAAACACTCTCATAGTCAACAGATTACAGAATGGCTCCTGATGTGTATCGGAAACTACTACTGGGCGTCCTGGGAACGATCAAAGCGTAGACTGTTTGAGACATTACTACCATTGAGGAATGTGCGCATGGTGACTGTTGTATTAAATCCCGATGCAATTTCTGTGTTTCATCAACACTCTGATAGTCCACAGATTACAGAATGCCTCCAGATGTGCATCAGAAACTACTACTGGTCGTCGAGGGAACGATCAAAGCGTAGACTGTTTGAGACATTACTCCCATGGAGGAAACTGCGCATGGTGATTGTTGTATTCAATCCCGATGCAATTTCTGTGTTTCATCAACACTCAGATGGTCCACAGATTACAGAATGCCTCCAGATGTGCATCGGAAACTACTACTGGTCTTCCAGGGAACGAACAAATGGTAGACTCTTTGAGACATTACTCCCACGGAGGAAAGTGCGCATGGTGACTGTTGTATTCAATCCCGATGCAATATCTGTGTTTCATCAACACTTTGATGGTCCACAGATTACAGAATGCCTCCAGATGTGCATCGGAAACTACTACTGGTATTCCAGGGAAAGATCAAATCGTATTCTCTTTGAGAAATTACTCCCATGGTGGAAAGGGCGCATGGTGACTGTTGAATTCAATCCAGATGCAATTTCTGTGTTTCATCAACACTCTGATAGTCCACAGATTAGAGAATGCCGCCAGATGTGCATCGGAAACTACTACTGGTCTTCCTGGGATCGATCAAAGCGTAGATTGTTAGAGACATTACTCCCATGAAGGGAAGTGCGCATGGTGACTGTTGTATTCAATCCCGATGCAATTTCTGTGTTTCATCAACTCTCTGATCGTCCACAGATTACAGAATGCCTCCAGATGCGCATCGGAAACTACTACTGGTCTTCCAGGGAACGAAGAAAGCGTAGACTGTTTGAGACATTACACCCATGGAGGAAAGTGCCAATGGTGACTGTTGTATTCAATATTTATGCAATTTCTGTGTTTCATCAACTCTCTGATCATCCACAGATTACAGAATGCCTCCAAATGTGTATCGGAAACTACTACTGGTCTTCCAGGGAACGATGAAAGCGTAGACTGTTTGAGACATTACTCCCGTGGAGGAAAGTGTGCATGATGACTGTTGTATTCAACCCCGATGCAATTTCTGTGTTTCATCAATACTCTGATAGTCCACAGATTACAGAATGCCTCCAGATGTGCATCGGAAACTTTTGCTGGTCTTCCAGGGAACGATCAAAGCGTAGACTGTTTGAGGCATTACACTCATGGAGGAAAGTGCGCATGGTGGCAGTTGTATTCTATCCCGAGGCAATTTCTGTGTTTCATCAACACTCTGATAGTCCACAGATTACAGAACGCCTCCAGATGTGCATCGGAAACTACTACTGGTCTTCCAGGGAACGATCAAATTATAGACTGTTTGAGACATTACTCACATTGAGGAAAGTGCGCATGGTGACTGTTGTATTCAATTCCGATGCAATTTCTGTGTTTCATCAACACTCTGAGAGTAAACAGAATACAGAATGCCTTCAGATGTGCATCGGAAACTACTACTGGTCTTCCATTGAACGATCAAAACGTAAACCGTTTGAGACAATACTCCCATGGAGGAAACTGCGCATGGTAATTGTTGTATTCAATCCCGATGCAATTTCTGTGTTTCATCAACACTCAGATGGTCCACAGATTACAGAATGCCTCCAGATGTGTATCGGAAACTACTACTGGTCGTCCTGGGAACGATCAAAGAATAGACTGTTTGAGACATTACTCCAATGGAGGAAACTGCGCATGGTGACTGTTGTTTTCAATCCTGATGCAATTTCTGTGTTTCATCAACACTCTGATAGTCCACAGATTACAGAATGCCACCAGATGTGCATCGGAAACTACTACTGGGCTTCCAGGGAACGATCAAAGCGTAGACTCTTTGAGACATTACTCCCATGGAGGAAAGTGCGCCTTGTGACTGTTGTATTCAATCCCAATGCAATTTCTGTGTTTCATCAATATTCTTATGGTCTACAGGATACAGAATGCCTCCTGATGTGCATCGGAAATTACTACTGGTCTTCCAGGGAACGATCAAAGCGTAGATTCTTTGAGTAATTACTCCCATGGATGAAAGGGCGCATGGTGACTGTTGAATTCAATCCAGATGCAATTTCTTTGTTTCATCAACACTCTGATAGTCCACAGATTACAGAATGGCTCCAGATGTGCATCGGAAATTACTACTTATCTTTCAGGGAGCGATCAAAGCGTAAGCTGTTTGAGATATTACCCACATGGAGGAAAGTGCACTTTGTGACTGTTGTATTCAATCCCGATGCGATAACTGTGTTTCACCAACACTCTGATAGTAAACAGATTAAGAAATGCTTCCAGACGTGCATCGGAAACTACTACTGGTCTTCCAGGGAACGATCAAAGCGTAGACTGTTTGAGACATTACTCCCATGTAGGGAAGTGCGCATGGTGACCGTTGTATTCAATTCCGATGCAATTTCTGGGTCTCATCAACACTCTGATAGTCCACAGATTACAGAATGCTTCCAGATTTGCATCGGAAACTACTACTGGTCTTCCAGGGCACCATCAAAGCGTAGACTGTTTGAGACATTACTCCCATGGACTAATGTGCGCATGGTGACTGTTGTATTCAATCCTGATGCAATTTCTGTGTTTCATCAACACTCTGATAGTCCACAGATTACAGAATGCCTCCAGATGTGCATCGGAAACTAATACTGGTCTTTCAGCGAACGATCATTTCGTAGACTGTTTGAGACATCACTAACATGGAGGAAAGTGCGCATGGTGACTGTTGTATTCAATCCCGAAACAATTTCTGTGTTTCATCAACTCTCTGGTCGTCTACACATTACAGAATGCCTCCAGATGTGCATCGGAAACTACTACTGGTTTTCCAGAGAACGATGAAAGCGTAGACTGTTTGAGACATTACTCCCATGGAGGAAAGTGCGCATTTTGACTGTTGGATTCAAACCCGATGCGATTTCTGTGTTTCATCAACACTCTGATTGTCCACAGATTACAGAATGCCTCCAGATTTGCATCGGAAACTACTACTGGTCTTCCAGGGAACGATGAAAGCGTAGACTGTTTGAGACATTACTCCCATGGAGGAAAGTGTGCATGGTGACTGTTGTATTCAATCCCGATGCAATTTCTGTGTTTCATCAATACTCTGATAGTCCACAGATTACAGAATGCCTCCTGGTGTGCATCGGAAACTTTAACTGGTCTTCCAGCGATCGATCAAAGCGTAAACTGTATGAGACAATACTCCCATGGAGGAAAGTCCGCATGATGACTGTTGTATTCAATCCCGAAGCAATTTCTTTGTTCCTAAACACTCTCATAGTCAACAGATTACAGAATGGCTCCAAATGTGTATCGGAAACTACTACTGGGCGTCCTGGGAACGATCAAAGCGTAGACTGTTTGAGACATTACTCCCATGGAGGAAACTGCGCATGGTGATTGTTGTATTCAATCCCGATGCAATTTCTGTGTTTCATCAACACTCTGATGGTCCACAGATTACAGAATGCCTCCAGATGTGCATCGGAAACTACTACTGGTCTTCCAGGGAACGAGCAAATGGTAGACTCTTTGAGACATTACTCCCACGGAGGAAAGTGCGCATGGTGACTGTTGTATTCAATCCCGATGCAATATCTGTGTTTCATCAACACTTTGATGGTCCACAGATTACAGAATGCCTCCAGATGTGCATCGGAAACTACTACTGGTATTCCAGGGAAAGATCAAATCGTATTCTCTTTGAGAAATTACTCCCATGGAGGAAAGGGCGCATGGTGACTGTTGAATTCAATCCAGATGCAATTTCTGTGTTTCATCAACACTCTGATAGTCCACAGATTAGAGAATGCCGCCAGATGTGCATCGGAAACTATTACTGGTCTTCCTGGGATCGATCAAAGCGTAGATTGTTAGAGACATTACTCCCATGAAGGGAAGTGCGCATGGTGACTGTTGTATTCAATCCCGATGCAATTTCTGTGTTTAATCAACTCTCTGATCGTCCACAGATTACAGAATGCCTCCAGATGCGCATCGGAAACTACTACTGGTCTTCCAGGAAACGAAGAAAGCGTAGACTGTTTGAGACATTACTCCCATGGAGGAAAGTGCCAATGGTGACTGTTGTATTCAATCTTTATGCAATTTCTGTGTTTCATCAACTCTCTGATCATCCACAGATTACAGAATGCCTCCAAATGTGTATCGGAAACTACTACTGGTCTTCCAGGGAACGATGAAAGCGTAGACTGTTTGAGACATTACTCCCGTGGAGGAAAGTGTGCATGGTGACTGTTGTATTCAACCCCGATGCAATTTCTGTGTTTCATCAATACTCTGATAGTCCACAGATTACAGAATGCCTCCAGATGTGCATCGGAAACTTTTGCTGGTCTTCCAGGGAACGATCAAAGCGTAGACTGTTTGAGGCATTACACCCATGGAGGAAAGTGCGCATGGTGGCAGTTGTATTTTATCCCGAGGCAATTTCTGTGTTTCATCAACACTCTGATAGTCCACAGATTACAGAATGCCTCCAGATGTGCATCGGAAACTACTACTGGTCTTCCAGGGAACGATCAAAGTATAGACTGTTTGACACATTACTCACATTGAGGAAAGTGCGCATGGTGACTGTTGTATTCAATTCCGATGCAATTTCTGTGTTTCATCAACACTCTGAGAGTAAACAGAATACAGAATGCCTCCAGATGTGCATCGGAAACTACTACTGGTCTTCCATTGAACGATCAAAGCGTAAACCGTTTGAGACAATACTCCCATGGAGGAGAGTGCGCATGGTGACTGTTGTATTCAATCCCGAAGCAATTTCTGTGTTCCAAAACACTCTCATAGTCCATAGATTACAGAATGCCTCCAGATGTGTATCGGAAACTACTACTGGTCGTCCTGGGAACGATCAAAGAATAGACTGTTTGAGACATTACTCCCATGGAGGAAACTGCGCATGGTGACTGTTGTTTTCAATCCCGATGCAATTTCTGTGTTTCATCAACACTCTGATGGTCCACAGATTACAGAATGCCACCAGATGTGCATCGGAAACTACTACTGGGCTTCCAGGGAACGATCAAAGCGTAGACTCTTTGAGACATTACTCCCATGGAGGAAAGTGCGCCTTGTGACTGTTGTATTCAATCCCAATGCAATTTCTGTGTTTCATCAACATTCTAATGGTCTACAGGTTACAGAATGCCTCCTGATGTGCATCGGAAACTACTACTGGTCTTCCAGGGAACGAACAAAGCGTAGTTTCTTTGAGTAATTACTCCCATGGATGAAAGGGCGCATGGTGACTGTTGAATTCAATCCAGATGCAATTTCTGTGTTTCATCAACACTCTGATAGTCCACAGATTACAGAATGGCTCCAGATGTGCATCGGAAATTACTACTTATCTTTCAGGGAGCGATCAAAGCGTAGGCTGTTTGAGATATTACCCGCATGGAGGAAAGTGCGCTTTGTGACTGTTGTATTCAATCCCGATGCGATAACTGTGTTTCACCAACACTCTGATAGTAAACAGATTAAGGAATGCTTCCAGACGTGCATCGGAAACTACTACTGGTCTACCAGGGAACGATCAAAGCGTAGACTGTTTGAGACATTACTCCCATGTAGGGAAGTGCGCATGGTGACCGTTGTATTCAATCCCGATGCAATTTCTGGGTCTCATCAACACTCTGATAGTCCACAGATTACAGAATGCTTCCAGATGTGCATCGGAAACTACTACTGGTCTTCCAGGGCATCATCAAAGCGTAGACTGTTTGAGACATTACTCCCATGGAGGAATGTGCGCATGGTGACTGTTGTATTCAATCCTGATGCAATTCTGTGTTTCATCAACACTCTGATAGTCCACAGATTACAGAATGCCTCCAGATGTGCATCGGAAACTACTACTGGTCTTTCAGGGAACGATCATTTCGTAGACTGTTTGAAACATCACTAACATGGAGGAAAGTGCGCATGGTGACTGTTGTATTCAATCCCGATGCAATTTCTGTGTTTCATCAACTCTCTGATCGTCTACACATTACAGAATGCCTCCAGATGTGCATCGGAAACTACTACTGGTTTTCCAGAGAACGATGAAAGCGTAGACTGTTTGAGACATTACTCCCATGGAGGAAAGTGCGCATTTTGACTGTTGTATTCAAACCCGATGCGATTTCTGTGTTTCATCAACACTCTGATAGTCCACAGATTACAGAATGCCTCCAGATTTGCATCGTAAACTACTACTGGTCTTCCAGGGAACGATCAAAGAGTAGACTGTTTGAGACTTTACTCCCATGGAGGAAAGTTCGCATGGTGACTGTTGTATTCAATCCCGAGGCAATTTCTGTGTTTCATCAACACTTTGAAGGTCCACAGATTACAGAATGCCTCCAGATATGCATCGGAAGCTACTACTGGTCTTCCAGGGAACGATCAAAGCGTAGACTGTTAGAGAATTACTCCCATGGAGCAAAGTGCGCATGGTGACTGTGGTAATCTATTCCGATGCAATTTCTGTGTTTCATGAACACTCAGATAGTCCACAGATTACAGAATGCCTCCAGATGTGTATCGAAAACTACTATTGGTCTTCCAGCGAACGATCAAAACGTAGACTGTTTGAGACATTACTCCAATTCAAGAAAGTGCGCATGGTGACTGTTGTATTCTTCCCGAAGCAAATTCTTTGTTCCTAAACACTCTGATAATCCACAGATTACAGAATGCCTCCAGATGTGTATCGGAAACTACTACTGGTCTTCCTGGGAACGATCAAGGAGCAGACTGTTTGAGACATTACTCCTATGGAGGAAACTGCGCATGGTGACTGTTGTATTCACTCCCGATGCAATATCTGTGTTTCATCAACACTCTGATAGTCCACAGATTACAGAATGCTTCCAGATGTGCATCGGAAACTACTACTCGTCTTTCTGGGAACGATCAAAGCGTAGACTGTTTGAGACATTACTCCCATGGAGGAAAGTGTGCATGGTGACTGTTGTATTCAATCCGGATGCAATATCTGTGTTTCATCAACACTCTGATAGTCCACAGATTACAGAATGCTTCCAGATGTGAATGGGAAACTACTACTGGTCATGCAGGGAACGATCAAAGCGTAGACTGCTTGAGACATTACTCCCATGGAGGAAAGTGTGCATGGTGACTGTTGTATTCAATCCCCATGAAATTTCTGTGTTTCATCAACACTCTGATAGTCGAAAGATTACAGAATGCCTCCAGATGTGCATCGGAAACTACTACTGCTCTTCCAGGGAACGATCAAAGCGTAGACTGTTTGAGACATTACTCCTATGGAGGAAAGTGCGCATGGTGACTGTTGTATTCACTCCCGATGCAATATCTGCGTTTCATCAACACTCTGATTATCCACAGAATACACAATGGCTCCAGATGTGCATCGGAAACTACTACTGGTCTTCCTGGGAACGATCAAAGCGCAGACTGTTTGTGACATTACTCCCATGGAGGAAAGTGTGCATAGTGACTGTTGTATTCAATCCCGAGGCAATTTTGGTGTCATCAACACTCTGATAGTCCACAGAATACAGAATGCCTCGAGATGTGCATCGGAAACTACTACTGGTCTTCCAGGGAACGATCAAAGCGTAGGCTGTTTGAGACATTACTCCCATGAAGGAAAGTGCGCATGGTGCCTGTTGTATTCAATCCCGAAGCAATTTCTGTGTTCCTAAACACTCTGATAGTCCACAGATTACAGAATGCCTCCAGATGTGTATCGGAAACTACTACTGGTCTTCCTGGGAACGATCAAGGCGCAGACAGTTTGAGACATTACTCCTATGGAGGAAACTGCGCATGGTACTGTTGTATTCTCTCCCGATGCAATATCTGTGTTACATCAATACTCTGATCGTCTACACATTACAGAATGCCTCCAGATGTGCATCGGAAACTACTACTGGTTTTCCAGAGAACGATGAAAGCGTAGACTGTTAGAGAATTACTCCCATGGAGCAAAGTGCGCATGGTGACTGTTGTAATCAATTCCGATGCAATTTCTGTGTTTCATGAACACTCAGACAGTCCACAGATTACAGAATGCCTCCAGATGAGCATCGGAAACTACTACTGGTCTTCCAGCGAACGATCAAAGCGTAGACTGTTTGAGACATTACTCCCATTCAGGAAAGTGCGCATGGTGACTGTTGTATTCAATCCCGATGCAATTTCTGTGTTTCATCAAAAATCTGATAGTGCACAGATTACAGAATGCCTCCAGATGTGCATCGGAAACTACTACTGGTCTTCCAGGGAACGATCAAAGCGCAGACTGTTTGAGACATTACTCCCATGGAGGAAAGTGCGCATGGTGACTGTTTTATTCAATCTCGATGCAATTTCTGTGTTTCATCAACACTCTGATAGTCCACAGATTACAGAATGCCTCCTGGGTTGCATCGGAAACTTTAACTGGTCTTCCAGCGATCGATCAAAGCGTAAACTGTTTGAGAGAATTCTCCCAAGGAGGAAAGTGCGCATGGTGACTGTTGTATTCAGTCTTTAAGCAATTTCTGTGTTTCATCAACTCTCTGATCATCCACAGATTACAGAATGCCGCCAGATGTGCATCGGAAACTACTGGTCATCCAGGGAACGATGAAAGTGTAGACTGTTTGAGACATTACTCCCATGGAGTAAAGTGTGCATGGTGACTGTTGTATTCAATCCCGATGCAATTTCTGTGTTTCATCAATACTCTGATAGTCCACAGATTACAGAATGCCTCCTGGTGTGCATTGGAAACTTTAACTGGTCTTCCAGCGATCGATCAAAGCGTAAACTGTTTGAGACAATACTCCCATATAGGAAAGTGCGCATGATGACTGTTGTATTCAATCCCGAAGCAATTTCTGTGTTCCTAAACACTCTCATAGTCAACAGATTACAGAATGGCTCCTGATGTGTATCGGAAACTACTACTGGGCGTCCTGGGAACGATCAAAGCGTAGACTGTTTGAGACATTACTCCCATGGAGGAAACTGCGAATGGTGATTGTTGTATTCAATCCCGATGCAATTTCTGTGTTTCATCTACACTCAGATGGTCCACAGATTACAGAATGCCTCCAGATGTGCATCGGAAACTACTACTGGTCTTCCAGGGAACGAACAAATGGTAGACTCTTTGAGACATTACTCCCACGGAGGAAAGTGCGCATGGTGACTGTTGTATTCAATCCCGATGCAATATCTGTGTTTCATCAACACTTTGATGGTCCACAGATTACAGAATGCCTCCAGATGTGCATCGGAAACTACTACTGGTATTCCAGGGAAAGATCAAATCGTATTCTCTTTGAGAAATTACTCCCATGGAGGAAAGGGCGCATGGTGACTGTTGAATTCAATCCAGATGCAATTTCTGTGTTTCATCAACTCTCTGATCGTCCACAGATTACAGAATGCCTCCAGATGCGCATCGGAAACTACTACTGGTTTTCCAGGGAACGAAGAAAGCGTAGACTGTTTGAGACATTACACCCATGGAGGAAAGTGCCAATGGTGACTGTTGTATTCAATCTTTATGCAATTTCTGTGTTTCATCAACTCTCTGATCATCCACAGATTACAGAATGCCTCCAAATGTGTATCGGAAACTACTACTGGTCTTCCAGGGAACGATGAAAGCGTAGACTGTTTGAGACATTACTCCCGTGGAGGAAAGTGTGCATGATGACTGTTGTATTCAACCCCGATGCAATTTCTGTGTTTCATCAATACTCTGATAGTCCACAGATTACAGAATGCCTCCAGATGTGCATCGGCAACTTTTGCTGGTCTTCCAGGGAACGATCAAAGCGTAGACTGTTTGAGGCATTACACCCATGGAGGAAAGTGCGCATGGTGGCAGTTGTATTCTATCCCGAGGCAATTTCTGTGTTTCATCAACACTCTGATAGTCCACAGATTACAGAATGCCTCCAGATGTGCATCGGAAACTACTACTGGTCTTCCAGGGAACGATCAAAGTATAGACTGTTTGAGACATTACTCACATTGAGGAAGTGCGCATGGTGACTGTTGTATTCAATTCCGATGCAATTTCTGTGTTTCATCAATACTCTGATAGTCCACAGAATACAGAATGCCTCCAGATGTGCATCGGAAACTACTACTGGTCTTCCATTGAACGATCAAAGCGTAAACCGTTTGAGACAATACTCCCATGGAGGAAACTGCGCATGGTGATTGTTGTATTCAATCCCGATGCAATTTCTGTGTTTCATCAACACTCAGATGGTCCACAGATTACAGAATGCCTCCAGATGTGTATCGGAAACTACTACTGGTCGTCCTGGGAACGATCAAAGAATAGACTGTTTGAGACATTACTCCAATGGAGGAAACTGCGCATGGTGACTGTTGTTTTCAATCCCGATGCAATTTCTGTGTTTCATCAACACTCTGATGGTCCACAGATTACAGAATGCCACCAGATGTGCATCGGAAACTACTACTGGGCTTCCAGGGAACGATCAAAGCGTAGACTCTTTGAGACATTACTCCCATGGAGGAAAGTGCGCCTTGTGACTGTTGTATTCTATCCCAATGCAATTTCTGTGTTTCATCAACATTCTTATGGTCTACAGGTTACAGAATGCCTCCTGATGTCCATCGGAAACTACTACTGGTCTTCCAGGGAACGATCAAAGCGTAGATTGTTTGAGTAATTACTCCCATGGATGAAAGGGCGCATGGTGGCTGTTGAATTCAATCCACATGAAATTTCTGTGTTTCATCAACACTCTGATAGTCCACAGATTACAGAATGGCTCCAGATGTGCATCGGAAATTACTACTTATCTTTCAGGGAGCGATCAAAGCGTAGGCTGTTTGAGATATTACCCGCATGGAGGAAAGTGCGCTTTGTGACTGTTGTATTCAATCCCGATGCGATAACTGTGTTTCACCAACACTCTGATAGTAAACAGATTAAGGAATGCTTCCAGACGTGCATCGGAAACTACTACTGGTCTTCCAGGGAACGATCATTTCGTAGACTGTTTGAGACATCACTAACATGGAGGAAAGTGCGCATGGTGACTGTTGTATTCAATCCCGATGCAATTTCTGTGTTTCATCAACTCCCTGATCGTCTACACATTACAGAATGCCTCCAGATGTGCATCGGAAACTACTACTGGTTTTCCAGAGAACAATGAAAGCGTAGACTGTTTGAGACATTACTCCCATGGAGGAAAGTGCGCATTTTGACTGTTGTATTCAAACCCGATGCGATTTCTGTGCTTCATCAACACTCTGATAGTCCACAGATTACAGAATGCCTCCAGATTTGCATCGGAAACTACTACTGGTCTTCCAGGGAACAATGAAAGCGTAGACTGTTTGAGACATTACTCCCATGGAGGAAAGTGTGCATGGTGACTGTTGTATTCAATCCCGATGCAATTTCTGTGTTTCATCAATACTCTGATAGTCCACAGATTACAGAATGCCTCCTGGTGTGCATCGGAAACTTTAACTGGTCTTCCAGCGATCGATCAAAGCGTAAACTGTTTGAGACAATACTCCCATGGAGGAAAGTGCGCATGATGACTGTTGTATTCAATCCCGAAGCAATTTCTTTGTTCCTAAACACTCTCATAGTCAACAGATTACAGAATGGCTCCAAATGTGTATCGGAAACTACTACTGGGCGTCCTGGGAACGATCAAAGCGTAGACTGTTTGAGACATTACTCCCATGGAGGAAACTGCGCATGGTGATTGTTGTATTCAATCCCGATGCAATTTCTGTGTTTCATCAACACTCTGATGGTCCACAGATTACAGAATGCCTCCAGATGTGCATCGGAAACTACTACTGGTCTTCCAGGGAACGAACAAATGGTAGACTCTTTGAGACATTACTCCCACGGAGGAAAGTGCGCATGGTGACTGTTGTATTCAATCCCGATGCAATATCTGTGTTTCATCAACACTTTGATGGTCCACAGATTACAGAATGCCTCCAGATGTGCATCGGAAACTACTACTGGTATTCCAGGGAAAGATCAAATCGTATTCTCTTTGAGAAATTACTCCCATGGAGGAAAGGGCGCATGGTGACTGTTGAATTCAATCCAGATGCAATTTCTGTGTTTCATCAACACTCTGATAGTCCACAGATTAGAGAATGCCGCCAGATGTGCATCGGAAACTACTACTGGTCTTCCTGGGATAGATCAATGCGTAGATTGTTAGAGACATTACTCCCATGAAGGGAAGTGCGCATGGTGACTGTTGTATTCAATCCCGATGCAATTTCTGTGTTTCATCAACTCTCTGATCGTCCACAGATTACAGAATGCCTCCAGATGCGCATCGGAAACTACTACTGGTCTTCCAGGGAACGAAGAAAGCGTAGACTGTTTGAGACATTACTCCCATGGAGGAAAGTGCCAATGGTGACTGTTGTATTCAATCTTTATGCAATTTCTGTGTTTCATCAACTCTCTGATCATCCACAGATTACAGAATGCCTCCAAATGTGTATCGGAAACTACTACTGGTCTTCCAGGAAACGATGAAAGCGTAGACTGTTTGAGACATTACTCCCGTGGAGGAAAGTGTGCATGGTGACTGTTGTATTCAACCCCGATGCAATTTCTGTGTTTCATCAATACTCTGATAGTCCACAGATTACAGAATGCCTCCAGATGTGCATCGGAAACTTTTGCTGGTCTTCCAGGGAACGATCAAAGCGTAGACTGTTTGAGGCATTACACCCATGGAGGAAAGTGCGCATGGTGGCAGTTGTATTCTATCCCGAGGCAATTTCTGTGTTTCATCAACACTCTGATAGTCCACAGATTACAGAATGCCTCCAGATGTGCATCGGAAACTACTACTAGTCTTCCAGGGAACGATCAAAGTATAGACTGTTTGACACATTACTCACATTGAGGAAAGTGCGCATGGTGACTGTTGTATTCAATTCCGATGCAATTTCTGTGTTTCATCAACACTCTGAGAGTAAACAGAATACAGAATGCCTCCAGATGTGCATCGGAAACTACTACTGGTCTTCCATTGAACGATCAAAGCGTAAACCGTTTGAGACAATACTCCCATGGAGGAGAGTGCGCATGGTGACTGTTGTATTCAATCCTGAAGCAATTTCTGTGTTCCAAAACACTCTCATAGTCCACAGATTACAGAATGCCTCCAGATGTGTATTGGAAACTACTACTGGTCGTCCTGGGAACGATCAAAGAATAGACTGTTTGAGACATTACTCCCATGGAGGAAACTGCGCATGGTGACTGTTGTTTTCAATCCCGATGCAATTTCTGTGTTTCATCAACACTCTGATGGTCCACAGATTACAGAATGCCACCAGATGTGCATCGGAAACTACTACTGGGCTTCCAGGGAACGATCAAAGCGTAGACTCTTTGAGACATTCTCCCATGGAGGAAAGTGCGCCTTGTGACTGTTGTATTCAATCCCAATGCAATTTCTGTGTTTCATCAACATTCTTATGGTCTACAGGTTACAGAATGCCTCCTGATGTGCATCGGAAACTACTACTGGTCTTCCAGGGAACGATCAAAGCGTAGTTTCTTTGAGTAATTACTCCCATGGATGAAAGGGCGCATGGTGACTGTTGAATTCAATCCAGATGCAATTTCTGTGTTTCATCAACACTCTGATAGTCCACAGATTACAGAATGGCTCCAGATGTGCATCGGAAATTACTACTTATCTTTCAGGGAGCGATCAAAGCGTAAGCTGTTTGAGATATTACCCGCATGGAGGAAAGTGCGCTTTGTGACTGTTGTATTCAATCCCGATGCGATAACTGTGTTTCACCAACACTCTGATAGTAAACAGATTAAGGAATGCTTCCAGACGTGCATCGGAAACTACTACTGGTCTTCCAGGGAACGATCAAAGCGTAGACTGTTTGAGACATTACTCCCATGTAGGGAAGTGCGCATGGTGACCGTTGTATTCAATCCCGATGCAATTTCTGTGTTTCATCAACACTCTGATAGTTTACAGATTACAGAATGCCTCCAGATGTGCATCGGAAACTACTACTGGTCTTTCAGGGAACGATCATTTCGTAGACTGTTTGAAACATCATTAACACAGAGGAAAGTGCGCATGGTGACTGTTGTATTCAATCCCGATGCAATTTCTGTGTTTCATCAACTCTCTGATCGTCTACACATTACAGAATGCCTCCAGATGTGCATCGGAAACTACTACTGGTTTTCCAGAGAACGATGAAAGCGTAGACTGTTTGAGACATTACTCCCATGGAGGAAAGTGCGCATTTTGACTGTTGTATTCAAACCCGATGCGATTTCTGTGTTTCATCAACACTCTGATAGTCCACAGATTACAGAATGCCTCCAGATTTGCATCGGAAACTACTACTGGTCTTCCAGGGAACGATCAAAGAGTAGACTGTTTGAGACTTTACTCCCATGGAGGAAAGTTCGCATGGTGACTGTTGTATTCAATCCCGAGGCAATTTCTGTGTTTCATCAACACTTTGAAGGTCCACAGATTACAGAATGCCTCCAGATATGCATCGGAAGCTACTACTGGTCTTCCAGGGAACGATCAAAGCGTAGACTGTTAGAGAATTACTCCCATGGAGCAAAGTGCGCATGGTGACTGTGGTAATCAATTCCGATGCAATTTCTGTGTTTAATGAACACTGAGATAGTCCACAGATTACAGAATGCCTCCAGATGTGTATCGAAAACTACTATTGGTCTTCCAGCGAACGATCAAAACGTAGACTGTTTGAGACATTACTCCCATTCAAGAAAGTGCGCATGGTGACTGTTGTATTCAATCCCGAAGCAAATTCTTTGTTCCTAAACACTCTGATAATCCACAGATTACAGAATGCCTCCAGATGTGTATCGGAAACTACTACTGGTCTTCCTGGGAACGATCAAGGAGCAGACTGTTTGAGACATTACTCCTATGGTGGAAACTGCGCATGGTGACTGTTGTATTCACTCCCGATGCAATATCTGTGTTTCATCAACACTCTGATAGTCCACAGATTACAGAATGCCTCCAGATGTGCATCGGAAACTACTACTGGTCTTTCAGGGAACGATCATTTCGTAGACTGTTTGAAACATCATTAACACAGAGGAAAGTGCGCATGGTGACTGTTGTATTCAATCCCGATGCAATTTCTGTGTTTCATCAACTCTCTGATCGTCTACACATTACAGAATGCCTCCAGATGTGCATCGGAAACTACTACTGGTTTTCCAGAGAACGATGAAAGCGTAGACTGTTTGAGACATTACTCCCATGGAGGAAAGTGCGCATTTTGACTGTTGTATTCAAACCCGATGCGATTTCTGTGTTTCATCAACACTCTGATAGTCCACAGATTACAGAATGCCTCCAGATTTGCTTCGGAAACTACTACTGGTCTTCCAGGGAACGATCAAAGAGTAGACTGTTTGAGACTTTACTCCCATGGAGGAAAGTTCGCATGGTGACTGTTGTATTCAATCCCGAGGCAATTTCTGTGTTTCATCAACACTTTGAAGGTCCACAGATTACAGAATGCCTCCAGATATGCATCGGAAGCTACTACTGGTCTTCCAGGGAACGATCAAAGCGTAGACTGTTAGAGAATTACTCCCATGGAGCAAAGTGCGCATGGTGACTGTGGTAATCAATTCCGATGCAATTTCTGTGTTTCATGAACACTGAGATAGTCCACAGATTACAGAATGCCTCCAGATGTGTATCGAAAACTACTATTGGTCTTCCAGCGAACGATCAAAACGTAGACTGTTTGAGACATTACTCCCATTCAAGAAAGTGCGCATGGTGACTGTTGTATTCAATCCCGAAGCAAATTCTTTGTTCCTAAACACTCTGATAATCCACAGATTACAGAATGCCTCCAGATGTGTATCGGAAACTACTACTGGTCTTCCTGGGAACGATCAAGGAGCAGACTGTTTGAGACATTACTCCTATGGAGGAAACTGCGCATGGTGACTGTTGTATTCACTCCCGATGCAATATCTGTGTTTCATCAACACTCTGATAGTCCACAGATTACAGAATGCTTCCAGATGTGCATCGGAAACTACTACTCGTCTTTCTGGGAACGATCAAAGCGTAGACTGTTTGAGACATTACTCCCATGGAGGAAAGTGCGCATGGTGACTGTTGTATTCAATCCGGATGCAATATCTGTGTTTCATCAACATTCTGATAGTCCACAGATTACAGAATGCTTCCAGATGTGAATGGGAAACTACTACTGGTCATGCAAAGAACGATCAAAGCGTAGACTGCTTGAGACATTACTCCCATGGAGGAAAGTGTGCATGGTGACTTTTGTATTCAATCCCCATGAAATTTCTGTGTTTCATCAACACTCTGATAGTCGAAAGATTACAGAATGCCTCCAGATGTGCATCGGAAACTACTACTGCTCTTCCAGGGAACGATCAAAGCGTAGACTGTTTGAGACATTACTCCTATGGAGGAAAGTGCGCATGGTGACTGTTGTATTCACTCCCGATGCAATATCTGCGTTTCATCAACACTCTGATTATCCACAGAATACACAATGGCTCCAGATGTGCATCGGAAACTACTACTGGTCTTCCTGGGAACGATCAAAGCGCAGACTGTTTGTGACATTACTCCCATGGAGGAAAGTGTGCATAGTGACTGTTGTATTCAATCCCGAGGCAATTTTGGTGTGATCAACACTCTGATAGTCCACAGAATACAGAATGCCTCTAGATGTGCATCGGAAACTACTACTGGTCTTCCAGGGAACGATCAAAGCGTAGGCTGTTTGAGACATTACTCCCATGAAGGAAAGTGCGCATGGTGCCTGTTGTATTCAATCCCGAAGCAATTTCTGTGTTCCTAAACACTCTGATAGTCCACAGATTACAGAATGCCTCCAGATGTGTATCGGAAACTACTACTGGTCTTCCTGGGAACGATCAAGGCGCAGACTGTTTGAGACATTACTCCTATGGAGGAAACTGCGCATTGGGACTGTTGTATTCACTCCCGATGCAATATCTGTGTTTCATCAACACTCTGATAGTCCACAGATTACAGAATGCTTACAGATGTGCTTCGGAAACTACTACTGGTCTTCCAGGGAACGATCAAAGCGTAGTCTCTTTGAGACATTACTCCTATGGAGGAAAGTGCGCATGGTGACTGTTGTATTCAATCCGGATGCAATATCTGTGTTTCATCAACACTCTGATAGTCCACAGATTACAGAATGCTTCTAGATGTGCATGGGAAACTACTACTGGTCATCCAGGGAACGATCAAAGCGCAGACTGTTTGAGACATTACTCCCACGGAGGAAAGTGCGCATGGTGACTGTTGTATTCAATCCCGATGCAATTTCTGTGTTTCATCAAAACTCTGATAGTGCACAGATTACAGAATGCCTCCAGATGTGCATCGGAAAGTACTACTGGTCTTCCAGGGAACGATCAAAGCGTAGACTGTTTGAGACATTACTCCCATGGAGGAAAGTGCGCATGGTGACTGTTGTATTCAATCCCGATGCAATTTCTGTGTTTCATCAACTCTCTGATCATCCACAGATTACAGAACGCCTCCAGATGTGCATCGGAAACTACTACTGGTCTTCCAGGGAACGATGAAAGCGTAGACTGTTTGAGACATTACTCCCATGGAGGGAAGTGTGCATGGTGACTGTTGAATTCAATCCCCATGAAATTTCTGTGTTTCGTCAACACTCTGATAGTCGACAGATTACAGAATGCCTCCAGATGTGCATCGGAAACTACTACTGCTCTTCCAGGGAACGATCAAAGCGTAGACTGTTTGAGACATTACTCCTATGGAGGAAAGTGCACATGCTGACTGTTGTATTCACTCCCGATGCAATATCTGTGTTTCATCAACACTCTGATTATCCACAGAATACACGATGGCTCCAGATGTCCTTCGGAAACTACTACTGGTCTTCCTGAGAACGATCAAAGCGTAGACTGTTTGAGACATTACTCCCATGGAGGTAACTGCGCATGGTGACTGTTGTATTCAATCCCGATGCAATTTCTGTGTTTCATCAACACTCTGATGGTACACAGATTACAGAATGCTTCCAGATGTGCAGCGGAAACTACTCCTGGTCTGCCAGGGAACGTTCAAAGCGTAGTCTCTTTGAGACATTAGTCCCATGGAGGAAAGTGCGCATGGTGACTGTTGTATTCAATCCCGAGGCAATTTCTGTGTTTCATCAACACTCTGATAGTCCACAGATTACAGAATGCCTCCAGATGTGCATCGGAAACTACTACTGGTCTTCCAGGGAACGATCAAAGTATAGACTGTTTGACACATTACTCACATTGAGGAAAGTGCGCATGGTGACTGTTGTATTCAATTCCGATGCAATTTCTGTGTTTCATCAACACTCTGAGAGTAAACAGAATACAGAATGCCTCCAGATGTGCATCGGAAACTACTACTGGTCTTCCATTGAACGATCAAAGCGTACACCGTTTGAGACAATACTCCCATGGAGGAGAGTGCGCATGGTGACTGTTGTATTCAATCCCGAAGCAATTTCTGTGTTCCAAAACACTCTCATAGTCCACAGATTACAGAATGCCTCCAGATGTGTATCGGAAACTACTACTGGTCGTCCTGGGAACGATCAAAGAATAGACTGTTTGAGACATTACTCCCATGGAGGAAACTGCGCATGGTGACTGTTGTTTTCAATCCCGATGCAATTTCTGTGTTTCATCAACACTCTGATGGTCCACAGATTACAGAATGCCACCAGATGTGCATCGGAAACTACTACTGGGCTTCCAGGGAACGATCAAAGCGTAGACTCTTTGAGACATTACTCCCATGGAGGAAAGTGCGCCTTGTGACTGTTGTATTCAATCCCAATGCAATTTCTGTGTTTTATCAACATTCTTATGGTCTACAGGTTACAGAATGCCTCCTGATCTGCATCGGAAACTACTACTGGTCTTCCAGGGAACGATCAAAGCGTAGTTTCTTTGAGTAATTACTCCCATGGATGAAAGGGCGCATGGTGACTGTTGAATTCAATCCAGATGCAATTTCTGTATTTCATCAACACTCTGATAGTCCACAGATTACAGAATGGCTCCAGATGTGCATCGAAAATTACTACTTATCTTTCAGGGAGCGATCAAAGCGTAGGCTGTTTGAGATATTACCCGCATGGAGGAAAGTGCGTTTTGTGACTGTTGTATTCAATCCCGATGCGATAACTGTGTTTCACCAACACTCTGATAGTAAACAGATTAAGGAATGCTTCCAGACGTGCATCGGAAATTACTACTGGTCTTCCAGGGAACGATCAAAGCGTAGACTGTTTGAGACATTACTCCCATGTAGGGAAGTGCGCATGGTGACCGTTGTATTCAATCCCGATGCAATTTCTGGGTCTCATCAACACTCTGATAGTCCACAGATTACAGAATGCTTCCAGATGTGCATCGGAAACTACTACTGGTCTTCCAGGGCATCATCAAAGCGTAGACTGTTTGAGACATTACTCCCATGGAGGAAAGTGCGCATTTTGACTGTTGTATTCAAACCCGATGCGATTTCTGTGTTTCATCAACACCCTGATAGTCCACAGATTACAGAATGCCTCCAGATTTGCATCGGAAACTACTACTGGTCTTCCAGGGAACGATCAAAGAGTGGACTGTTTGAGACTTTACTCCCATGGAGGAAAGTTCGCATGGTGACTGTTGTATTCAATCCCGAGGCAATTTCTGTGTTTCATCAACACTTTGAAGGTCCACAGATTACAGAATGCCTCCAGATATGCATCGGAAGCCACTACTGGTCTTCCTGGGAACGATCAAGGAGCAGACTGTTTGAGACATTACTCCTATGGAGGAAACTGCGCATGGTGACTGTTGTATTCACTCCCGATGCAATATCTGTGTTTCATCAACACTCTGATAGTCCACAGATTACAGAATGCTTCCAGATGTGCATCGGAAACTACTACTCGTCTTTCTGGGAACGATCAAAGCGTAGACTGTTTGAGACATTACTCCCATGGAGGAAAGTGCGCATGGTGACTGTTGTATTCAATCCGGATGCAATATCTGTGTTTCATCAACACTCTGATAGTCCACAGATTATAGAATGCTTCCAGATGTGAATGGGAAACTACTACTGGTCATGCAGGGAACGATCAAAGCGTAGACTGCTTGAGACATTACTCCCATGGAGGAAAGTGTGCATGGTGACTGTTGTATTCAATCCCCATGAAATTTCTGTGTTTCATCAACACTCTGATAGTCGAAAGATTACAGAATGCCTCCAGATGTGCATCGGAAACTACTACTGCTCTTCCAGGGAACGATCAAAGCGTAGACTGTTTGAGACATTACTCCTATGGAGGAAAGTGCGCATGGTGACTGTTGTATTCACTCCCGATGCAATATCTGCGTTTCATCAACACTCTGATTATCCACAGAATACACAATGGCTCCAGATGTGCATCGGAAACTACTACTGGTCTTCCTGGGAACGATCAAAGCGCAGACTGTTTGTGACATTACTCCCATGGAGGAAAGTGTGCATAGTGTCTGTTGTATTCAATCCCGAGGCAATTTTGGTGTGATCAACACTCTGATAGTCCACAGAATACAGATTGCCTCTAGATGTGCATCGGAAACTACTACTGGTCTTCCAGGGAACGATCAAAGCGTAGGCTGTTTGAGACATTACTCCCATGAAGGAAAGTGCGCATGGTGCCTGTTGTATTCAATCCCGAAGCAATTTCTGTGTTCCTAAACACTCTGATAGTCCACAGATTACAGAATGCCTCCAGATGTGTATCGGAAACTACTACTGGTCTTCCTGGGAACGATCAAGGCGCAGACTGTTTGAGACATTACTCCTATGGAGGAAACTGCGCATTGGGACTGTTGTATTCACTCCCGATGCAATATCTGTGTTTCATCAACACTCTGATAGTCCACAGATTACAGAATGCTTACAGATGTGCTTCGGAAACTACTACTGGTCTTCCAGGGAACGATCAAAGCGTAGTCTCTTTGAGACATTACTCCTATGGAGGAAAGTGCGCATGGTGACTGTTGTATTCAATCCGGATGCAATATCTGTGTTTCATCAAAACTCTGATAGTGCACAGATTACAGAATGCCTCCAGATGTGCATCGGAAACTACTACTGGTCTTCCAGGGAACGATCAAAACGCAGGCTGTTTGAGACATTACTCCCATGGAGGAAAGTGCGCATGGTGACTGTTGTATTCAATCCCGATGCAATTTCTGTGTTTCATCAACACTCTAATAGTCCACAGATTATAGAATGCCTCCAGATGTGCAACGGAAACTACTACTGGTCTTCCAAGGAGCGATCAAAGCGTAAACTGCTTGAGACATTACCCCATGGAGGAAAGTGCGCATGGTGACTGTTGTATTCAATCCCGATGCAATATCTGTGTTTCGTCAACTCTCTGATAGCCCACAGATTACAGAATGCCTCCAGATGTGCATCGGAAATTACTACTGGTCTTCCAGGGAACGATCAAAGCGTAAACTGTTTGAGACATTACTCCCATGGAGGAAAGTGCGCATGGTGACTGTTGTATTCAATCCCGATGCAATTTCTGTGTTTCATCAACTCTCTGATCATCCACAGATTACAGAATGCCTCCAGATGTGCATCGGAAACTACTACTGGTCTTCCAGGGAACGATGAAAGCGTAGACTGTTTGAAACATTACTCCCATGGAGGGAAGTGTGCATGGTGACTGTTGAATTCAATCCCCATGAAATTTCTGTGTTTCGTCAACACTCTGATAGTCGACAGATTACAGAATGCCTCCAGATGTGCATCGGAAACTACTACTGCTCTTCCAGGGAACGATCAAAGCGTAGACTGTTTGAGACATTACTCCTATGGAGGAAAGTGCACATGCTGACTGTTGTATTCACTCCCGATGCAATATCTGTTTTTCATCAACACTCTGATTATCCACAGAATACACAATGGCTCCAGATGTGCTTCGGAAACTACTACTGGTCTTCCTGAGAACGATCAAAGCGTAGACTGTTTGAGACATTACTCCAATGGAGGTAACTGCGCATGGTGACTGTTGTATTCAATCCCGATGCAATTTCTGTGTTTAATCAACACTCTGATGGTACACAGATTACAGAATGCTTCCAGATGTGCAGCGGAAACTACTCCTGGTCTGCCAGGGAACGTTCAAAGCGTAGTCTCTTTGAGACATTAGTCCCATGGAGGAAAGTGCGCATGGTGACTATTGTATTCAATCCCGATGCGATAACTGTGTTTCATCAACACTCGGATAGTCCACAGATTACAGAATGCTTCCAGATGTCATGGGAAACTACTACTGGTCATCCAGGGAACGGTCAAAGCGTAGACTGCTTGAGACATTACTCCCATGCAGGAAAGTGCGCATGGTGACTGTTGTATTCAATCCCGATGCAATTTCTGTGTTTCATCAAAACTCTGATAGTGCACAGATTACAGAATGCCTCCAGATGTGCATCGGAAACTACTACTGGTCTTCCAGGGAACGATGAAAGCGTAGACTGTTTGAGACATTACTCCCATGGAGGAAAATGTGCATGGTGACTGTTGTACTCAATCTCGATGCATTTCCTGTGTTTCATCAACACTCTGATAGTCCACAGATTACAGAATGCCTCCAGATGTGCATCGAAAACTACTACTGGTCTTCCAGGGAACGATGAAAGCGTAGACTGTTTGAGACATTACTCCCATGGAGGAAAGTTTGCATGGTGACTTTTGTATTCAATCCCCATGAAATTTCTGTGTTTCATCAACACTCTGATAGTCGACAGATTACATAATGCCTCCAGATGTGCATCGGAAACTTATACTGGTCTTCCAGGGAACGATCAAAGCGTAGACTGTTGAGACATTACACCCATGGAGTAAAGTGCGCATTCAATCCCGAGGCAATTTCTGTGTTTCATCAACACTCTGATAGTCCACAGATTACAGAATGCCTCCAGATGTGCATCGGAAACTACTACTGGTCTTCCAGGGAACGATCAAAGTATAGACTGTTTGACACATTACTCACATTGAGGAAAGTGCGCATGGTGACTGTTGTATTCAATTCCGATGCAATTTCTGTGTTTCATCAACACTCTGAGAGTAAACAGAATACAGAATGCCTCCAGATGTGCATCGGAAACTACTACTGGTCTTCCATTGAACGATCAAAGCGTACACCGTTTGAGACAATACTCCCATGGAGGAGAGTGCGCATGGTGACTGTTGTATTCAATCCCGAAGCAATTTCTGTGTTCCAAAACACTCTCATAGTCCACAGATTACAGAATGCCTCCAGATGTGTATCGGAAACTACTACTGGTCGTCCTGGGAACGATCAAAGAATAGACTGTTTGAGACATTACTCCCATGGAGGAAACTGCGCATGGTGACTGTTGTTTTCAATCCCGATGCAATTTCTGTGTTTCATCAACACTCTGATGGTCCACAGATTACAGAATGCCACCAGATGTGCATCGGAAACTACTACTGGGCTTCCAGGGAACGATCAAAGCGTAGACTCTTTGAGACATTACTCCCATGGAGGAAAGTGCGCCTTGTGACTGTTGTATTCAATCCCAATGCAATTTCTGTGTTTTATCAACATTCTTATGGTCTACAGGTTACAGAATGCCTCCTGATCTGCATCGGAAACTACTACTGGTCTTCCAGGGAACGATCAAAGCGTAGTTTCTTTGAGTAATTACTCCCATGGATGAAAGGGCGCATGGTGACTGTTGAATTCAATCCAGATGCAATTTCTGTATTTC
The DNA here is from genome assembly GCF_023897955.1 of Schistocerca gregaria. Classification (NCBI taxonomy): domain Eukaryota; kingdom Metazoa; phylum Arthropoda; class Insecta; order Orthoptera; family Acrididae; genus Schistocerca; species Schistocerca gregaria. Next base: position 1,490,443 of record NW_026061799.1, on the reverse strand, counting down.
ATCAACACTCTGATAGTCCACAGATTACAGAATGGCTCCAGATGTGCATCGAAAATTACTACTTATCTTTCAGGGAGCGATCAAAGCGTAGGCTGTTTGAGATATTACCCGCATGGAGGAAAGTGCGTTTTGTGACTGTTGTATTCAATCCCGATGCGATAACTGTGTTTCACCAACACTCTGATAGTAAACAGATTAAGGAATGCTTCCAGACGTGCATCGGAAATTACTACTGGTCTTCCAGGGAACGATCAAAGCGTAGACTGTTTGAGACATTACTCCCATGTAGGGAAGTGCGCATGGTGACCGTTGTATTCAATCCCGATGCAATTTCTGGGTCTCATCAACACTCTGATAGTCCACAGATTACAGAATGCTTCCAGATGTGCATCGGAAACTACTACTGGTCTTCCAGGGCATCATCAAAGCGTAGACTGTTTGAGACATTACTCCCATGGAGGAAAGTGCGCATTTTGACTGTTGTATTCAAACCCGATGCGATTTCTGTGTTTCATCAACACTCTGATAGTCCACAGATTACAGAATGCCTCCAGATTTGCATCGGAAACTACTACTGGTCTTCCAGGGAACGATCAAAGAGTAGACTGTTTGAGACTTTACTCCCATGGAGGAAAGTTCGCATGGTGACTGTTGTATTCAATCCCGAGGCAATTTCTGTGTTTCATCAACACTTTGAAGGTCCACAGATTACAGAATGCCTCCAGATATGCATCGGAAGCCACTACTGGTCTTCCTGGGAACGATCAAGGAGCAGACTGTTTGAGACATTACTCCTATGGAGGAAACTGCGCATGGTGACTGTTGTATTCACTCCCGATGCAATATCTGTGTTTCATCAACACTCTGATAGTCCACAGATTACAGAATGCTTCCAGATGTGCATCGGAAACTACTACTCGTCTTTCTGGGAACGATCAAAGCGTAGACTGTTTGAGACATTACTCCCATGGAGGAAAGTGCGCATGGTGACTGTTGTATTCAATCCGGATGCAATATCTGTGTTTCATCAACACTCTGATAGTCCACAGATTATAGAATGCTTCCAGATGTGAATGGGAAACTACTACTGGTCATGCAGGGAACGATCAAAGCGTAGACTGCTTGAGACATTACTCCCATGGAGGAAAGTGTGCATGGTGACTGTTGTATTCAATCCCCATGAAATTTCTGTGTTTCATCAACACTCTGATAGTCGAAAGATTACAGAATGCCTCCAGATGTGCATCGGAAACTACTACTGCTCTTCCAGGGAACGATCAAAGCGTAGACTGTTTGAGACATTACTCCTATGGAGGAAAGTGCGCATGGTGACTGTTGTATTCACTCCCGATGCAATATCTGCGTTTCATCAACACTCTGATTATCCACAGAATACACAATGGCTCCAGATGTGCATCGGAAACTACTACTGGTCTTCCTGGGAACGATCAAAGCGCAGACTGTTTGTGACATTACTCCCATGGAGGAAAGTGTGCATAGTGTCTGTTGTATTCAATCCCGAGGCAATTTTGGTGTGATCAACACTCTGATAGTCCACAGAATACAGATTGCCTCTAGATGTGCATCGGAAACTACTACTGGTCTTCCAGGGAACGATCAAAGCGTAGGCTGTTTGAGACATTACTCCCATGAAGGAAAGTGCGCATGGTGCCTGTTGTATTCAATCCCGAAGCAATTTCTGTGTTCCTAAACACTCTGATAGTCCACAGATTACAGAATGCCTCCAGATGTGTATCGGAAACTACTACTGGTCTTCCTGGGAACGATCAAGGCGCAGACTGTTTGAGACATTACTCCTATGGAGGAAACTGCGCATTGGGACTGTTGTATTCACTCCCGATGCAATATCTGTGTTTCATCAACACTCTGATAGTCCACAGATTACAGAATGCTTACAGATGTGCTTCGGAAACTACTACTGGTCTTCCAGGGAACGATCAAAGCGTAGTCTCTTTGAGACATTACTCCTATGGAGGAAAGTGCGCATGGTGACTGTTGTATTCAATCCGGATGCAATATCTGTGTTTCATCAAAACTCTGATAGTGCACAGATTACAGAATGCCTCCAGATGTGCATCGGAAACTACTACTGGTCTTCCAGGGAACGATCAAAACGCAGGCTGTTTGAGACATTACTCCCATGGAGGAAAGTGCGCATGGTGACTGTTGTATTCAATCCCGATGCAATTTCTGTGTTTCATCAACACTCTAATAGTCCACAGATTATAGAATGCCTCCAGATGTGCAACGGAAACTACTACTGGTCTTCCAAGGAGCGATCAAAGCGTAAACTGCTTGAGACATTACCCCATGGAGGAAAGTGCGCATGGTGACTGTTGTATTCAATCCCGATGCAATATCTGTGTTTCGTCAACTCTCTGATAGCCCACAGATTACAGAATGCCTCCAGATGTGCATCGGAAATTACTACTGGTCTTCCAGGGAACGATCAAAGCGTAAACTGTTTGAGACATTACTCCCATGGAGGAAAGTGCGCATGGTGACTGTTGTATTCAATCCCGATGCAATTTCTGTGTTTCATCAACTCTCTGATCATCCACAGATTACAGAATGCCTCCAGATGTGCATCGGAAACTACTACTGGTCTTCCAGGGAACGATGAAAGCGTAGACTGTTTGAAACATTACTCCCATGGAGGGAAGTGTGCATGGTGACTGTTGAATTCAATCCCCATGAAATTTCTGTGTTTCGTCAACACTCTGATAGTCGACAGATTACAGAATGCCTCCAGATGTGCATCGGAAACTACTACTGCTCTTCCAGGGAACGATCAAAGCGTAGACTGTTTGAGACATTACTCCTATGGAGGAAAGTGCACATGCTGACTGTTGTATTCACTCCCGATGCAATATCTGTTTTTCATCAACACTCTGATTATCCACAGAATACACAATGGCTCCAGATGTGCTTCGGAAACTACTACTGGTCTTCCTGAGAACGATCAAAGCGTAGACTGTTTGAGACATTACTCCAATGGAGGTAACTGCGCATGGTGACTGTTGTATTCAATCCCGATGCAATTTCTGTGTTTAATCAACACTCTGATGGTACACAGATTACAGAATGCTTCCAGATGTGCAGCGGAAACTACTCCTGGTCTGCCAGGGAACGTTCAAAGCGTAGTCTCTTTGAGACATTAGTCCCATGGAGGAAAGTGCGCATGGTGACTATTGTATTCAATCCCGATGCGATAACTGTGTTTCATCAACACTCGGATAGTCCACAGATTACAGAATGCTTCCAGATGTCATGGGAAACTACTACTGGTCATCCAGGGAACGGTCAAAGCGTAGACTGCTTGAGACATTACTCCCATGCAGGAAAGTGCGCATGGTGACTGTTGTATTCAATCCCGATGCAATTTCTGTGTTTCATCAAAACTCTGATAGTGCACAGATTACAGAATGCCTCCAGATGTGCATCGGAAACTACTACTGGTCTTCCAGGGAACGATGAAAGCGTAGACTGTTTGAGACATTACTCCCATGGAGGAAAATGTGCATGGTGACTGTTGTACTCAATCTCGATGCATTTCCTGTGTTTCATCAACACTCTGATAGTCCACAGATTACAGAATGCCTCCAGATGTGCATCGAAAACTACTACTGGTCTTCCAGGGAACGATGAAAGCGTAGACTGTTTGAGACATTACTCCCATGGAGGAAAGTTTGCATGGTGACTTTTGTATTCAATCCCCATGAAATTTCTGTGTTTCATCAACACTCTGATAGTCGACAGATTACATAATGCCTCCAGATGTGCATCGGAAACTTATACTGGTCTTCCAGGGAACGATCAAAGCGTAGACTGTTGAGACATTACACCCATGGAGTAAAGTGCGCATTCAATCCCGAGGCAATTTCTGTGTTTCATCAACACTCTGATAGTCCACAGATTACAGAATGCCTCCAGATGTGCATCGGAAACTACTACTGGTCTTCCAGGGAACGATCAAAGCGTAGACTGTTTGAGACATTACTCCCATGAAGGAAAGTGCGCATGGTGACTGTTGTGTTCAATCTCGATGCAGTTTCTGTGTTTCATCAACACTCTGATAGCCCACAGATTACAGAATGCCTCCAGATGTGCATTCGAAACTACTACTGGTCTTCCTGGGATCGATCAAAGCGTAGATTGTTTGAGACATTACTCCCATGAAGGAAAGTGCGCATGGTGACTGTTGTATTCAATCCCGATGCAATTTCTGTGTTTCATCAACACTCTAATAGTCCACAGATTATAGAATGCCTCCAGATGTGCAACGGAAACTACTACTGGTCTTCCAAGGAACGATCAAAGCGTAAACTGCTTGAGACATTACCCCATGGAGGAAAGTGCGCATGGTGACTGTTGTATTCAATCCCGATGCAATATCTGTGTTTCATCAACTCTCTGATAGTCTACAGATTACAGAATGCCTCCAGATGTGCATCGGAAATTACTACTGGTCTTCCAGGGAACGATCAAAGCGTAAACTGTTTGAGACATTACTCCCATGGAGGAAAGTGCGCATGGTGACTGTTGTATTCAATCCCGATGCAATTTCTGTGTTTCATCAACTCTCTGATCATCCACAGATTACAGAATGGGTCCAGATGTGCATCGGAAACTACTACTGGTCTTCCAGGGAACGATGAAAGCGTAGACTGTTTGAGACATTACTCCCATGGAGGGAAGTGTGCATGGTGACTGTTGAATTCAATCCCCATGAAATTTCTGTGTTTCGTCAACACTCTGATAGTCGACAGATTACAGAATGCCTCCAGATGTGCATCGGAAACTACTACTGCTCTTCCAGGGAACGATCAAAGCGTAGACTGTTTGAGACATTACTCCTATGGAGGAAAGTGCACATGCTGACTGTTGTATTCACTCCCGATGCAATATCTGTGTTTCATCAACACTCTGATTATCCACAGAATACACATTGGCTCCAGATGTGCATCGGAAAGTACTACTGGTCTTCCCGGGAACGATCAAAGCGCAGACTGTTTGAGACATTACTCCCATGGAGGAAAGTGCGCATGGTGACTGTTGTGTTCAATCTCGATGCAATTTCTGTGTTTCATCAACACTCTGATAGCCCACAGATTACAGAATGCCACCAGATGTGCATTCGAAACTACTACTGGTCTTCCTGGGATCGATCAAAGCGTAGATTGTTTGAGACATTACTCCCATGAAGGAAAGTGCGCATGGTGTTTGTTGTATTCAATCCCGATGCAATTTCTGTGTTTCATCAACACTCTAATAGTCCACAGATTATAGAATGCCTCCAAAAGTGCAACGGAAACTACTACTGGTCTTCCAAGGAGCGATCAAAGCGTAAACTGCTTGAGACATTACCACATGGAGGGAAGTGGGCATGGTGACTGTTGTATTCAATCCCGATGCAATATCTGTGTTTCATCAACACTCTGATAGTCCACAGATTACAGAATGCCTCCAGATGTGCATCGGAAACTACTACTGGTATTCCAGGGAACGATGAAAGCGTAGACTGTTTGAGACATTACTCCCATGGAGGAAAGTGTGCATGGTGACTGTTGTATTCAATCCCCATGAAATATCTGTGTTTCATCAACAATCTGATAGTCGACAGATTACAGAATGCCTCCAGATGTGCATCGGAAACTACTACTGCTCTTCCAGGGAACGATCAAAGCGTAGACTGTTTGAGACATTACTCCTATGGAGGAAAGTGCACGTGGTGACTGTTGTATTCACTCCCGATGCAATATCTGTGTTTCATCAACACTCTGATTATCCACAGAATACACAATGGCTCCAGATGTGCATCGGAAACTACTACTGGTCTTCCTGGGAACGACCAAAGCGCAGACTGTTTGAGACATTACTCCCATGGAGGAAAGTGCGCATGGTGACTGTTGTATTCAATCCCGATGCAATTTTGGTATCATCAACACTCTAATTGTCCACAGAATACAGAATGCCTCCAGATGTTTATCGGAAACTACTACTGGACTTCCAGGGAACGATCAAAGCGTAGACTCTTTGAGACATTACTCCCATGGAGGAAAGTGCGCATGGTGCCTGTTGTATTCAATCCCGAAGCAATTTCTGTGTTTCTAAACACTCTGATAGTCCACAGATTACAGAATGCCTCCAGATGTGTATCGGAAACTACTACTGGTCTTCCTGAGAACGATCAATGCGTAGACTGTTTGAGACATTACTCCCATGGAGGCAACTGCGCATGGTGACTGTTGTATTCAATCCCGATGCAATGTCTGTGTTTCATCAACACTCTGATGGTACACAGATTACAGAATGCTTCCAGATGTGCAGCGGAAACTACTCCTGGTCTGCCAGGGAACGTTCAAACCGTAGTCTCTTTGAGACATTAGTCCCATGGAGGAAAGTGCGCATGGTGACTGTTGTATTCAATCCCGATGCGATAACTGTGTTTCATCAACACTCGGATAGTCCACAGATTACAGAATGCTTCCAGATGTCATGGGAAACTACTACTGGTCATCCAGGGAACGGTCAAAGCGTAGACTGCTTGAGACATTACTCCCATGCAGGAAAGTGCGCATGGTGACTGTTGTATTCAATCCCGATGCAATTTCTGTGTTTCATCAAAACTCTGATAGTGCACAGATTACAGAATGCCTCCAGATGTGCATCGGAAACTACTACTGGTCTTCCAGGGAACGATGAAAGCGTAGACTGTTTGGGACATTACTCCCATGGAGCAAAGTGTGCATTGTGACTGTTGTACTCAATCTCGATGCATTTCCTGTGTTTCATCAACACTCTGATAGTCCACAGATTACTGAATGCCTCCAGATGTGCATTGAAAACTACTACTGGTCTTCCAGGGAACGATGAAAGCGTAGACTGTTTGAGACATTACTCCCATGGAGGAAAGTTTGCATGGTGACTGTTGTATTCAATCCCCATGAAATTTCTGTGTTTCATCAACACTCTGATAGTCGACAGATTACATAATGCCTCCAGATGTGCATCGGAAACTTATACTGGTCTTCCAGGGAACGATCAAAGCGTAGACTGTTGAGACATTACACCCATGGAGTAAAGTGCGCATTCAATCCCGAGGCAATTTCTGTGTTTCATCAACACTCTGATAGTCCACAGATTACAGAATGCCTCCAGATGTGCATCGGAAACTACTACTGGTCTTCCAGGGAACGATCAAAGCGTAGACTGTTTGAGACATTACTCCCATGGAGGAAAGTGCGCATGGTGACTGTTGTGTTCAATCTCGATGCAATTTCTGTGTTTCATCAACACTCTGATAGCCCACAGATTACAGAATGCCTCCAGATGTGCATTCGAAACTACTACTGGTCTTCCTGGGATCGATCAAAGCGTAGATTGTTTGAGACATTACTCCCATGAAGGAAAGTGCGCATGGTGTTTGTTGTATTCAATCCCGATGCAATTTCTGTGTTTCATCAACACTCTAATAGTCCACAGATTATAGAATGCCTCCAAAAGTGCAACGGAAACTACTACTGGTCTTCCAAGGAGCGATCAAAGCGTAAACTGCTTGAGACATTACCACATGGAGGGAAGTGGGCATGGTGACTGTTGTATTCAATCCCGATGCAATATCTGTGTTTCATCAACACTCTGATAGTCCACAGATTACAGAATGCCTCCAGATGTGCATCGGAAATTACTACTGGTCTTCTAGGGAACGATCAAAACGTAAACTGTTTGAGACATTACTCCCATGGAGGAAAGTGCGCATGGTGACTGTTGCATTCAATCCCGATGCAATTTCTGTGTTTCATCAACTCTCTGATCATCCACAGATTACAGAATGCCTCCAGATGTGCATCGGAAACTACTACTGGTATTCCAGGGAACGATGAAAGCGTAGACTGTTTGAGACATTACTCCCATGGAGGAAAGTGTGCATGGTGACTGTTGTATTCAATCCCCATGAAATATCTGTGTTTCATCAACAATCTGATAGTCGACAGATTACAGAATGCCTCCAGATGTGCATCGGAAACTACTACTGCTCTTCCAGGGAACGATCAAAGCGTAGACTGTTTGAGACATTACTCCTATGGAGGAAAGTGCACGTGGTGACTGTTGTATTCACTCCCGATGCAATATCTGTGTTTCATCAACACTCTGATTATCCACAGAATACACAATGGCTCCAGATGTGCATCGGAAACTACTACTGGTCTTCCTGGGAACGACCAAAGCGCAGACTGTTTGAGACATTACTCCCATGGAGGAAAGTGCGCATGGTGACTGTTGTATTCAATCCCGATGCAATTTTGGTATCATCAACACACTAATTGTCCACAGAATACAGAATGCCTCCAGATGTTTATCGGAAACTACTACTGGACTTCCAGGGAACGATCAAAGCGTAGACTCTTTGAGACATTACTCCCATGGAGGAAAGTGCGCATGGTGCCTGTTGTATTCAATCCCGAAGCAATTTCTGTGTTTCTAAACACTCTGATAGTCCACAGATTACAGAATGCCTCCAGATGTGTATCGGAAACTACTACTGGTCTTCCTGAGAACGATCAAAGCGTAGACTGTTTGAGACATTACTCCCATGGAGGTAACTGCGCATGGTGACTGTTGTATTCAATCCCGATGCAATTTCTGTGTTTCATCAACACTCTGATGGTACACAGATTACAGAATGCCTCCAGATGTGCAGCGGAAACTACTCCTGGTCTGCCAGGGAACGTTCAAAGCGTAGTCTCTTTGAGACATTACTCCCATGGAGGAAAGTGCGCATGGTGACTGTTGTATTCAATCCCGATGCGATAACTGTGTTTCATCAACACTCGGATAGTCCACAGATTACAGAATGCTTCCAGATGTGCATGGGAAACTACTACTGGTCATCCAGGGAACGATCAAAGCGTAGACTGCTTGAGACATTACTCCCATGGAGGAAAGTGCGCATGGTGACTGTTGTATTCAATCCCGATGCAATTTCTGTGTTTCATCAAAACTCTGATAGTGCACCGATTACAGAATGCCTCCAGATGAGCATCGGAAACTACTACTGGTCTTCCAGGGAACGATGAAAGCGTAGACTGTTTGAGACATTACTCCCATGGAGGAAAGAGTGCATGGTGACTGTTGTATTCAATCCCCATGAAATTTCTGTGTTTCATCAACACTCTGATAGTCGACAGATTACAGAATGCCTCCAGATGTGCATCGGAAACTTATACTGGTCTTCATGGGAACGATCAAAGCGTAGACTGTTTGAGACATTACTCCTATGGAGGAAAGTGCACATGGTGACTGTTGTATTCTATCCCGATGCAATTTCTGTGTTTCATCAACTCTCTGATCACCCACAGATCACAGAATGCCTCCAGATGTGCATCGGAAACTAATACTGGTCTTCCAGGGAACGATGAGAGCGTAGACTGTTTGAGACATTACTCCTATGGAGGAAAGTGCACATGGTGACTGTTGTATTCACCCCCGATGCAACATCTGTGTTTCATCAACACTCTGATTATCCACAGAATACACAATGGCTAAAGATGAGCATCGGAAACTACTACTGGTCTTCCTGGGAACGACCAAAGCGCAGACTGTTTGAGACATTACTCCCATGGAGGAAAGTGCGCATGGTGACTGTTGTATTCAATCCCGATGCAATTTTGGTATCATCAACACTCTAATTGTCCACAGAATACAGAATGCCTCCAGATGTTCATCGGAAACTACTACTGGTCTTCCAGGGAACGATCAAAGCGTAGACTCTTTGAGACATTACTCCCATGGAGGAAAGTGCGCATGGTGCCTGTTGTATTCAATCCCGAAGCAATTTCTGTGTTTCTAAACACTCTGATAGTCCACAGATTACAGAATGCCTCCAGATGTGTATCGGAAACTACTACTGGTCTTCCTGAGAACGATCAAAGCGTAGACTGTTTGAGACATTACTCCCATGGAGGTAACTGCGCATGGTGACTGTTGTATTCAATCCCGATGCATTTCTGTGTTTCATCAACACTCTGATGGTACACAGATTACAGAATGCCTCCAGATGTGCAGCGGAAACCACTCCTGGTCTGCCAGGGAATGTTCAAAGCGTAGTCTCTTTGAGATATTACTCCCATGGAGGAAAGTGCGCATGGTGACTGTTGTATTCAATCCCGATGCGATAACTGTGTTTCATCAACACTCGGATAGTCCACAGATTACAGAATGCTTCCAGATGTGCATGGGAAACTACTACTCGTCATCCAGGGAACGATCAAAGCGTAGACTGCTTGAGACATTACTCCCATGGAGGAAAGTGCGCATGGTGACTGTTGTATTCAATCCCGATGCAATTTCTGTGTTTCATCAAAACTCTGATAGTGCACCGATTAGAGAATGCCTCCAGATGAGCATCGGAAAGTACTACTGGTCTTCCAGGGAACGATGAAAGCGTAGACTGTTTGAGACATTACTCCCATGGAGGAAAGTGTGCATGGTGACTGTTGTACTCAATCTCGATGCAATTCCTGTGTTTCATCAACACTCTGATAGTCCACAGATTACAGAATGCCTCCAGATGTGCATCGGAAACTACTACTGGTCTTCCAGGGAACGATGAAAGCGTAGACTGTTTGAGACATTACTCCCATGGAGGAAAGAGTGCAAGGTGACTGTTGTATTCAATCCCCATGAAATTTCTGTGTTTCATCAACACTCTGATAGTCGACAGATTACAGAATGCCTCCAGATTTGCATCGGAAACTTATACTGGTCTTCATGGGGACGATCAAAGCGTAGACTGTTGAGACATTACACCCATGGAGTAAAGTGCGCATGGTGACTGTTGTATTCAATCCCGAGGCAATTTCTGTGTTTCATCAACACTCTGATAGTCCACTGGTTACAGAATGCCTCCAGATGTGCATCGGAAACTACTACTGGTTTTCCAGGGAACGATCAAAGTGTAGACTGTTTGAGAATTACTCCCATGGAGAAAAGTGCGCATGGTGACTGTTGTCTTCGATCCCGATGCAATAACTGTGTTTCATCGACACTCTGATAGTCCACAGATTAAAAAATGCTTCCAGATGTGCATCGGAAACTACTACTGGTCTTCCAGGGAACGATCAAAGCGTAGACTGTTTGAGACATTACTCCTATGGAGGAAAGTGCACATGGTGACTGTTGTATTCTATCCCGATGCAATTTCTGTGTTTCATCAACTCCCTGATCATCCACTGATTACAGAATGCCTCCAGATGTGCATCGGAAACTAATACTGGTCTTCCAGGGAACGATGAAAGCGTAGACTGTTTGAGACATTACTCCCATGGAGGAAAGTGTGCATGGTGACTGTTGTATTCAATCCCCGTGAAATTTGTGTGTTTCATCAACACTCTGATAGTCGACAGATTACAGAATGCCTCCAGATGTGCATCGGAAACTTATACTGGTCTTCATGGAAACGATCAACGCGTAGACTGTTTGAGACATTACTCCCATGGAGGTAACTGCGCATGGTGACTGTTGTATTCAATCCCGATGCAATTTCTGTGTTTCATCAACTCTCTGATGGTACACAGATTACAGAATGCCTCCAGATGTGCAGCGGAAACAACTCCTGGTCTGCCAGGAAACGTTCAGAGCGTAGTCTCTTTGAGACATTACTCCCATGGAGGAAAGTGCGCATGGTGACTGTTGTATTCAATCCCGATGCGATAACTGTGTTTCATCAACACTCGGATAGTCCACAGATTACAGAATGCTTCCAGATGTGCATGGGAAACTACTACTGGTCATCCAGGGAACGATCAAAGCGTAGACTGCTTGAGACATTACTCCCATGGAGGAAAGTGCGCATGGTGACTGTTGTATTCAATCCCGATGCAATTTCTGTGTTTCATCAAAACTCTGATAGTGCACAGATTACAGAATACCTCCAGATGAGCATCGGAAACTACTACTGGTCTTCCAGGGAACGATGAAAGCGTAGACTGTTTGAGACATTACTCCCATGGAGGAAAGTGTGCATGGTGACTGTTGTACTCAATCTCGATGCAATTCCTGTGTTTCATCAACACTCTGATAGTCCACAGATTACAGAATGCCTCCAGATGTGCATCGGAAACTACTACTGGTCTTCCAGGGAACGATGAAAGCGTAGACTGTTTGAGACATTACTCCCATGGAGGAAAGAGTGCATGGCGACTGTTGTATTCAATCCCCATGAAATTTCTGTGTTTCATCAACACTCTGATAGTCCACAGATTACAGAATGCCTCCAGATGTGCATCTGAAACTTATACTGGTCTTCATGGGAACGATCAAAGCGTAGACTGTTGAGACATTACACCCATGGAGTAAAGTGCGCATGGTGACTGTTGTATTCAATCCCGAGGCAATTTCTGGGTTTCATCAACACTCTGATAGTCCACAGGTTACAGAATGCCTCCAGATGTGCATCCGAAACTACTACTGGTTTTCCAGGGAACGATCAAAGTGTAGACTGTTTGAGAATTACTCCCATGGAGGAAAGTGCGCATGGTGACTGTTGTATTCAATCCCGAGGCAATTTCAGTGTTTCATCAACACTCTGATAGTCCACAGGTTACAGAATGCCTCCAGATGTGTTTCGGAAACTACTACTGGTTTTGCAGGGAACGATCAAAGTGCAGACTGTTTGAGAATTACTCCCATGGAGGAAAGTGCGCATGGTGACTGTTGTATTCGACCCCGATGCAATAACTGTGTTTCATCGACACTCTGATAGTCCACAGATTAAAAAATGCTTCCAGATGTGCATCGGAATATACTACTACTGGTCTTCCAGGGAACGATCAAAGCGTAGACTGTTTGAGACATTACTCCTATGGAGGAAAGTGCACATGGTGACTGTTGTATTCAATCCCGATGCGATAACTGTGTTTCATCAACACTCTGATAGTCTACAGATTAAAAAATGCTTCCAAATGTGCATCGGAAACTACTACTGGTCTTCCAGGGAACGATCAAAGCGTAGACTGTTTGAGACATTACTCCTATGGAGGAAAGTGCGCATGGTGACTGTTGTATTCAATCCCGATGCGATAACTATGTTTCATCGACACTCTGATAGTCCACAGATTAAAAAATGCTTCCAGATGTGCATCGGAAACTACTACTGGTCTTCCAGGGAACTATCAAAGCGTAGTCTCTTTGAGAAATTACTCCCATGGGGGAAAGGGCGCATGGTGACTGTTGTATTTAATCCCGAGGCGATAACTGTGTTTCATCAACACTCTGATAGTCCACAGATTACAGAATGCCACCAGACGTGCATCGGAAACTACTACTGGTCTTCCAGGGTACTATCAAAGCGTAGACTGTTTGAGACATTACTCCCGGGAGGAAAGTGCGCGTGGTGACTGTTGTATTCAATCCCGATGCAATTTCTGTGTTTCATCAACACTCTGATGGTCCACAGATTTCGGAATGCCACCAGATGTGCATCGGAATCTAATACTGGTCTTCCAGGGAACTATCAAAGCGTAGACTGTTTGAGACATTACTCCCATGGAGGAAAGTACGCATGGTGACTGTTGTATTCAAACCCGATGCAATTTCTGTGTTTCATCAACACTCTGATATTCCACAGATTACAGAATGCCTCCAGTTGTGCATCGGAAACAACTTCTGGTCTTCCAGGGAGCGATCAAAGCGTAGACACTTTGAGATACTACTCCCATGGAGGAAAGTACGAATGGGGACTGTTCAATTAATCCCGATGCAATTTCTGTGTTTCATCAACACTCAGATAGTGCACAGATTACAGAATGCCTCCAGATGTGCATCGGAAACTACTACTGGTCTTCCAGGGGACGATCTGAGCGTAAACTCTTTGAGACATTGCTCACATGGAGGAAAGTGCGCGTGGTGACTGTTGTATTCAATCCCGATTTAATTTCTGTGTTTCATCAACAGTCTTATAGTCCACAGATTACAGAATGCCTCCAGATGCGCATCGGAAACTACTACTGGTCTTCCAGGGAACGATCAAAGCGTAGACTGTTTGAGACATTACTCCCATGGAGGAAAGAGCGCATGGTGACTGTTGTATTCAATCCCGATGGAATATCTGTGTTTTATCAACAGTCTGATTGTCCATAGATTACAGAACGCCTCCAGATATGCATCGGAAACTACTACTGATCTTCCAGGGAACGATCAAAGCGTAAACTGTTTCAGACATTACTCCTATGAAGGAAACTGCGCATGGTGACTGTTGTATTCACTCCCGATGCAAAAACTGTGTTTCATCAACACTCTGATAGTCCACAGATTACAGAATGCTTCCAGATATGCATCGGAAACTACTACCGGTCTTCCAGGGTACGATCAAAGCGTAGTCTCTTTGAGACATTACTCCCATGGAGGAAAGTGCGCATGGTGACTGTTGTATTGAATCCGGATGCAATATCTGTGTTTCATCAACACTCTGATAGTCCACAGATTACAGAATGCGTCCAGATGTGCATCGGAAACTACTACTGGTCTTCCAGGGAACGATCAAAGCGTAGACTGTTTGAGACATCACTCCCATGGAGAAAAGTGCGCATAGTGACTGTTGTATTCAATCTCGATGCAATTTCTGTGTTTCATCAACACTCTGATAGTCCACAGATTACAGAATGCCTCCAGATGTAAATCGGAAACTGCTACATGTCTTCCAGGGTACGATCAAAACGTAGACTGTTTAAGACATTACTCCAATGGAGGAAAGTGTGCATGGTGACTGTTGTATTCAATCCCGAGGCAATTTCTGTGTTTCATCAACACTTTGAAGGTCCACTGATTACAGAATGCCTCCAAATATGCATCGGAAACTACTACTGGACTTCCAGGGAAAGATCAAAACGTAGACTGTTTGAGAATTACTCCCATGGTGGAAAGTGCGCATGGTGACTGTTGTACTCAATTCCGATACAATTTCTGTGTTTCATGAACACCCTGATAGTCCACAGATTACAGAATGCCTAGAGATGTACATCGGAAACTACTACTGCTCTTCCAGGGAACGATCAAAGCGTACACTGTTTGAGACATTACTCCTATGGAGGAAAGTGCGCATGGTGACTGTTGTATTCACTCCCGATGCAATATCTGTGTTTCATCAACACTCTGATTGTCCACAGAATACACAATGGCTCCAGATGTGCATCGGAAACTACTACTGGTCTTACCGGGAATGATAAAAGCGTAGACTGTTTGAGACAGTACTCCCACGGAGGAAATTGTGCATGGTGACTGTTGTATTCAATCCCGATGCAATTTCGGTGTTTCATCAACACTCTGATAGTCCACAGATTATTGAATGCCTCCACATGTGCAACGGAAACTACTACTTGTCTTCCAAGGAGCGATCAAAGCGTAAACTGTTTCAGACATTACTCCTATGGAGGAAACTGCGCATGGTGACTGTTGTATTCACTCCCGATGCAATATCTGTGTTTCATCAACACTCTGATAGTCCACAGATTACAGAATGCTTCCAGATATGCATCGGAAACTACTACCGGTCTTCCAGGGAACGATCAAAGCGTAGTCTCTTTGAGACATTACTCCCATGGAGTAAAGTGCGCATGGTGACTGTTGTATTCGATCCGGATGCAATATCTGTGTTTCATCAACACTCTGATAGTCCACAGATTACAGAATGCGTCCAGATGGGCATCGGAAACTACTACTGGTCTTCCAGGGAACGATCAAAGCGTAGACTGTTTGAGACATCACTCCCATGGAGAAAAGTGCGCATGGTGACTGTTGTATTCAATGTCGATGCAATATCTGTGTTTCATCAACACTCTGATAGTCCACAGATTACAGAATGCCTCCAGATGTAAATCGGAAACTGCTACTTGTCTTCCAGGGTACGATCAAAACGGAGACTGTTTAAGACATTTCTCCAATGGAGGAAATTGTGCATGGTGACTGTTGTATTCAATCCCGAGGCAATTTCTGTGTTTCATCAACACTTTGAAGGTCCACTGATTACAGAACGCCTCCAAATATGCATCGGAAACTACTACTGATCTTCCAGGGAACGATCAAAGCGTAAACTGTTTCAGACATTACTCCTATGAAGGAAACTGCGCATGGTGACTGTTGTATTCACTCCCGATGCAAAAACTGTGTTTCATCAACACTCTGATAGTCCACAGATTACAGAATGCTTCCAGATATGCATCGGAAACTACTACCGGTCTTCCAGGGTACGATCAAAGCGTAGTCTCTTTGAGACATTACTCCCATGGAGGAAAGTGCGCATGGTGACTGTTGTATTGAATCCGGATGCAATATCTGTGTTTCATCAACACTCTGATAGTCCACAGATTACAGAATGCGTCCAGATGTGCATCGGAAACTACTACTGGTCTTCCAGGGAACGATCAAAGCGTAGACTGTTTGAGACATCACTCCCATGGAGAAAAGTGCGCATAGTGACTGTTGTATTCAATCTCGATGCAATTTCTGTGTTTCATCAACACTCTGATAGTCCACAGATTACAGAATGCCTCCAGATGTAAATCGGAAACTGCTACATGTCTTCCAGGGTACGATCAAAACGTAGACTGTTTAAGACATTACTCCAATGGAGGAAAGTGTGCATGGTGACTGTTGTATACAATCCCGAGGCAATTTCTGTGTTTCATCAACACTTTGAAGGTCCACTGATTACAGAATGCCTCCAAATATGCATCGGAAACTACTACTGGACTTCCAGGGAAAGATCAAAACGTAGACTGTTTGAGAATTACTCCCATGGTGGAAAGTGCGCAAGGTGACTGTTGTACTCAATTCCGATACAATTTCTGTGTTTCATGAACACCCTGATAGTCCACAGATTACAGAATGCCTAGAGATGTACATCGGAAACTACTACTGCTCTTCCAGGGAACGATCAATGCGTACGGTGTTTGAGACATTACTCCTATGGAGGAAAGTGCGCATGGTGACTGTTGTATTCACTCCCGATGCAATATCTGTGTTTCATCAACACTCTGATTGTCCACAGAATACACAATGGCTCCAGATGTGCATCGGAAACTACTACTGGTCTTACCGGGAATGATAAAAGCGTAGACTGTTTGAGACAGTACTCCCACGGAGGAAATTGTGCATGGTGACTGTTGTATTCAATCCCGATGCAATTTCGATGTTTCATCAACACTCTGATAGTCCACAGATTATTGAATGCCTCCACATGTGCAACGGAAACTACTACTTGTCTTCCAAGGAGCGATCAAAGCGTAAACTGTTTCAGACATTACTCCTATGGAGGAAACTGCGCATGGTGACTGTTGTATTCACTCCCGATGCAATATCTGTGTTTCATCAACACTCTGATAGTCCACAGATTACAGAATGCTTCCAGATATGCATCGGAAACTACTACCGGTCTTCCAGGGAACGATCAAAGCGTAGTCTCTTTGAGACATTACTCCCATGGAGTAAAGTGCGCATGGTGACTGTTGTATTCGATCCGGATGCAATATCTGTGTTTCATCAACACTCTGATAGTCCACAGATTACAGAATGCGTCCAGATGGGCATCGGAAACTACTACTGGTCTTCCAGGGAACGATCAAAGCGTAGACTGTTTGAGACATCACTCCCATGGAGAAAAGTGCGCATGGTGACTGTTGTATTCAATGTCGATGCAATATCTGTGTTTCATCAACACTCTGATAGTCCACAGATTACAGAATGCCTCCAGATGTAAATCGGAAACTGCTACTTGTCTTCCAGGGTACGATCAAAACGGAGACTGTTTAAGACATTTCTCCAATGGAGGAAATTGTGCATGGTGACTGTTGTATTCAATCCCGAGGCAATTTCTGTGTTTCATCAACACTTTGAAGGTCCACTGATTACAGAATGCCTCCAAATATGCATCGGAAACTACTACTGGACTTCCAGGGAAAGATCAAAGCGTAGAATGTTTGAGAATTACTCCCATGGTGGAAAGTGCGCATGGTGACTGTTGTATTCAATTCCGATACAATTTCTGTGTTTCATGAACACTCTGATAGTCCACAGATTACAGAATGCCTAGAGATGTGCATCGGAAACTACTACTGCTCTTCCAGGGAACGATCAAAGCGTACACTGTTTGAGACATTACTCCTATGGAGGAAAGTGCGCATGGTGACCGTTGTATTCACTCCCGATGCAATATCTGTGTTTCATCAACACTCTGATTGTCCACAGAATACACAATGGCTCCAGATGTGCATCGGAAACTACTACTGGTCTTCCTGGGAACGATCAAAGCGCAGACTGTTTGAGACATTACTCCTATGGAGGAAAGTGCGCATGGTGACCGTTGTATTCACTCCCGATGCAATATCTGTGTTTCATCAACACTCTGATAGTCCACAGAATACAGAATGCCTCCAGATGTGCATCGGAAACTACTACTGGTCTTCCAGGGAACGATCAAAGCGTAGGCTGTTTGAGATATTACTCGCATTGAGGAATGTGCGCATGGTGACTGTTGTATTCAATCCCGATGCGATAACTGTGTTTCATAAACACTCGGATAGTCCACAGATTACAGAATGCTTCCAGATGTGCATGGGAAACTACTACTGGTCATCCAGGGAACGATCAAAGCGTAGACTGTTTGAGACATTACTCCCATGGAGGAAAGAGGGCATGGTGACTGTTGTATTCAATCTCGATGCAATCTCTGTGTTTCATCAACACTCTGATAGTCCACAGATTACAGAATGCCTCCAGATGTGCATCGGAAACTACTACTGGTCTTCCAGGGAACGATGAAAGCGTAGACTGTTTGAGACATTACTCCCATGGAGGAAAGAGTGCATGGTGACTGTTGTATTCAATCCCCATGAAATTTCTGTGTTTCATCAACACTCTGATAGTCGACAGATTACAGAATGCCTCCAGATTTGCATCGGAAACTTATACTGGTCTTCATGGGAACGATCAAAGCGTAGACTGTTGAGACATTACACCCATGGAGTAAAGTGCGCATGGTGACTGTTGTATTCAATCCAGAGGCAATTTCTGTGTTTCATCAACACTCTGATAGTCCACAGGTTACAGAATGCCTCCAGATGTGCATCGGAAACTACTACTGGTTTTCCAGGGAACGATCAAAGTGTAGACTGTTTGAGAATTACTCTCATGGAGGAAAGTGCGCATGGTGACTGTTGTATTCGATCCCGATCCAATAACTGTGTTTCATCGACACTCTGATAGTCCACAGATTAAAAAATGCTTCCAGATGTGCATCGGAAACTACTACTGGTCTTCCAGGGAACGATCAAAGCGTAGACTGTTTGAGACATTACTCCTATGGAGGAAAGTGCACATGGTGACTGTTGTATTCTATCCCGATGCAATTTCTGTGTTTCATCAACTCTCTGATCATCCACAGATTACAGAATGCCTCCAGATGTGCATCGGAAACTAATACTGGTCTTCCAGGGAACGATGAAAGCGTAGACTGTTTGAGACATTACTCCCATGGAGGAAAGTGTGCATGGTGACTGTTGTATTCAATCCCCATGAAATTTCTGTGTTTCATCAACACTCTGATAGTCGACAGATTACAGAATGCCTCCAGATGTGCATCGGAAACTACTACTGCTCTTCCAGGGAACGATCAAAGCGTAGACTGTTTGAGACATTACTCCTATGGAGGAAAGTGCACATGGTGACTGTTGTATTCACTCCCAATGCAACATCTGTGTTTCATCAACACTCTGATTATCCACAGAATACACAATGGCTCCAGATGTGCATCGGAAACTACTACTGGTCTTCCAGGGAACGATGAAAGCGTAGACTGTTTGAGACATTACTCCCATGGAGGAAAGTGTGCATGGTGACTGTTGTATTCAATCCCCATGAAATTTGTGTGTTTCATCAACACTCTGATAGTCGACAGATTACAGAATGTCTCCAGATGTGCATCGGAAACTTATACTGGTCTTCATGGAAACGATCAAAGCGTAGACTGTTTGAGACATTACTCCCATGGAGGTAACTGCGCATGGTGACTGTTGTATTCAATCCCGATGCAATTTCTGTGTTTCATCAACACTCTGATGGTACACAGATTACAGAATGCCTCCAGATGTGAAGCGGAAACAACTCCTGGTCTGCCAGGGAACGTTCAAAGCGTAGTCTCTTTGAGACATTACTCCCATGGAGGAAAGTGCGCATGGTGACTGTTGTATTCAATCCCGATGCGATAACTGTATTTCATCAACACTCGGATAGTCCACAGATTACAGAATGCTTCCAGATGTGCATGGGAAACTACTACTGGTCATCCAGGGAACGATCAAAGCGTAGACTGCTTGAGACATTACTCCCATGGAGGAAAGTGCGCATGGTGACTGTTGTATTCAATCCCGATGCAATTTCTGTGTTTCATCAAAACTCTGATAGTGCACAGATTACAGAATACCTCCAGATGAGCATCGGAAACTACTACTGGTCTTCCAGGGAACGATGAAAGCGTAGACTGTTTGAGACATTACTCCCATGGAGGAAAGTGTGCATGGTGACTGTTGTACTCAATCTCGATGCAATTCCTGTGTTTCATCAACACTCTGATAGTCCACAGATTACAGAATGCCTCCAGATGTGCATCGGAAACTACTACTGGTCTTCCAGGGAACGATGAAAGCGTAGACTGTTTGAGACATTACTCCCATGGAGGAAAGAGTGCATGGTGACTGTTGTATTCAATCCCCATGAAATTTCTGTGTTTCATCAACACTCTGATAGTCCACAGATTACAGAATGCCTCCAGATGTGCATCTGAAACTTATACTGGTCTTCATGGGAACGATCAAAGCGTAGACTGTTGAGACATTACACCCATGGAGTAAAGTGCGCATGGTGACTGTTGTATTCAATCCCGAGGCAATTTCTGTGTTTCATCAACACTCTGATAGTCCACAGGTTACAGAATGCCTCCAGATGTGCATCGGAAACTACTACTGGTTTTCCAGGGAACGATCAAAGTGTAGACTGTTTGAGAATTACTCCCATGGAAGAAAGTGCGCATGGTGACTGTTGTATTCGATCCCGATGCAATAACTGTGTTTCATCGACACTCTGATAGTCCACAGATTAAAAAATGCTTCCAGATGTGCATCGGAAACTACTACTGGTCTTCCAGGGAACGATCAAAGCGTAGACTGTTTGAGACATTACTCCTATGGAGGAAAGTGCACATGGTGACTGTTGTATTCTATCCCGATGCAATTTCTGTGTTTCATCAACTCTCTGATCATCCACAGATTACAGAATGCCTCCAGATGTGCATCGGAAACTAATACTGGTCTTCCAGGGAACGATGAAAGCGTAGACTGTTTGAGACATTACTCCCATGGAGGAAAGTGTGCATGGTGACTGCTGTATTCAATCCCCATGAAATTTCTGTGTTTCATCAACACTCTGATAGTCGACAGATTACAGGATGCCTCCAGATGTGCATCGGAAACTACTACTGCTCTTCCAGGGAACGATCAAAGCGTAGACTGTTTGAGACATTACTCCTATGGAGGAAAGTGCACATGGTGACTGTTGTATTCACTCCCGATGCAACATCTGTGTTTCATCAACACTCTGATTATCCACAGAATACACAATGGCTCCAGATGTGCATCGGAAACTACTACTGGTCTTCCTGGGAACGATCAAAGCGCAGATTGTTTGAGACATTACTCCCATGGAGGAAAGTGTGCATGGTGACTGTTGTATTCAATCCCGATGCAATTTTGGTATCATCAACACTCTAATTGTCCACAGAATACAGAATGCCTCCAGATGTGCATCGGAAACTACTACTGGTCTTCCAGGGAACGATCAAAGCGTAGACTCTTTGAGACATTACTCCCATGGAGGAAAGTGCGCATGGTGCCCGTTGTATTCAATCCCGACGCAATTTCTGTGTTCCTAAACACTCTGATATTCCACAGATTACAGAATGCCTCCAGATGTGTATCGGAAACTACAACTGGTCTTCCAGGGAACGATCAAAGCGTAGACTGTTTGAGACAATACTCCCATGGAGGTAACTGCGCATGGTGACTGTTGTATTCAATCCCGATGCAATTTCTGTGTTTCATCAGCACTCTGATGGTACGCAGATTTCAGAATGCCTCCAGATGTGCAGTGGAAACTACTCCTGGTCTGCCAGGGAACGTTCAAAGCGTAGTCTCTTTGAGACATTACTCCCATGGAGGAAAGTGCGCATGGTGACTGTTGTATTCAATCCCGATGCGATAACTGTGTTTCATCAACACTCGGATAGTCCACAGATTACAGAATGCTTCCAGATGTGCATGGGAAACTACTACTGGTCTTCCAGGGAACGATCAAAGCGTAGACTGCTTGAGACACTACTCCCATGGAGGAAAGTGCGCATGGTGACTGTTGTATTCAATCCCGATGCAATTTCTGTGTTTCATCAAAACTCTGATAGTGCACAGATTACAGAATGCATCCAGATGTGCATCGGAAACTACTACTGGTCTTCCAGGGAACGATCAAAGCGTAGACTGTTTGAGACATTACTCCCATGGAGGAAAGTGGGCATGGTGACTGTTGTATTCAATCCCGATGCAATTTCTGTGTTTCATCAACTCTCTGATAGTCCACAGATTACAGAATGCCTCCAGATGATTATCGGAAACTACTACTGGTCTTTCAGGGAACGATGAAAGCGTAGACTGTTTGAGACATTACACCCATGGAGGAAAGTGTGCATGGTGACTGTTGTACTCAATCTCGATGCAATTCCTGTGTTTCATCAACACACTGATAGTCCACAGATTACAGAATGCCTCCAGATGTGCATCGGAAACTACTACTGGTCTTCCAGGGAACGATGAAAGCGTAGACTGTTTGAGACATTACTCCCATGGAGGAAAGTGTGCATGGTGACTGTTGTATTCAATCCCCATGAAATTTGTGTGTTTCATCAACACTCTGATAGTCGACAGATTACAGAATGCCTCCAGATGTGCATTGGAAACTTATACTGGTCTTCATGGGAACGATCAAAGCGTAGACTGTTGAGACATTACACCCATGGAGTAAAGTGCGCATGGTGACTGTTGTATTCAATCCCGAGGCAATTTCAGTGTTTCATCAACACTTTGATAGTCCACAGGTTACAGAATGCCTCCAGATGTGTTTCGGAAACTACTACTGGTTTTCCAGGGAACGATCAAATTGTAGACTGTTTGAGAATTACTCCCATGGAGGAAAGTGCGCATGGTGACTGTTGTATTCGACCCCGATGCAATAACTGTGTCTCATCGACACTCTGATAGTCCACAGATTAAAAAATGCTTCCAAATGTGCATCGGAAACTACTACTGGTCTTCCAGGGAACGATCAAAGCGTAGACTGTTTGAGACATTACTACTATGGAGGAAAGTGCGCATGGTGACTGTTGTATTCAATCCCGATGCGATAACTATGTTTCATCGGCACTCTGATAGTCCACAGATTAAAAAATGCTTCCAGATGTGCATCGGAAACTACTACTGGTCTTCCAGGGAACTATCAAAGCGTAGTCTCTTTGAGAAATTACTCCCATGGAGGAAAGGGCGCATGGTAACTGTTGTATTTAATCCCGAGGCGATAACTGTGTTTCATCAACACTCTGATAGTCCACAGATTACAGAATGCCACCAGATGTGCATCGGAAACTACTACTGGTCTTCCAGGGTACTATCAAAGCGTACACTGTTTGAGACATTACTCCCGGGAGGAAAGTGCGCGTGGTGACTGTTGTATTCAATCCCGATGCAATTTCTGTGTTTCATCAACACTCTGATGGTCCACAGATTTCAGAATGCCACCAGATGTGCATCGGAATCTAATACTGGTCTTCCAGGGAACGATCAAAGCGTAGACTGTTTGAGACATTACTCCCATGGAGGAAAGTGCGCATGGTGACTGTTGTATTCAATCCCGATGCAATTTCTGTGTTTCATCAACACTCTGATATTCCACAGATTACAGAATGCCTCCAGTTGTGCATCGGAAACAACTTCTGGTCTTCCAGGGAGCGATCAAAGCGTAGACACTTTGACATACTACTCCCATGGAGGAAAGTACGAATGGGGACTGTTCTATTCAATCCCGATGCAATTTCTGTGTTTCATCAACACTCTGATAGTGCACAGATTACAGAATGCCTCCAGATGTGCATCGGAAACTTATACTGGTCTTCATGGAAACGATCAAAGCGTAGACTGTTTGAGACATTACTCCCATGGAGGTAACTGCGCATGGTGACTGTTGTATTCAATCCCGATGCAATTTCTGTGTTTCATCAACACTCTGATGGTACACAGATTACAGAATGCCTCCAGATGTGCAGCGGAAACAACTCCTGGTCTGCCAGGGAACGTTCAAAGCGTAGTCTCTTTGAGACATTACTCCCATGGAGGAAAGTGCGCATGGTGACTGTTGTATTCAATCCCGATGCGATAACTGTATTTCATCAACACTCGGATAGTCCACAGATTTCAGAATGCTTCCAGATGTGCATCGGAAACTACTACTGGTCATCCAGGGAACGATCAAAGCGTAGACTGCTTGAGACATTACTCCCATGGAGGAAAGTGCGCATGGTGACTGTTGTATTCAATCCCGATGCAATTTCTGTGTTTCATCAAAACTCTAATAGTGCACAGATTACAGAATACCTCCAGATGAGCATCGGAAACTACTACTGGTCTTCCAGGGCATCATCAAAGCGTAGACTGTTTGAGACATTACTCCCATGGAGGAAAGTGTGCATGGTGACTGTTGTACTCAATCTCGATGCAATTCCTGTGTTTCATCAACACTCTGATAGTCCACAGATTACAGAATGCCTCCAGATGTGCATCGGAAACTACTACTGGTCTTCCAGGGAACGATGAAAGCGTAGACTGTTTGAGACATTACTCCCATGGAGGAAAGAGTGCATGGTGACTGTTGTATTCAATCCCCATGAAATTTCTGTGTTTCATCAACACTTTGATAGTCCACAGATTACAGAATGCCTACAGATGTGCATCTGAAACTTATACTGGTCTTCATGGGAACGATCAAAGCGTAGACTGTTGAGACATTACTCCCATGGAGGAAAGTGCGCATGGTGACTGTTGTATTCAATTCCGAGGCAATTTCTGTGTTTCATCAACACTCTGATAGTCCACAGGTTACAGAATGCCTCCAGATGTGCATCGGAAACTACTACTGGTTTTCCAGGGAACGATCAAAGTGTAGACTGTTTGAGAATTACTCCCATGGAGGAAAGTGCGCATGGTGACTGTTGTATTCGATCCCGATGCAATAACTGTGTTTCATCGACACTCTGATAGTCCACAGATTAAAAAATGCTTCCAGATGTGCATCGGAAACTACTACTGGTCTTCCAGGGAACGATCAAAGCGTAGACTGTTTGAGACATTACTCCTATGGAGGAAAGTGCACATGGTGACTGTTGTATTCTATCCCGATGCAATTTCTGTGTTTCATCAACTCTCTGATCATCCACAGATTACAGAATGCCTCCAGATGTGCATCAGAAACTAATAATGGTCTTCCAGGGAACGATGAAAGCGTAGACTGTTTGAGACATTACTCCCATGGAGGAAAGTGTGCATGGTGACTGCTGTATTCAATCCCCATGAAATTTCTGTGTTTCATCAACACTCTGATAGTCGACAGATTACAGAATGCCTCCAGATGTGCATCGGAAACTACTACTGCTCTTCCAGGGAACGATCAAAGCGTAGACTGTTTGAGACATTACTCCTATGGAGGAAAGTGCACATGGTGACTGTTGTATTCACTCCCGATGCAACATCTGTGTTTCATCAACACTCTGATTATCCACAGAATACACAATGGCTCCAGATGTGCATCGGAAACTACTACTGGTCTTCCTGGGAACGATCAAAGCGCAGATTGTTTGAGACATTACTCCCATGGAGGAAAGTGTGCATGGTGACTGTTGTATTCAATCCCGATGCAATTTTGGTATCATCAACACTCTAATTGTCCACAGAATACAGAATGCCTCCAGATGTGCATCGGAAACTACTACTGGTCTTCCAGGGAACGATCAAAGCGTAGACTCTTTGAGACATTACTCCCATGGAGGAAAGTGCGCATGGTGCCTGTTGTATTCAATCCCGACGCAATTTCTGTGTTCCTAAACACTCTGATATTCCACAGATTACAGAATGCCTCCAGATGTGTATCGGAAACTACAACTGGTCTTCCTGAGAACGATCAAAGCGTAGACTGTTTGAGACAATACTCCCATGGAGGTAACTGCGCATGGTGACTGTTGTATTCAATCCCGATGCAATTTCTGTGTTTCATCAGCACTCTGATGGTACGCAGATTTCAGAATGCCTCCAGATGTGCAGTGGAAACTACTCCTGGTCTGCCAGGGAACGTTCAAAGCGTAGTCTCTTTGAGACATTACTCCCATGGAGGAAAGTGCGCATGGTGACTGTTGTATTCAATCCCGATGCGATAACTGTGTTTCATCAACACTCGGATAGTCCACAGATTACAGAATGCTTCCAGAGTGCATGGGAAACTACTACTGGTCTTCCAGGGAACGATCAAAGCGTAGACTGCTTGAGACATTACTCCCATGGAGGAAAGTGCGCATGGTGACTGTTGTATTCAATCCCGATGCAATTTCTGTGTTTCATCAAAACTCTGATAGTGCACAGATTACAGAATGCATCCAGATGTGCATCGGAAACTACTACTGGTCTTCCAGGGAACGATCAAAGCGTAGACTGTTTGAGACATTACTCCCATGGAGGAAAGTGGGCATGGTAACTGTTGTATTCAATCCCGATGCAATTTCTGTGTTTCATCAACTCTCTGATAGTCCACAGATTACAGAATGCCTCCAGATGATTATCGGAAACTACTACTGGTCTTTCAGGGAACGATGAAAGCGTAGACTGTTTGAGACATTACACCCATGGAGGAAAGTGTGCATGGTGACTGTTGTACTCAATCTCGATGCAATTCCTGTATTTCATCAACACACTGATAGTCCACAGATTACAGAATGCCTCCAGATGTGCATCGGAAACTACTACTGGTCTTCCAGGGAACGATGAAAGCGTAGACTGTTTGAGACATTACTCCCATGGAGGAAAGTGTGCATGGTGACTGTTGTATTCAATCCCCATGAAATTTGTGTGTTTCATCAACACTCTGATAGTCGACAGATTACAGAATGCCTCCAGATGTGCATCGGAAACTTATACTGGTCTTCATGGGAACGATCAAAGCGTAGACTGTTGAGACATTACACCCATGGAGTAAAGTGCGCGTGGTGACTGTTGTATTCAATCCCGAGGCAATTTCAGTGTTTCATCAACACTCTGATAGTCCACAGGTTACAGAATGCCTCCAGATGTGTTTCGGAAACTACTACTGGTTTTCCAGGGAACGATCAAATTGTAGACTGTTTGAGAATTACTCCCATGGAGGAAAGTGCGCATGGTGACTGTTGTATTCGACCCCGATGCAATAACTGTGTCTCATCGACACTCTGATAGTCCACAGATTAAAAAATGCTTCCAGATGTGCATCGGAAGCTACTACTGGTCTCCCAGGGAACGATCAAAGCGTAGACTGTTTGAGACATTACTTCTATGGAGGAAAGTGCACATGGTGACTGTTGTATTCAATCCCGATGCGATAACTGTGTTTCATCAACACTCTGATAGTCTACAGATTAAAAAATGCTTCCAAATGTGCATCGGAAACTACTACTGGTCTTCCAGGGAACGATCAAAGCGTAGACTGTTTGAGACATTACTACTATGGAGGAAAGTGCGCATGGTGACTGTTGTATTCAATCCCGATGCAATTTCTGTGTTTCATCAACACTCTGATATTCCACAGATTACAGAATGCCTCCAGTTGTGCATCGGAAACAACATCTGGTCTTCCAGGGAGCGATCAAAGCGTAGACACTTTGAGATACTACTCCCATGGAGGAAAGTACGAATGGGGACTGTTCTATTCAATCCCGATGCAATTTCTGTGTTTCATCAACACTCTGATAGTGCACAGATTACAGAATGCCTCCAGATGTGCATCGGAAACTACTACTGGTCTTCCAGGGGACGATCTGAGCGTAAACTCTTTGAGACATTGCTCAGATGGAGGAAAGTGCGCGTGGTGACTGTTGTATTCAATCCCGATGCAACATCTGTGTTTCATCAACACTCTGATTATCCACAGAATACACAATGGCTCCAGATGTGCATCGGAAACTACTACTGGTCTTTCTGGGAACGACCAAAGCGCAGATTGTTTGAGACATTACTCCCATGGAGGAAAGTGTGCATGGTGACTGTTGTATTCAATCCCGATGCAATTTTGGTATCATCAACACTCTAATTGTCCACAGAATACAGAATGCCTCCAGATGTGCATCGGAAACTACTACTGGTCTTCCAGGGAACGATCAAAGCGTAGACTCTTTGAGACATTACTCCCATGGAGGAAAGTGCGCATGGTGCCTGTTGTATTCAATCCCGACGCAATTTCTGTGTTCCTAAACACTCTGATATTCCACAGATTACAGAATGCCTCCAGATGTGCATCGGAAACTACTACTGGTCTTCCAGGGAACGATCAAAGCGTAGACTCTTTGAGACAATACTCCCATGGAGGTAACTGCGCATGGTGACTGTTGTATTCAATCCCGATGCAATTTCTGTGTTTCATCAGCACTCTGATGGTACGCAGATTTCAGAATGCCTCCGGATGTGCATCGGAAACTACTACTGCTCTTCCAGGGAACGATCAAAGCGTAGACTGCTTGAGACATTACTCCCATGGAGGAAAGTGCGCATGGTGACTGTTGTATTCAATCCCGATGCAATTTCTGTGTTTCATCAAAACTCTGATAGTGCACAGATTACAGAATGCATCCAGATGTGCATCGGAAACTACTACAGGTCTTCCAGGGAATGATCAAAGCGTAGACTGTTTGAGACATTACTCCCATGGAGGAAAGTGGGCATGGTAACTGTTGTATTCAATCCCGATGCAATTTCTGTGTTTCATCAACTCTCTGATAGTCCACAGATTACAGAATGCCTCCAGATGAGCATCGGAAACTACTACTGGTCTTTCAGGGAACGATGAAAGCGTAGACTGTTTGAGATATTACTCCCATGGAGGAAAGTGTGCATGGTGACTGTTGTACTGAATCTCGATGCAATTCCTGTGTTTCATCAACACACTGATAGTCCACAGATTACAGAATGACTCCAGATGTGCATCGGAAACTACTACTGGTCTTCCAGGGAACGATGAAAGCGTAGACTGTTTGAGACATTACTCCCATGGAGGAAAGTGTGCATGGTGACTGTTGTATTCAATCCCCATGAAATTTGTGTGTTTCATCAACACTCTGATAGTCGACAGATTACAGAATGCCTCCAGATGTGCATCGGAAACTTATACTGGTCTTCATGGGAACGATCAAAGCATAGACTGTTGAGACATTACACCCATGGAGTAGTGCGCATGGTGACTGTTGTATTCAATCCCGATGCGATAACTGTGTTTCATCAACACTCTGATAGTCTACAGATTAAAAAATGCTTCCAAATGTGCATCGGAAACTACTACTGGTCTTCCAGGGAACGATCAAAGCGTAGACTGTTTGAGACATTACTACTATGGAGGAAAGTGCGCATGGTGACTGTTGTATTCAATCCCGATGCAATTTCTGTGTTTCATCAACACTCTGATATTCCACAGATTACAGAATGCCTCCAGTTGTGCATCGGAAACAACATCTGGTCTTCCAGGGAGCGATCAAAGCGTAGACACTTTGAGATACTACTCCCATGGAGGAAAGTACGAATGGGGACTGTTCTATTCAATCCCGATGCAATTTCTGTGTTTCATCAACACTCTGATAGTGCACAGATTACAGAATGCCTCCAGATGTGCATCGGAAACTACTACTGGTCTTCCAGGGGACGATCTGAGCGTAAACTCTTTGAGACATTGCTCAGATGGAGGAAAGTGCGCGTGGTGACTGTTGTATTCAATCCCGATGCAACATCTGTGTTTCATCAACACTCTGATTATCCACAGAATACACAATGGCTCCAGATGTGCATCGGAAACTACTACTGGTCTTTCTGGGAACGACCAAAGCGCAGATTGTTTGAGACATTACTCCCATGGAGGAAAGTGTGCATGGTGACTGTTGTATTCAATCCCGATGCAATTTTGGTATCATCAACACTCTAATTGTCCACAGAATACAGAATGCCTCCAGATGTGCATCGGAAACTACTACTGGTCTTCCAGGGAACGATCAAAGCGTAGACTCTTTGAGACATTACTCCCATGGAGGAAAGTGCGCATGGTGCCTGTTGTATTCAATCCCGACGCAATTTCTGTGTTCCTAAACACTCTGATATTCCACAGATTACAGAATGCCTCCAGATGTGCATCGGAAACTACTACTGGTCTTCCAGGGAACGATCAAAGCGTAGACTCTTTGAGACAATACTCCCATGGAGGTAACTGCGCATGGTGACTGTTGTATTCAATCCCGATGCAATTTCTGTGTTTCATCAGCACTCTGATGGTACGCAGATTTCAGAATGCCTCCGGATGTGCATCGGAAACTACTACTGCTCTTCCAGGGAACGATCAAAGCGTAGACTGCTTGAGACATTACTCCCATGGAGGAAAGTGCGCATGGTGACTGTTGTATTCAATCCCGATGCAATTTCTGTGTTTCATCAAAACTCTGATAGTGCACAGATTACAGAATGCATCCAGATGTGCATCGGAAACTACTACAGGTCTTCCAGGGAATGATCAAAGCGTAGACTGTTTGAGACATTACTCCCATGGAGGAAAGTGGGCATGGTAACTGTTGTATTCAATCCCGATGCAATTTCTGTGTTTCATCAACTCTCTGATAGTCCACAGATTACAGAATGCCTCCAGATGAGCATCGGAAACTACTACTGGTCTTTCAGGGAACGATGAAAGCGTAGACTGTTTGAGACATTACTCCCATGGAGGAAAGTGTGCATGGTGACTGTTGTACTCAATCTCGATGCAATTCCTGTGTTTCATCAACACACTGATAGTCCACAGATTACAGAATGACTCCAGATGTGCATCGGAAACTACTACTGGTCTTCCAGGGAACGATGAAAGCGTAGACTGTTTGAGACATTACTCCCATGGAGGAAAGTGTGCATGGTGACTGTTGTATTCAATCCCCATGAAATTTGTGTGTTTCATCAACACTCTGATAGTCGACAGATTACAGAATGCCTCCAGATGTGCATCGGAAACTTATACTGGTCTTCATGGGAACGATCAAAGCATAGACTGTTGAGACATTACACCCATGGAGTAGTGCGCATGGTGACTGTTGTATTCAATCCCGAGGCAATTTCAGTGTTTCATCAACACTCTGATAGTCCACAGGTTACAGAATGCCTCCATATGTGTTTCGGAAACTACTACTGGTTTTCCAGGGAACGATCAAAGTGTAGACTGTTTGAGAATTACTCCCATGGAGGAAAGTGCGCATGGTGACTGTTGTATTCGACCCCGATGCAATAACTGTGTTTCATCGACACTCTGATAGTCCACAGATTAAAAAATGCTTCCAGATGTGCATCGGAAGCTACTACTGGTCTTCCAGGGAACGATCAAAGCGTAGACTGTTTGAGACATTACTCCTATGGAGGAAAGTGCACATGGTGACTGTTGTATTCAATCCCGATGCGATAACTGTGTTTCATCAACACTCTGATAGTCTACAGATTAAAAAATGCTTCCAGATGTGCATCGGAAACTACTACTGGTCTTCCAGGGAACGATCAAAGCGTAGTCTCGTTGAGAAATTACTCCCATGGAGGAAAGGGCGCATGGTGACTGTTGTATTTAATCCCGAGGCGATAACTGTGTTTCATCAACACTCTGATGGTCCACAGATTTCAGAATGCCACCAGATGTGCATCGGAATCTAATACTGGTCTTCCAGGGAACGATCAAAGCGTAGACTGTTTGAGACATTACTCCCATGGAGGAAAGTGCGCATGGTGACTGTTGTATTCAATCCCGATGCAATTTCTGTGTTTCATCAACACTCTGATATTCCACAGATTACAGAATGCCTCCAGTTGTGCATCGGAAACAACTTCTGGTCTTCCAGGGAGCTATCAAAGCGTAGACACTTTGAGATACTACTCCCATGGAGGAAAGTACGAATGGGGACTGTTCTATTCAATCCCGATGCAATTTCTGTGTTTCATCAACACTCTGATAGTGCACAGATTACAGAATGCCTCCAGATGTGCATCGGAAACTACTACTGGTCTTCCAGGGGACGATCTGAGCGTAAACTCTTTGAGACATTGCTCAGATGGAGGAAAGTGCGCGTGGTGACTGTTGTATTCAATCCCGATTTAATTTCTGTGTTTCATCAACAGTCTTATAGTCCACAGATTACAGAATGCCTCCAGATGCGCATCGGAAACTACTACTGGTCTTCCAGGGAACGATCAAAGCGTAGACTGTTTGAGACATTACTCCCATGGAGGAAAGAGCGCATGGTGACTGTTGTATTCAATCCCGATGAATATCTGTGTTTTATCAACAGTCTGATTGTCCATAGATTACAGAACGCCTCCAGATATGCATCGGAAACTACTACTGATCTTCCAGGGAACGATCAAAGCGTAGTCTCGTTGAGAAATTACTCCCATGGAGGAAAGGGCGCATGGTGACTGTTGTATTCACTCCCGATGCAAAAACTGTGTTTCATCAACACTCTGATAGTCCACAGATTACAGAATGCTTCCAGATATGCATCGGAAACTACTACCGGTCTTCCAGGGAACGATCTAAGCGTAGTCTCTTTGAGACATTACTCCCATGGAGGAAAGTGATCATGGTGACTGTTGTATTGAATCCGGATGCAATATCTGTATTTCATCAACACTCTGATAGTCCACAGATTACAGAATGCGTCCAGATGTGCATCGGAAACTACTACTGGTCTTCCAGGGAACGATCAAAGCGTAGACTGTTTGAGACATCACTCCCATGGAGAAAAGTGCGCATGGTGACAGTTGTATTCAATCTCGATGCAATTTCTGTGTTTCATCAACACTTTGAAGGTCCACTGATTACAGAATGCCTCCCAATATGCATCGGAAACTACTACTGGACTTCCAGGGAAAGATCAAAACGTAGACTGTTTGAGAATTACTCCCATGGTGGAAAGTGCGCATGGTGACTGTTGTACTCAATTCCGATACAATTTCTGTGTTTCATGAACACCCTGATAGTCCACAGATTACAGAATGCCTAGAGATGTACATCGGAAACTACTACTGCTCTTCCAGGGAACGATCAAAGCGTACACTGTTTGAGACATTACTCCTATGGAGGAAAGTGCGAATGTATTCACTCCCGATGCAATATCTGTGTTTCATCAACACTCTGATAGTCCACAGATTACAGAATGCTTCCAGATATGCATCGGAAACTACTACCGGTCTTCCAGGGAACGATCAAAGCGTACACTGTTTGAGACATTACTCCTATGGAGGAAAGTGCGCATGGTGACTGTTGTATTCACTCCCGATGCAATATCTGCGTTTCATCAACACTCTGATTATCCACAGAATACACAATGGCTCCAGATGTGCATCGGAAACTAATACTGGTCTTACCGGGAATGATAAAAGCGTAGACTGTTTGAGACAGTACTCCCACGGAGGAAATTGTGCATGGTGACTGTTGTATTCAATCCCGTTGCAATTTCGGTGTTTCATCAACACTCTGATAGTCCACAGATTATTGAATGCCTCCACATGTGCAACGGAAACTACTACTTGTCTTCCAAGGAGCGATCAAAGCGTAAAATGTTTCAGACATTACTCCTATGGAGGAAACTGCGCATGGTGACTGTTGTATTCACTCCCGATGCAATATCTGTGTTTCATCAACACTCTGATAGTCCACAGATTACAGAATGCTTCCAGATATGCATCGGAAACTACTAAAGGTCTTCCAGGGAACGATCAAAGCGTACACTGTTTGAGACATTACTCCTATGGAGGAAAGTGCGCATGGTGACTGTTGTATTCACTCCCGATGCAATATCTGTGTTTCATCAACACTCTGATTGTCCACAGAATACACAATGGCTCCAGATGTGCATCGGAAACTACTACTGGTCTTCCTGGGAACGATCAAAGCGCAGACTGTTTGAGACATTACTCCGATGGAGGAAAGTGTGCATGGTGACTGTTGTATTGAATCCCGATGCAATTTTGGTTTCATCAACACTCTGATAGTCCACAGAATACAGAATGCCTCCAGATGTGCATCGGAAACTACTACTGGTCTTCCAGGGAACGATGAAAGCGTAGACTGTTTGAGACATCAATCCCATGGAGGAAAGTGCACACGGTGACTGCTGTATTCACTCCCGATGCAATATCTGTGTTTCATCAACACTCTGTCCACAGATAACAGAATGGCTCCAGATGTGCATCGGAAACTACTACTGGTCTTCCTGGGAACGATCAAAGCGTAGACTGTTTGAGACATTACTCCCATGGAGGAAAGTGTGCTTGGTGACTGTTGTATTCAATCCCGATGCAATATTTGTTTCATTAACACTCTGATAGTCCACAGAATACAGAATGCCTCCAGATGTGAATCGGAAAGTACTACTGGTCTTCCAGGGAACGATCAAAGCGTAGACTCTTTGAGACATTACTCACATGGAGGAAAGTGCGCATGGTGACTGTTGTATTCAATCCCGAAGCAATTTCTGTGTTCCAAAACAATCTGATAGTCCACAGATTACAGAAAACCTCCAGATGTGCATCGGAAACTACTACTGGTCTTCCAGGGAACGATGAAGGCGTAGACTGTTTGAGACATTACTCAAATGGAGGAAAGTGCGCATGGTGACTGTTGTATACAATCTCAATGCAATTTCTGTGTTTCATCAACACTCTGATACTCCACAGATTACAGAATGCCTCCAGATGTGCATCGGAAACTACTACTGGTCTTACAGGGAAGGATGAAAGCGTAGACTGTTTGAGACATTACTCCCATGGAGGAAAGTGTGCATGGTGACTGTTGTATTCAATCCCGATGCAATTTCTGTGTTTCATCAATACTCTGATAGTCCACAGATTACAGAATGCATCCAGATCTGCATCGGAATCTTTTGCTGGTCTTCCAGGGAACGATCAAAGCGTAGACTGTTTGAGACATTACTCCCATGGAGGAAAGTGCGCAAGGTGACTGTTGTATTCAATCCCGATGCAATTTCTGTGTTTCATCATCACTCTGATGGTCCACAGATTACTGAATGCCTCCAGATGTGCATTTGAAACTACTACTGGTCTTTCAGGGAGTGATCAAAGCGTAGGCTGTTTGAGATATTACTCGCATGGAGGCAAGTGCGCATTGTGACTGTTGTATTCAATCCCGATCTGATAACTGTGTTTCATCAACACTCTGATAGTCCACAGATTACTTAATGCTTCCAGATGTGCATCGGAAACTACTACTGGTCTTCCAGGGAACGATCAAATCGTAGACTGTTTGAGACATTACTCCCATGGAGGAAAGTGCGCATGGTGACTGTTGTATTCAATCCCGAGGCAATTTCTGTGTTTCATCAACACTCTGATAGTCCACAGGTTACAGAATGCCTCCAGATGTGCATCGGAAACTACTACTGGTCTTCCAGGGAACGATCAAAGCGTAGACTGTTTGAGACATTACTCCCATGGAGGAAAGTGCGCTAGGTGACTGTTGTATTCAATCTCGATGCAATCTCTGTGTTTCATCAACACTCTGATAGTCCACAGATTACAAAATGACTCAAGATGTGCATCGGAAACTACTACTGGTCTTCCAGGGAACGATCAAAGCGTAGACTGTTTGAGACATTACTCCTATGGAGGAAAGTGCGCATGGTGACTGTTGTATTCAATCCCGATGCGATAACTGTGCTTCATAGACACTCTGATAGTCCACAGATTAAAAAATGCTTCCAGATGTGCATCGGAAACTACTACTGGTCTTCCAGGGAACGATCTAAGCGTACACTGTTTGAGACATTACTATAATGGAGGAATGTGCGCATGGTGACTGTTGTATTCAATCCCGATGCAATTTCTGTGTTTCATCAACACTCTGATAGTCCACAGATTACAAAATGAGTCAAGATGTGCAACGGAAATTACTGCAGGTCTTCCAGGGAACGATGAAAACGTAGACTGTTTGAGACATTACTCAAATGGAGGAAAGTGCGCATGGTGACTGTTGTATTCAATCTCAATGCAATTTCTGTGTTTCATCAACACTCTGATAGTCCACAGATTACAGAATGCCTCCAGATGTGCATCGGAAAATACTACTGGTCTTCCAGGGAACGATCAAAAAGTTAACTGTTTGAGACTTTACTCCCATGGAGGAAAGTGCGCATGGTGACTGTTGTATTCAATCCCGATGCAATTTCTCTTTTTCATCAACTCTCTGATCATCCACAGATTACAGAATGCCTCCAGATGTGCATCGGAAACTACTACTGGTCTTACAGGGAAGGATGAAAGCGTAGACTGTTTGAGACATTACTCCCATGGAGGAAAGTGTGCATGGTGACTGTTGTATTCAATCCCGATGCAATTTCTGTGTTTCATCAATACTCTGATAGTCCACAGATTACAGAATGCATCCAGATCTGCATCGGAAACTTTTGCTGGTCTTCCAGGGAACGATCAATGCGTAGACTGTTTGAGACATTACTCCCATGGAGGAAAGTGCGCAAGGTGACTGTTGTATTCAATCCCGATGCAATTTCTGTGTTTCATCATCACTCTGATGGTCCACAGATTACAGAATGCCTCCAGATGTGCATCGGAAACTACTACTGGTCTTACAGGGAAGGATGAAAGCGTAGACTGTTTGAGACATTACTCCCATGGAGGAAAGTGTGCATGGTGACTGTTGTATTCAATCCCGATCTGATAGCTGTGTTTCATCAACACTCAGATAGTCCACAGATTACATAATGCTTCCAGATGTGCATCGGAAACTACTACTGGTCTTCCAGGGAACGATCAAATCGTAGACTGTTTGAGACATTACTCCCATGGAGGAAAGTGCGCATTGTGACTGTTGTTTTCAATCCCGATGCGATAACTGTGTTTCATCAACACTCTGATAGTCCACAGATTACAGAATGCCTCCAGATGTGCATCGAAAACTACTACTGGTCTTCCAGGGAACGATCAAAGCGTAGACTGTTTGAGACATTACTCCCATGGAGAAAAGTGCGCTAGGTGACTGTTGTATTCAATCCCGATGCAATTTCTCTTTTTCATCAACTCTCTGATCATCCACAGATTACAGAATGCCTCCAGATGTGCATCGGAAACTACTACTGGTCTTACAGGGAAGGATGAAAGCGTAGACTGTTTGAGACATTACTCCCATGGAGGAAAGTGTGCATGGTGACTGTAGTATTCAATCCCGATGCAATTTCTGTGTTTCATCAATACTCTGATAGTCCACAGATTACAGAATGCATCCAGATCTGCATCGGAAACTTTTGCTGGTCTTCCAGGGAACGATCAAAGCGTAGACTGTTTGAGACATTACTCCCATGGAGGAAAGTGCGCAAGGTGACTGTTGTATTCAATCTCGGTGCAATTTCTGTGTTTCATCAACACTCCGATAGTCCACAGATTACAAAATGACTCAATATGTGCATCGGAAACTACTACTGGTCTTCCAGGGAACGATCAAAGCGTAGACTGTTTGAGACATTACTCCTATGGAGGAAAGTGGGCATGGTGATTGTTGTATTCAATCCCGATGGGATAACTGTGCTTCATCGACACTCTGATAGTCCACAGAATAAAAAATGCTTCCAGATGTGCATCGGAAACTACTACTGGTCTTCCAGGGAACGATCAAAGCGTAGACTGTTTGAGATACTACTCCTATGGAGGAAAGTGAACATGGTGACTGTTGTATTCAATCCCGATGCGACAACTGTGTTTCATCAACACTCTGATAGTCCACAGATTAAAAAATGCTTCCAGATGTGCATCGGAAACTACTACTGGTCTTCCAGGGAACGATCTAAGCGTACTCTGTTTGAGACATTACTATAATGGAGGAATGTGCGCATGGTGACTGTTGTATTCAATCCCGATGCAATTTCTCTTTTTCATCAACACTCTGATGGTCCACAGATTACAGAATGCCTCCAGATGTGCATCGGAAACTACTACTGGTCTTCCAGGGAACGCTCAAAGCTTAGACTCTTTGAGACATTACTCCCATGGAGGAAAGTGCGCATGGTGACTTTTGTATTCAATCCCGATGCAATTTCTGTGTTTCATCAACACTCTGATGGTCCACAGATTACAGAATGCCTCTAGATGTGCATCGGAAACTAGTACTGGTCTTCCAGGGAACGATCAAAGCGTAGTCTCTATGGAAAATTACTCCCATGGAGGAAACTGCGCATGGTGACTGTTGAATTCAATCCAGATGCAATTTCTGTGTTTCATCAACACTCTGATAGTCCACAGATTACAGAGTGGCTAAAGGTGTGCATGGGAAATTACTACTGGTCTTCCAGGGAACGATCAAAGTGTAGACTGTTTGAGAATTACTCCCATGGAGGAAAGTGCGCATGGTGACTGTTGTATTCAATTCCGATGCAATTTCTGTGTTTCATGAACACTCTGATAGTCCACAGAATTCAGAATGCCTCCAGATGTGCATCGGAAACTACTACTGGTCTACCAGGGAACGATCAAAGCGTAGACTGTTTGAGACATCACTCCCATGGAGAAAAGTGCGCATGGTGACTGTTGTATTCAATCTCGATGCAATTTCTGTGTTTCATCAACACTCTGATAGTCCACAGATTACAGAATGCCTCCAGATGTAAATCGGAAACTGCTACTTGTCTTCCAGGGTACGATCAAAACGGAGACTGTTTAAGACATTTCTCCAATGGAGGAAAGTGTGCATGGTGACTGTTGTATTCAATCCCGAGGCAATTTCTGTGTTTCATCAACACTTTGAAGGTCCACTGATTACAGAATGCCTCCAAATATGCATCGGAAACTACTACTGGACTTCCAGGGAAAGATCAAAGCGTAGAATGTTTGAGAATTACTCCCATGGTGGAAAGTGCGCATGGTGACTGTTGTATTCAATTCCGATACAATTTCTGTGTTTCATGAACACTCTGATAGTCCACAGATTACAGAATGCCTAGAGATGTGCATCGGAAACTACTACTGCTCTTCCAGGGAACGATCAAAGCGTACACTGTTTGAGACATTACTCCTATGGAGGAAAGTGCGCATGGTGACTGTTGTATTCACTCCCGATGCAATATCTGTGTTTCATCAACACTCTGATTGTCCACAGAATACACAATGGCTCCAGATGTGCATCGGAAACTACTACTGGTCTTCCTGGGAACGATCAAAGCGCAGACTGTTTGAGACATTACTCCGATGGAGGAAAGTGTGCATGGTGACTGTTGTATTCAATCCCGATGCAATTTTGGTTTCATCAACACTCTGATAGTCCACAGAATACAGAATGCCTCCAGATGTGCATCGGAAACTACTACTGGTCTTCCAGGGAACGATCAAAGCGTAGGCTGTTTGAGATATTACTCGCATTGAGGAATGTGCGCATGGTGACTGTTGTATTCAATCCCGATGCGATAACTGTGTTTCATAAACACTCAGATAGTCCACAGATTACAGAATGCTTCCAGATGTGCATGGGAAACTACTACTGGTCTTCCAGGGAACGATCTAAGCGTACTCTGTTTGAGACATTACTATAATGGAGGAATGTGCGCATGGTGACTGTTGTATTCAATCCCGATGCAATTTCTCTTTTTCATCAACACTCTGATGGTCCACAGATTACAGAATGCCTCCAGATGTGCATCGGAAACTACTACTGGTCTTCCAGGGAACGCTCAAAGCTTAGACTCTTTGAGACATTACTCCCATGGAGGAAAGTGCGCATGGTGACTTTTGTATTCAATCCCGATGCAATTTCTGTGTTTCATCAACACTCTGATGGTCCACAGATTACAGAATGCCTCTAGATGTGCATCGGAAACTAGTACTGGTCTTCCAGGGAACGATCAAAGCGTAGTCTCTATGGAAAATTACTCCCATGGAGGAAACTGCGCATGGTGACTGTTGAATTCAATCCAGATGCAATTTCTGTGTTTCATCAACACTCTGATAGTCCACAGATTACAGAGTGGCTAAAGGTGTGCATGGGAAATTACTACTGGTCTTCCAGGGAACGATCAAAGTGTAGACTGTTTGAGAATTACTCCCATGGAGGAAAGTGCGCAGGGTGACTGTTGTATTCAATTCCGATGCAATTTCTGTGTTTCATGAACACTCTGATAGTCCACAGAATTCAGAATGCCTCCAGATGTGCATCGGAAACTACTACTGGTCTACCAGGGAACGATCAAAGCGTAGACTGTTTGAGACATCACTCCCATGGAGAAAAGTGCGCATGGTGACTGTTGTATTCAATCTCGATGCAATTTCTGTGTTTCATCAACACTCTGATAGTCCACAGATTACAGAATGCCTCCAGATGTAAATCGGAAACTGCTACTTGTCTTCCAGGGTACGATCAAAACGGAGACTGTTTAAGACATTTCTCCAATGGAGGAAAGTGTGCATGGTGACTGTTGTATTCAATCCCGAGGCAATTTCTGTGTTTCATCAACACTTTGAAGGTCCACTGATTACAGAATGCCTCCAAATATGCATCGGAAACTACTACTGGACTTCCAGGGAAAGATCAAAGCGTAGAATGTTTGAGAATTACTCCCATGGAGGAAAGTGCGCATGGTGACTGTTGTATTCAATTCCGATACAATTCCTGTGTTTCATGAACACTCTGATAGTCCACAGATTACAGAATGCCTAGAGATGTGCATCGGAAACTACTACTGCTCTTCCAGGGAACGATCAAAGCGTACACTGTTTGAGACATTACTCCTATGGAGGAAAGTGCGCATGGTGACTGTTGTATTCACTCCCGATGCAATATCTGTGTTTCATCAACACTCTGATTGTCCACAGAATACACAATGGCTCCAGATGTGCATCGGAAACTACTACTGGTCTTCCTGGGAACGATCAAAGCGCAGACTGTTTGAGACATTACTCCGATGGAGGAAAGTGTGCATGGTGACTGTTGTATTCAATCCCGATGCAATTTTGGTTTCATCAACACTCTGATAGTCCACAGA
The DNA here is from genome assembly GCF_023897955.1 of Schistocerca gregaria. Lineage (NCBI taxonomy): Eukaryota > Metazoa > Arthropoda > Insecta > Orthoptera > Acrididae > Schistocerca > Schistocerca gregaria. Next base: position 1,448,982 of record NW_026061799.1, on the reverse strand, counting down.
ATACAGAATGCCTCCAGATGTGCATCGGAAACTACTACTGGTCTTCCAGGGAACGATCAAAGCGTAGGCTGTTTGAGATATTACTCGCATTGAGGAATGTGCGCATGGTGACTGTTGTATTCAATCCCGATGCGATAACTGTGTTTCATAAACACTCAGATAGTCCACAGATTACAGAATGCTTCCAGATGTGCATGGGAAACTACTACTGGTCATCCAGGGAACGATCAAAGCGTAGACTGTTTGAGACATTACTCCCATGGAGGAAAGAGGGCATGGTGACTGTTGTATTCAATCTCGATGAAATTTCTGTGTTTCATCAACACTCTGATAGTCCACAGATTACAGAATGCCTCCAGATGTGCATTCGAAACTACTACTGGTCTTCCTGGGATCGATCAATGCGTAGATTGTTTGAGACATTACTCCCATGAAGGAAAGTGCACATTGTGACTGTTGTATTCAATCCCGTTGCAATTTCTGTGTTTCATCAACACCCTAATAGTCCACAGATTATAGAATGCCTCCAGATGTGCAATGGACACTACTACTGGTCTTCCAAGGAGCGATCAAAGCGTAATGTGTTTGAGACATTACTCCCATGGAGGAAAGTGCGCATGGTGACTGTTGTATTCAATCCCGATGCAATTTCTGTGTTTCATCAACTCTCTGATAGTCCACAGATTACAGAATGCCTCCAGATGTGCATCGGAAACTACTACTGGTCTTCCAGGGAACGATGAAAGCGTAGACTGTTTGAGACATTACTCCCATGGAGGAAAGTGTGCATGGTGACTGTTGTAATCAATCCCGATGCAATTTCTGTGTTTCATCAACTCTCTGATAGACGACAGATTACAGAATGCCTCCAGATGTGCATCGGAAACTTATACTGGTCTTCCAGGGAACGAACAAAGCGTAGACTGTTGAGACATTACACCCATGGAGTAAAGTGCGCATGGTGACTGTTGTATTCAATCCCGATGAGATTTCTGTGTTTCATCAACACTCTGATAGTCCACAGATTACAGAATGCCTCCAGATGTGCATCGGAAACTACTACTGGTTTTCCAGGGAACGATCAAAGTGTAGACTTTGAGAATTACTCCCATATAGGAAAATGCGCATGGTGACTGTTGTATTCAATTCCGATGCAATTTCTGTGTTTCATGAACACTCTGATAGTCCACAGATTACAGAAAGCCTCCAGATGTGCATCGGAAACTACTACTGGTCTTCCAGGGAAAGACCATAGCGTAGACTGTTTGAGACATCAATCCCATGGAGGAAAGTGCACACGGTGACTGTTGTATTCACTCCCGATGCAATATCTGTGTTTCATCAACACTCTGTCCACAGATAACAGAATGGCTCCAGATGTGCATCGGCAACTACTACTGGTCTTCCTGGGAACGATCAAAGCGTAGACTGTTTGAGACATTACTCCCATGGAGGAAAGTGTGCTTGGTGACTGTTGTATTCAGTCCCGATGCAATTTTTGTTTCATTAACACTCTGATAGTCCACAGAATACAGAATGCCTCCAGGTGTGCATCGGAAACTACTACTGGTCTTCCAGGGAACGATCAAAGCGTAGACTCTTTGAGACATTACTCACATGGTGGAAAGTGCGCATGGTGACTGTTGTATTCAATCCCGAAGCAATTTCTGTGTTCCAAAACAATCTGATAGTCCACAGATTACAGAAAACCTCCAGATGTGCATCGGAAACTACTACTGGTCTTCCAGGGAACGATGAAGGCGTAGACTGTTTGAGACATTACTCAAATGGAGGAAAGTGCGCATGGTGACTGTTGTATACAATCTCAATGCAATTTCTGTGTTTCATCAACACTCTGATACTCCACAGATTACAGAATGCCTCCAGATGTGCATCGAAAACTACTACTGGTCTTCCAGGGAACGATCAAAGCGTAGACTGTTTGAGACATTACTCCCATGGAGGAAAGTGCGCGTGGTGACTGTTGTATCCAATCCCGTTGCAATTTCTCTTTTTCATCAACTCTCTGATCATCCACAGATTACAGAATGCCTCCAGATGTGCATCGGAAACTACTACTGGTCTTACAGGGAAGGATGAAAGCGTAGACTGTTTGAGACATTACTCCCATGGAGGAAAGTGTGCATGGTGACTGTTGTATTCAATCCCGATGCAATTTCTGTGTTTCATCAATACTCTGATAGTCCACAGATTACAGAATGCATCCAGATCTGCATCGGAAACTTTTGCTGGTCTTCCAGGGAACGATCAAAGCGTAGACTGTTTGAGACATTACTCCCATGGAGCAAAGTGCGCAAGGTGACTGTTGTATTCAATCTCGATGCAATTTCTGTGTTTCATCAACACTCTGATAGTCCACAGATTACAAAATGACTCAAGATGTGCATCGGAAACTACTACTGGTCTTCCAGGGAACGATCAAAGCGTAGACTGTTTGAGACATTACTCCTATGGAGGAAAGTGGGCATGGTGACTGTTGTATTCAATCCCGTTGGAATAACTGTGCTTCATCGACACTCTGATAGTCCACAGATTAAAAAATGCTTCCAGATGTGCATCGGAAACTACTACTGGTCTTCCAGGGAACGATCTAAGCGTACACTGTTTGAGACATTACTATAATGGAGGAATGTGCGCATGGTGACTGTTGTATTCAATCCCGATGCAATTTCTGTGTTTCAACAACACTCTGATGGTCCACAGATTACAGAATGCCTCCAGATGTGCATCGGAAACTACTACTGGTCTTCCAGGGAACGCTCAAAGCTTAGACTCTTTGAGACATTTCTCCCATGGAGGAAAGTGCGCATGATGACTATTGTATTCAATCCCGATGCAATTTCTGTGTTTCATCAACACTCTGATGGTCCACAGATTACAGAATGCCTCTAGATGTGCATCGGAAACTAGTACTGGTCTTCCACGGAACGATCAAAGCGTAGTCTCTATGTAAAATTACTCCCATGGAGGAAAGGGCGCATGGTGACTGTTGAATTCAATCCAGATGCAATTTCTGTGTTTCATCAACACTCTGATAGTCCACAGATTACAGAAAGTCTCCAGATGTGCATCGGAAACTACTACTGGTCTTCAAGGGAACGATGAAAGCGTAGACTGTTTGAGACATTACTCCCATGGAGGAAAGTGCGCATGGTGACTGTTGTATTCAATCCCGATGCGATAACTGTGTTTCATCGACACTCTGATAGTCCACAGATTAAAAAATGCTTCCAGATGTGCATCGGAAACTACTACTGGTATTCCAGGGAACGATCAAAGCATAGGCTGTTTGAGACATTACACCCATGGAGGAAAGTGCGCATGGTGACTGTTGTATCCATTCCCGAGGTAATTTCTGTGTTTCATCAACACTCTGATAGTCCACAGATTACAGAATGCCTCCAGATGTGCATCGGAAACTACTACTGGTCTTCCAGGGAACGATCAAAGTGTAGACTGTTTGAGAATTACTCCCATGGAGGAAAGTGCGCATGGTGACTGTTGTATTCAATTCCGATGCAATTTCTGTGTTTCATGAACACTCTGATAGTCCACAGATTACAGAATGCCTCCAGATGTGCATCGGAAACTACTACTGGTCTACCAGGGAACGATCAAAACGTAGACTGTTTGAGACATTACTCCTATGGAGGAAAATGCGCATGGTGACTGTTGTATTCAATCCCGATGCGATAACTGTGTTTCATCAACTCTCTGATAGTCCACAGATTAAAGAATGCTTCCACATGTGCATCGGAAACTACTACTGGTCTTCCAGGGAATGATCAAAGCGTAGACTGTATGAGACATTACTCCTATGGAGGAAAGTGCGCATGGTGACTGTTGTATTCAATCCCGATGCGATAACTGTGCTTCATCGACACTCTGATAGTCCACAGATTACAGAGTGGCTAAAGGTGTGCATGGGAAATTACTACTGGTCTTTCAGGAAGCGATCAAAGCGTAGGCTGTTTGAGATATTACTCGCATGGAGGCAAGTGCGCATTGTGACTGTTGTATTCAATCCCGATGCGATAACTGTGTTTCATCAACACTCTGATAGTCCACAGATTACAGAATGCTTCCAGATGTGCATCGGAAACTACTACTGGTTTTCCAGGGAACGATCAAAGCGTAGACTGTTTGAGACATTACTCCCATGGAGGAAAGAGCGCATGGTGACTGTTGTATTCAATCCCGAGGCAATTTCTGTGTTTCATCAACACTCTACTAGTCCACAGATTACAGAATGCCTCCAGATGTGCATCGGAAACTACTACTGGTCTTCCAGGGAACAATCAAAGTGTAGACTGTTTGAGAATTACTCCCATGGAGGAAAGTGCGCATGGTGACTGTTGTATTCAATTCCGATGCAATTTCTGTGTTCCATGAACACTCTGATAGTCCACAGAATACAGAATGACTCCAGATGTGCATCGGAAACTACTACTGGTCTACCAGGGAACGATCAAAACGTAGACTGTTTGAGACATTACTCCTATGGAGGAAAATGCGCATGGTGACTGTTGTATTCAATCCCGATGCGATAACTGTGTTTCATCAACACTCTGATAGTCCACAGATTAAAGAATGCTTCCAGATGTGCATCGGAAACTACTACTGGTCTTCCAGGGAATGATCAAATCGTACACTGTTTGAGACATTACCACAATAGAGGAATGTGCGCATGGTGACTGTTGTATTCAATCCTGATGCAATTTCTGTGTTTCATCAACACTCTGATAGTCCACAGATTACAGAATGCCTCCAGATGTGCATCGGAAACTTTTACTGGTCTTCCAGGGAACGATCAAAGCATAGGCTGTTTGAGACATTACACCCATGGAGGAAAGTGCGCATGGTGACTGTTGTATTCAATCACGAGGTAATTTCTGTGTTTCATCAACACTCTGATAGTCCACAGATTACAGAATGCCTCCAGATGTGCATCGGAAACTACTACTGGTCTTCCAGGGAACGATCAAATTGTAGACTGTTTGAGAATTACTCCCATGGAGGAAAGTGCGCATGGTGACTGTTGTATTCAATTCCGATGCAATTTCTGTGTTTCATGAACACTCTGATAGTCCACAGATTACAGAATGCCTCCAGATGTGCATCGGAAACTACTACTGGTCTACCAGGGAACGATCAAAACGTAGACCGTTTGTGACATTACTCCTATGGAGGAAAATGCGCATGGTGGCTGTTGTATTCAATCCCGATGCGATAACTGTGTTTCATCAACACTCTGATAGTCCACAGATTAAAGAATGCTTCCACATGTGCATCGGAAACTACTACTGGTCTTCCAGGGAATGATTAAAGCGTACACTGTTTGAGACATTACTACAATAGAGGAATGTGCGCATGGTGACTATTGTATTCAATCCCGATGCAATTTTTGTGTTTCATCAACACTCTGATGGTCCACAGATTACAGAAAGTCTCCAGATGTGCATCGGGAACTACTACTGGTCTTCCAGGGACGATGAAAGCGTAGACTGTTTGAGACATTTCTCCCATGGAGGAAAGTGTGCATGGTGACTGTTGTATTCAATCCCGATGAAATTTCTGTGTTTCATCAACACTCTGATAGTTAACCGATTACAGAATGCCTCAAAATGTGCATCGGAAACTTATACTGGTCTTCCAGGGAACGATCAAAGCGTAGACTGTTTGAGACATTACACCCATGGAGTAAAGTGCGCATGGTGACTGTTGTATTCAATCCCGATTCAATTTCATTGTTTCATCAACACTCTGATAGTCCACAGATTACAGAATGCCTCCAGATGTGCATCGGAAACTACTGCTGGTCGTCCAGGGAACGATCAAAGTGTAGACTGTTTGAGAATTGCTCCCATGGAGGAAAGTGCGCATGGTGACTGTTGTATTCAGTTCCGATGCAATTTCTGTGTTTCATGAACACTCTGATAGTCCACAGATTACAGAATGGCTCCAGATGTGCATCGGAAGCTACTACTGATCTTCTTGGGAACGATGAAAGCGTAAACTGTTTGAGACATTACTTCCATGGAGGGAAGTGTGCATGGTGACTGTTGTATTCAATCCCGATGCAATTTTGGTTTCATCAACACTCTCATAGTGCACAGAATACAGAATGCCTCCAGATGTGCATCGGAAACTACTACTGGTCTTCCAGGGAACGATCAAAGCGTAGACTGTTTGAGACATCACTCCCATGGAGGAAAGTGCACATGGTGACTGTTGTATTCACTCCCGATGCAATATCTGTGTTTCATCAACACTCTGATTGTCCACAGATTACAGAATGGCTCCAGATGTGCATCGGAAACTACTACTGGTCTTCCTGGGAACGATCAAAGCGTAGACTGTTTGAGACATTACTCCCATGGGGGAAAGTGTGCATGGTGACTGATGTATTCAATCCCGAAGCAATTTCTGTGTTCCTAAACACTCTGATAGTCCACAGATTACAGAATGCCTCCAGATGCGTATCGGAAACTACTACTGGTCTTCCTGAGAACGATCAAAGCGTAGACTGTTTGAGACATTACTCCCATGGAGGACACTGCGCATGGTGACTGTTGTATTCAATCCCGATGCAATTTATGTGTTTCATCAACTCTCTGATCGTCCACAGATTACAGAATGCCTCCAGATGTGCATCGGAAACTACTACTGGTCTTCCAGGGAACGATGAAAGCGTAGACTGTTTCAGATATTACTCCCATGGAGGAGAGTGTGCATGGTGACTGTTGTATTCAATCCCGATGCAATTTCTGTGTTTCATCAATACTTTGATAGTCCACAGATTACTGAATGCCTCCAGATGTGCATCGGAAACTTTTATTGGTCTTCCAGGGAACGATCAAAGCGTAGACTGTTTAAGACATTACACCCATGGAGGAAAGTGCGCATGGTGACTGTTGTATTCAATCCCGAGGCAATTTCTGTGTTTAATCAACACTCTGATAGTCCACAGATTACAGAATGCCTCCAGATGTGCATCGGAAACTACTAGTGGTCTTCCTGGGAACGATCAAAGTGTAGACTGTTTGAGGATTACTCCCATGGAGGAAAGTGCGCATGGTGACTGTTGTATTCAATTCCGATGCAATTTCTGTGTTTCATGAACACTCTGATAGTCCACAGATTACAGAATGCCTCCAGTTGTGCATAGGAAACTACTACTGGTCTTCCAGGGAACGATCAAAGCGTACACTGTTTGAGACATTACTACAACGGAGGAATGTGCGCATTTTGACTGTTGTATTCAATCCCGATGCAATTTCTGTGTTTCATCAACACTCTGATGGTCCACAGATTACAGAATGCCTCCAGATGTGCATCGGAAACTACTACTGGTCTTCCAGGAGAAGATGAAAGCGTAGACTGTTTGAGACATTACTCCCACGGATGAAAGTGTGCATGGTGACTGTTGTATTCAATCCCGATGAAATTTCTGTGTTTCATCAACACTCTGATAGTCCACAGATTACAGAATGCCTCAAGATGTGCATCGGAAACTTATACTGGTCTTCTAGGGAACGATCAAATCGTAGACTGTTTGAGACATTACACCCATGGAGTAAAGTGCGCATGGTGACTGTTGTATTCAATCCCGAGGCAATTTCTGTGTTTCATCAACACTCTGATAGTCCACAGATTACAGAATGCCTCCAGATGTGCATCGGGAACTACTGCTGGTCTTCCAGGGAACGATCAATATGTAGACTGTTTGAGAATTACTCCCATGGAGGAAAGTGCGCATGGTGACTGTTGTATTCAATTGTGATGCAATTTCTGTGTTTCATTAACACTCTGATAGTCCACAGATTACAGAATGCCTACAGATGTGCATCGGAAACTACTACTGGTCTTCCAGGGAAAGACCAAAGCGTAGACTGTTTGAGACATCACTCCAAGGGAGGAATGTGCACATGGTGACTGTTGTATTCACTCCCGAAGCAATATCTGTGTTTCATCAACACTCTGATTGTCCACAGATTACAGAATGGCTCCAGATGTGCATCGGAAACTACTACTGGTCTTCCTGGGAACGATGAAATCGTAGACTGTTTGAGACATTACTCCCATGGAGGAAAGTGTGCATGGTGACTGTTGTATTCAATCCCGATGAATTTTTGGTTTCATCAACACTCTGATGGACGACAGAATACAGAATGACTCCAGATGTGCATCGGAAACTACTACTGGTCTTCCAGGGAACGATCAAAGCGTAGACTGTTTGAGACATCACTCCCATGGAGGAAAGTGCACATGGTGACTGTTGTATTCACTCCCGATGCAATTTCTGTGTTTCATCAACACTCTGGTAGTCCACAGATTAAAAAATGCTTCTAGATGTGCATCGGAAACTACTACTGGTCTTCCAGGGAACCATTAAATCGTAGACTGTTTGAGACATTACTCCTATGGAGGAAAGTGTGCATGGTGACTGTTGTATTCAATACCGATGCGATAACTGTGTTTCATCAACACTCTGATAGTCCACAGATTAAAGAATGCTTCCAGATGTGCATCGGAAACTACTACTGGTCTTCCAGGGAACGATGAAAACGTAGACTGTTTGAGACATTACTCCCATGGAGGAAAGTGTGCATGGTGACTGTTGTATTCAATCCCGACGCAATTTCTGTGTTACATCAACTCTCTGATAGACGACAGATTACAGAATGCCTCCAGATGTGCATCGGAAACTTATACTGGTCTTCCAGGGAACGACCAACGCGTAGACTGTTGAGACATTACACCCATGGAGTAAAGTGCGCATGGTGACTGTTGTATTCAATCCCGATGAAATTTCTGTATTTCATCAACACTCTGATAGTCCACAGATTACAGAATGCCTCTAGATGTGCATCGGAAACTTATACTGGTCTTCCAGGGAACGATCAAAGCGTAGACTGTTTGAAACATTACACCCATGGAGAAAAGTGCGCATGGTGACTGTTGTATTCAATCCCGAGGCAATTTCTGTGTTTCATCAACACTCTGATAGTCCACAGATTATAGAATGCCTCCAGTTGTGCATCGGAAACTACTGCTGGTCTTCCAGGGAACGATCAAAGTGTAGACTGTTTGAGAATTACTCCCATGGAGGAAAGTGCGCATGGTGACTGTTGTATTCTATTCCGATGCAATTTCTGTGTTTCATGAACACCCTGATAGTCCACACATTACAGAATGCCTACAGATGTGCATCGGAAACTACTACTGGTCTTCCTGGGAACGATCAAAGCGTTGACTGTTTGAGACATCACTCCCATGGAGGAAAGTGCACATGGTGACTGTTGTATTCACTCCCGATGCAATATTTGTGTTTCATCAACACTCTGATAGTCCACAGATTACAGAATGCCTCCAGATGTGCATCGGAAACTACTACTGGTCTTCCTGGGAACGATCAAAGCGTAGACTGTTTGAGACATTACTCCCATGGGGGAAAGTGTGCATTGTGACTGATGTATTTAATCCCAATGCAGTTTTGGTTTCATCAACACTCTGTATTCCACAAAATACAGAAAGCCCCCAGATGCTCATCGGAAACTACTACTGGTCTTTCTGGTAACGATCAAAGCGTTGACTCTTTGAGACATTACTCCCATGGAGGAAAGTGCGCATGGTGACTGTTGTATTCAATCCCGAAGCAATTTCTGTTTTTCATAATTCTCTGATCGTCCACAGATTACAGAATGCCTCCAGATGTGCATCGGAAACTACTACTGGACTTCCAGGGAACGATGAAAGCGTAGACTGAGACATTACTCCCATGGAGGAAAGTGCGCATGGTGACTGTTGTATTCAATCTCGATGCAATTTCTGTGTTTCATCAACACTCTGATAGTCCACAGATTACAGAATGCCTCCAGATGTGCATCGGAAATTACTACTGGTCTTCCAGGGAACGATCAAAGCGTTAACTGTTTGAGACATTACTCCCATGGAGAATAGTGCGCATGGTGACTGTTGTATTCAATCCCGATGCAATTTCTGTGTTTCATCAATCCTCTGATAGTCCACAGATTACAGAATGCCTCCAGATGTGCATCGGAAACTTTTACTGGTCTTCCAGGGAACGATCAAAGCGTAGAATGTTTGAGACATTACACCCATGTAGGAAAGTGCGCATGGTGACTGTTGTATTCAATCCCGAGGCAATTTCTGTGTTTCATCAACACTCTGATAGTCCACAGATTACAGAATGCCTCCAGATGTGCATCGGAAACTACTACTGGTCTTCCAGGGAACGATCAAAGTGTAGACTGTTTGAGAATTACTCCGATGGAGGAAAGTGCGCATGGTGACTGTTGTATTCAATTCCGATGCAATTTCTGTGTTTCATGAACACTCTGATAGTCCACAGATTAAAGAATGCTTCCAGATGTGCATCGGAAACTACTACTGGTCTTCCAGGGAACGATCAAAGCGTAGACTGTTTGAGACATTACACCCATGGATTAAAGTGCGCATGGTGACTGTTGTATTCAATCCCGATGCAATTTCTGTGTTTCATCAACACTCTGGTAGTCCACAGATTACAGAACGCCTCAAGATGTGCATCGGAGACTACTACTGGTCTTCCAGGGAACGATGAAAGTGTAGACTGCTTGAGACATTACTCCCATGGAGGAAAGTGTGCATGGTGACTGTTGTATTCTATCCCGATGAAATTTCTGTATTTCATCAACACTCTGATAGTCCACAGATTACAGAATGCCTCAAGATGTGCATCGGAGACTACTACTGGTCTTCCAGGGAACGATGAAAGTGTAGACTGCTTGAGACATTACTCCCATGGAGGAAAGTGTGCATGGTGACTGTTGTATTCAATCCCGAGGCAATTTCTGTGTTTCATCAACACTCTGATAGTCCACAGATTACAGAATGCCTCCAGATGTGCATCGGAAACTACTGCTGGTCTTCCAGGGAACGATCAAAGTGTAGACTGTTTGAGAATTACTCCCATGGAGGAAAGTGCGCATGGTGACTGTTGTATTCAATTCCGATGCAATTTCTGTTTTTCATGAACACCCTGATAGTCCACAGATTACAGAATGCCTCCAGATGTGCATCGGGAACTACTGCTGGTCTTCCAGGGAACGATCAATATGTAGACTGTTTGAGAATTACTCCCATGGAGGAAAGTGCGCATGGTGACTGTTGTATTCAATTCCGATGCAATTTCTGTGTTTCATTAACACTCTGATAGTCCACAGATTACAGAATGCCTACAGATGTGCATCGGAAACTACTACTGGTCTTCCAGGGAAAGACCAAAGCGTAGACTGTTTGAGACATCACTCCAAGGGAGGAATGTGCACATGGTGACTGTTGTATTCACTCCCGAAGCAATATCTGTGTTTCATCAACACTCTGATTGTCCACAGATTACAGAATGGCTCCAGATGTGCATCGGAAACTACTACTGGTCTTCCTGGGAACGATGAAATCGTAGACTGTTTGAGACATTACTCCCATGGAGGAAAGTGTGCATGGTGACTGTTGTATTCAATCCCGATGAATTTTTGGTTTCATCAACACTCTGATGGACGACAGAATACAGAATGACTCCAGATGTGCATCGGAAACTACTACTGGTCTTCCAGGGAACGATCAAAGCGTAGACTGTTTGAGACATCACTCCCATGGAGGAAAGTGCACATGGTGACTGTTGTATTCACTCCCGATGCAATTTCTGTGTTTCATCAACACTCTGGTAGTCCACAGATTAAAAAAATGCTTCTAGATGTGCATCGGAAACTACTACTGGTCTTCCAGGGAACCATTAAATCGTAGACTGTTTGAGACATTACTCCTATGGAGGAAAGTGTGCATGGTGACTGTTGTATTCAATACCGATGCGATAACTGTGTTTCATCAACACTCTGATAGTCCACAGATTAAAGAATGCTTCCAGATGTGCATCGGAAACTACTACTGGTCTTCCAGGGAACGATGAAAGCGTAGACTGTTTGAGACATTACTCCCATGGAGGAAAGTGTGCATGGTGACTGTTGTAATCAATCCCGACGCAATTTCTGTGTTACATCAACTCTCTGATAGACGACAGATTACAGAATGCCTCCAGATGTGCATCGGAAACTTATACTGGTCTTCCAGGGAACGACCAACGCGTAGACTGTTGAGACATTACACCCATGGAGTAAAGTGCGCATGGTGACTGTTGTATTCAATCCCGATGAAATTTCTGTATTTCATCAACACTCTGATAGTCCACAGATTACAGAATGCCTCTAGATGTGCATCGGAAACTTATACTGGTCCTCCCGGGAACGATCAAAGCGTAGACTGTTTGAAACATTACACCCATGGAGAAAAGTGCGCATGGTGACTGTTGTATTCAATCCCGAGGCAATCTCTGTGTTTCATCAACACTCTGATAGTCCACAGATTACAGAATGCCTCCAGTTGTGCATCGGAAACTACTGCTGGTCTTCCAGGGAACGATCAAAGTGTAGACTGTTTGAGAATTACTCCCATGGAGGAAAGTGCGCATGGTGACTGTTGTATTCTATTCCGATGCAATTTCTGTGTTTCATGAACACCCTGATAGTCCACACATTACAGAATGCCTACAGATGTGCATCGGAAACTACTACTGGTCTTCCTGGGAACGATCAAAGCGTTGACTGTTTGAGACATCACTCCCATGGAGGAAAGTGCACATGGTGACTGTTGTATTCACTCCCGATGCAATATTTGTGTTTCATCAACACTCTGATAGTCCACAGATTACAGAATGCCTCCAGATGTGCATCGGAAACTACTACTGGTCTTCCTGGGAACGATCAAAGCGTAGACTGTTTGAGACATTACTCCCATGGGGGAAAGTGTGCATTGTGACTGATGTATTTAATCCCAATGCAGTTTTGGTTTCATCAACACTCTGATATTCCACAAAATACAGAAAGCCCCCAGATGCTCATCGGAAACTACTACTGGTCTTTCTGGGAACGATCAAAGCGTTGACTCTTTGAGACATTACTCCCATGGAGGAAAGTGCGCATGGTGACTGTTGTATTCAATCCCGAAGCAATTTCTGTTTTTCATAATTCTCTGATCGTCCACAGATTACAGAATGCCTCCAGATGTGCATCGGAAACTACTACTGGACTTCCAGGGAACGATGAAACCGTAGACTGAGACATTACTCCCATGGAGGAAAGTGCGCATGGTGACTGTTGTATTCAATCTCGATGCAATTTCTGTGTTTCATCAACACTCTGATAGTCCACAGATTACAGAATGCCTCCAGATGTGCATCGGAAATTACTACTGGTCTTCCAGGGAACGATCAAAGCGTTAACTGTTTGAGACATTACTCCCATGGAGAATAGTGCGCATGGTGACTGTTGTATTCAATCCCGATGCAATTTCTGTGTTTCATCAATCCTCTGATAGTCCACAGATTACAGAATGCCTCCAGATGTGCATCGGAAACTTTTACTGGTCTTCCAGGGAACGATCAAAGCGTAGAATGTTTGAGACATTACACCCATGTAGGAAAGTGCGCATGGTGACTGTTGTATTCAATCCCGAGGCAATTTCTGTGTTTCATCAACACTCTGATAGTCCACAGATTACAGAATGCCTCCAGATGTGCATCGGAAACTACTACTGGTCTTCCAGGGAACGATCAAAGTGTAGACTGTTTGAGAATTACTCCTATGGAGGAAAGTGCGCATGGTGACTGTTGTATTCAATTCCGATGCAATTTCTGTGTTTCATGAACACTCTGATAGTCCACAGATTAAAGAATGCTTCCAGATGTGCATCGGAAACTACTACTGGTCTTCCAGGGAACGATCAAAGCGTACACTGTTTGAGACATTACTACAATAGAGGAATGTGCGCATGGTGACTGTTGTATTCAATCCCGATGCAATTTCTGTGTTTCATCAACACTTTGATGGTCCACAGATTACAGAATGCCTCCAGATGTGCATCGGAAACTACTACTGGTCTTCCAGGGAACGATGAAAGCGTAGACTCTTTGAGACATTACTCCCATGGAGGAAAGTGTGCATGGTGACTGTTGCATTCAATCCCGATGCAATTTCTGTGTTTCATCAACACTCTGATAGTCCACACATTACAGAATGCCTCAAGATGTGCATCGGAAACTTATACTGGTTTTCCAGGGAACGATCAAAGCGTAGACTGTTTGAGACATTACACCCATGGATTAAAGTGCGCATGGTGACTGTTGTATTCAATCCCGAGGGAATTTCTGTGTTTCATCAACACTCTGGTAGTCCACAGATTACAGAACGCCTCAAGATGTGCATCGGAGACTACTACTGGTCTTCCAGGGAACGATGAAAGTGTAGACTGCTTGAGACATTACTCCCATGGAGGAAAGTGTGCATGGTGACTGTTGTACTCTATCCCGATGAAATTTCTGTATTTCATCAACACTCTGATAGTCCACAGATTACAGAATGCCTCAAGATGTGCATCGGAGACTACTACTGGTCTTCCAGGGAACGATGAAAGTGTAGACTGCTTGAGACATTACTCCCATGGAGGAAAGTGTGCATGGTGACTGTTGTATTCAATCCCGAGGCAATTTCTGTGTTTCATCAACACTCTGATAGTCCACAGATTACAGAATGCCTCCAGATGTGCATCGGAAACTACTGCTGGTCTTCCAGGGAACGATCAAAGTGTAGACTGTTTGAGAATTACTCCCATGGAGGAAAGTGCGCATGGTGACTGTTGTATTCAATTCCGATGCAATTTCTGTTTTTCATGAACACCCTGATAGTCCACAGATTACAGAATGCCTACAGATGTGCATCGGAAACTACTACTGGTCTTCCAGGGAAAGACTAAAGCGTAGACTGTTTGAGACATCACTCCAATGGAGGAAAGTGCACATGGTGACTGTTGTATTCACTCCCGAAGCAATATCTGTGTTTCATAAACACTCTGATTGTCCACAGATTACAGAATTGCTCCAGATGTGCATCGGAAACTACTACTGGTCTTCCTGGGAACGATGAAATCGTAGACTGCTTGAGACATTACTCCCATGGAGTAAAGTGTGCATGGTGACTGTTGTATTCAATCCCGATGAAATTTTGGTTTCATCAACACTCTGATAGTCCACAGAATACAGAATGCCTCCAGATGTGCATCGGAAACTACTACTGGTCTTCAAGGGAACGATCAAAGCGTAGACTGTTTGAGACATTACTCCCATGGAGGAAAGTGCGCATGGTGACTGTTGTATTCAATACCGAAGCAATTTCTGTGTTCCTATACACTCTGATAGTCCACAGATTACAGAATGCCTCCAGATGTGTATCGGAAACTACTACTGGTCTTCCTGAGAACGATCAAAGCGTAGAATGTTTGAGAATTACTCCCATGGAGGACACTGCGCATGGTGACTGTTGTATTCAATCCCAAACAATTTCTGTGATTCATAAACTCTCTGATCGTCCACAGATTACAGAATGCCTCCAGATGTGCATCGGAAACTACTACTGGTCTAGCAGGGAACGATGAAAGCGTAGACTGTTTGAGGCATTACTCCCATGGAGGAAAGTGCGCATGGTGACTGTTGTATTCAATCTCGATGCAATTTCTGTGTTTCATCAACACTCTGATAGTCCACAGATTACAGAATGCCTCCAGATGTGCATCGGAAATTACCACTGGTCTTCCAGGGAACGATCAAAGCGTTAACTGTTTGAGACATTACTCCCATGTAGGATAGTGCGCATGGTGACTGTTGTATTCAATCACGATGCAATTTCTGTGTTTCATCAACTCTCTGATCATCCACAGATTACAGAATGCCTCCAGATGTGCATCGGAAACTACTACTGGTCTTCCAGGGAACGATGAAAGCGTAGACTGTTTGAGACATTACTCCCATGGAGGAGAGTTTGCATCGTGACTGTTGTATTCAATCCCGATGCAATTTCTGTGTTTCATCAATCCTCTGATAGTCCACAGATTACCGAATGCCTCCAGATGTGCATCGGAAACTTTTACTGGTCTTCCAGGGAACGATCAAAGCGTAGAATGTTTGAGACATTACACCCATATAGGAAAGTGTGCATGGTGACTGTTGTATTCAATCCCGAGGCAATTTCTGTGTTTCATCAACACTCTGATAGTCCATAGATTACAGTATGCCTCCAGATGTGCATCGGAAACTACTACTGGTCTTCCAGGGAACGATCAAAATGTAGACTGTTTGAGAATTACTCCTATGGAGGAAAGTGCGCATGGTGACTGTTGTATTCAATTCCGATGCAATTTCTGTGTTTCATGAACACTCTGATAGTCCACAGATTACAGAATGCTTCCAGATGTGCATCGGAAACTACTACTGGTCTTCCAGGGAAAGATCAAAGCGTACACTGTTTGATACATTACTACAATAGAGGAATGTGCGCATGGTGACTGTTGTATTCAATCCCGATGCAATTTCTGTGTTTCATCAACACTCTGATGGTCCACAGATTACAGAATGCCTCCAGATGTGCATCGGAAACTACTACTGGTCTTCCAGGGAACGATGAAAGCGTAGACTGTTTGAGACATTACTCCCATGGAGGAAAGTGTGCATGGTGACTGTTGTATTAAATCCCGATGCAATTTCTGTGTTTCATCAACACCCTTATAGTCCACAGATTACAGAATGCCTCAAGATGTGCATCGGAAACTTATACTGGTTTTCCAGGGAACGATCAAAGCGTAGACTGTTTGAGACATTACACCCATGGAGTAAAGTGCGCATGGTGACTGTTGTATTCAATCCCGAGGCAATTTCTGTGTTTCATCAACACTCTGATAGTAAACAAATTACAGAATGCCTCCAGATGTGTATCGGAAACTACTACTGGTCTTCCAGGGAGCGATGAAATCGTAGACTGTTTGAGACATTACTCCCATGGAGGAAAGTGCGCATGGTGACTGTTGTATTCAATCTCGATGCAATTTCTGTGTTTCATCAACACTCTGATAGTCCACAGATTACAGAATGCCTCCAGATGTCCATCGCAAATTACTACTGGTCTTCCAGGGAACGATCAAAGCGTAAACTGTTTGAGACATTACTCCCATGGAGGAAAGTGCGCATGGTGACTGTTGTATTCAATCCCGATGCAATTTCTGTGTTTCATCATCTCTCTGATCATCCACAGATTAGAGAATGCCTCCAGATGTGCATCGGAAACTACTACTGGTCTTCCAGGGAACGATGAAAGCGTAGACTGTTTGAGACATTACTCCCATGGAGGAAAGTGTGCATGGTGACTGTTGTATTCCATCCCGATGCAATTTCTGTGTTTCATCAATACTCTGATAGCCCACAGATTACAGAATGGCTCCAGATGTGCATCGGAAACTACTACTGGTCTTCCAGGGAACGATCAAAGCGTAGGCTGTTCGAGATTTTACTCGCATTGAGGAAAGTGCGCATGGTGACTGTTGTATTCAATCCCCATGCGATAACTGTGTTTCATCGACACCCTGATAGTCTACAGATTAAAAAATGCTTCCAAATGTGCATCGGAAACTACTACTGGTCTTCCAGGGAACGATCAAATCTTAAGCTGTTTGAGAGATTACACCCATGGAGGAAAGTGCGCATGGTGACTGTTGTATTCAATCTCGATGCAATTTCTGTGTTTCATCAACACTCTGATAGTCCACAGATTACAAAATGACTCAAGATGTGCAACGGAAATTACTACTGGTCTTCCTGGGAACGATCAAAGCGTAGACTGTTTAAGACATTACTCCCCTTGGAGGAAAGTGTGCATGGTGACTGTTGTATTCAATCCCGATGCAATTTTGGTTTCATCAACACTCTCGTAGTCCACAGATTACAGAATGCCTCCAGATGTGCATCGGCAACTACTACTGGTCTTCCAGGGAACGATCAAGGCGTAAACTGTTTGAGACAATACTCCCATGGAGGAAAGTGCGCATGGTGACTGTTGTATTCAATCCTGAAGCAATTTCTGTGTTCCTAAACACTCTGATAGTCCACAGATTACAGAATGCCTCCAGATGTGTATCGGAAACTACTACTGGTCGTCCTGGGAACGATCAAAGCGTAGACTGTTTGAGACATTACTCCCATGGAGGAAACTGCGCATGGTGACTGTTGTATTCAATCCCGATGCTATTTCTTTGTTTTATCAACAATCTGATGGTCCACAGATTACAGAATGCCTACAGATGTGCATCGGAGACTACTACTGGTTTTCCAGGGAACGATCAAATCGTAGACTCTTTGAGACATTACACCCATGGAGGAAAGTGCACATGGTAACTGTTGTATTCAATCCTGATGCAATTTCTATGTTTTATCAACACTCTAATAGTCCACAGATTACAGAATGCCTCCAGATGTGCATCGGAAACTACTACTGGTCTTCCAGGGAAAGACCAAAGCGTAGACTGTTTGAGACATTACTCCCATGGGGGAAAGTGTGCATGATGACTGTTGTATTCAATCCCGATGATATTTTGGTTTCATCAACACTCTAATAGTCCACAGATTACAGAATGGCTCCAGATGTGCATTGGAAACTACTACTGGTCTTCCTGGGAACGATCAAAGCGTAGAGTGTTTGAGACATTACTCCCATGGAGGATAGTGCGCATGGTGACTGTTGTATTCAATCCCGCAGATATTTCTGTGTTCCTAAACACTCTTATAGTCCACAGATTACAGAATGCCTCCAGATGTGTATCGGAAACTACTAGTGGTCTTCCTGAGAACGATCAAAGCGTAGACTGTTTGAGACATTACTCCCATGGAGGAAAGTGCGCATGGTGACTGTTGTATTCAATCTCGATGCAATTTCTGTGTTTCATCAACACTCTGATAGTCCTCAGATTACAGAATGCCTCCAGATGTGCATCGGAAACTACTACTGGTCTTCCAGGGAACGATCAAAACGTAGACTGTTTGAGACACTACTCCTATGGAGGAAAGTGCGCATGCTGACTGTTGAATTCAATCCCGAAGCAATAACTGTATTTCATCGACACTATGACAGTCCACAGATAATAAAATGCTTCCAGATGTGCATCGGAAACTACTACTGGTCTTCCAGGGAACGATCAAAGCGTAGACTGTTTGAGACATTACTCCTATGGAGTAAAGTGCGCATGGTGACTGTTGTATTCAATCCCGATGCGATAACTGTGTTTCATCAACACTCTGATAGTCCACAGATTAAAAAATGCTTCTAGATGTGCATCGGAAACTACTACTGGTCTTCCAGGGAACGATCAAAGCGTACACTGTTTGAGACATTACTACAATAGAGGAATGTGCGCATGGTGACTGTTCCATTCAATCCCGATGCAATTTCTGTGTTTCATCAACACTCTGATTGTCCACAGATTACAGAATGCCTCCAGATGTGTATCGGAAACTACTATTGGTCTTCCAGGGAACGATCAAAGCGTAAACTGTTTGAGACATTACTCCCATGGAGGAAAGTGCGCATGGTGACTGTTGTATTCAATCCCGATGCAATTTCTGTGTTTCATCAACTCTCCGATCATCCACAGATTACAGAATGCCTCCAGATGTGCATCGGAAACTACTACTGTTCTTCCAGGGAACGATGAAAGCGTAGACTGTTTGAGACATTACTCCCATGGAGGAAAGTGTGCGTGGTGAGTGTTTTATTCAATCCCGATGCAATTTCTGTGTTTCATCAATACTCTGATAGTCCACAGATTACAGAATAGCTCCAGATGTGCATCGGAAACTACTACTGGTCTTCCAGGGAACGATCAAAGCGTAGGCTGTTCGAGATAATACTCGCATTGAGGAAAGTGCGCATGGTGACTGTTGTATTCAATCCCCATGCGATAACTGTGTTTCATCGACACTCTGATAGTCCACAGATAAAAAATGCTTCCAAATGTGCATCGGAAACTACTACTGGTCTTCCAGGGAACGATCAAAGCGTAAACTGTTTGAGACATTACACCCATGGAGGAAAGTGCGCATGGTGATTCTTGTATTCAATCTCGGTGCAATTTCTGTGTTTCATCAACACTCTGATAGTCCACAGATTACAAAATGACTCAAGATTTGCAACGGAAATTACTACTGGTCTTCCTGGGAACGATCAAAGCGTAGACTGTTTGAGACATTACTCACCTTGGAGGAAAGTGTGCATGGTGACTGTTGTATTCAATCCCGATGCAATTTTTTTTTCACCAACACTCTAGTAGTCCACAGATTACAGAATGCCTCCAGATGTGCATCGGCAACTACTACTGGTCTTCCAGGGAACGATTAAATCGTAGGCTGTTTGAGATATCACTCGCATTGAGGAAAGTGTGCACGGTGACTGTTGTATTCAATCCCGATGCGATAACTGTGTTTCATCAACACTCTGATAGTCCACAGATTAAAAAATGCTTCCAGATGTGCATCGGAAACTAATACTGGTCTTCCAGGGAACGATCAAAGCGTACACTGTTTGAGACATTACTACCATGGAGGAATGTGCGCATGGTGACTGTTGTATTCAATCCCGATGCAATTTCTGTGTTTCATCAACACTCTGATAGTCCACAGATTACAGAATGCCTCCAGATGTGCATCGGAACTACTACTGGTCTTCGAGGGAACGATCAAAGCGTAGACTGTTTGAGACATCACTCCCACGGAGGAAAGTGCGAAAGGTGACTGTTGTATTCAACCCCGATGCAATTTCTGTGTTTCAACAACACTCAGAGAGTCCACAGATTACAGGATGCCTCCAGATGTGCATCGGAAACTACTACTGGTCTTCCAGGGAACGATCAAAGCGTAAACTGTTTGAGACAATACTCCCATGGAGGAAAGTGCGCATGGTGACTGTTGTATTCAATCCCGAAGCAATTTCAGTGTTCCTAAACACTCTGAGTGTCCACAGATTACAGAATGCCTCCAGATGTGTATCGGAAACTACTACTGGTCGTCCTGGGAACGATCAAAGCGTAGACTGTTTGAGACATTACTCCCATGGAGGAAAGTGTGCATGATGACTGTTGTATTCAATCCCGATGCCATTTCTGTGTTTCATCAATACTCTGATAGTCCACAGATTACAGAATGCCTCCAGATGTACATCGGACACTTTTACTGGTCTTCCAGGGAACGATCAAAGAGTAGACTGTTTGAGACATTACACCCATGGAGGAAAGTGCGCATGGTGACTGTTGTATTCAATCCCGAGGCAATTTCTGTGTTTCATCAACACTCTGATAGTCCACAGATTACAGAATGCCTCCAGATGTGCATCGGAAACTACTACTGGTCTTCCAGGGAACGATCAAAACGTAGACTGTTTGAGACATTACTCCTATGGAGGAAAGTGCGCATGCTGACTGTTGTATTTAATCCCGATGCGATAACTGTATTTCATCGACACTATGATAGTCCACAGATTAAAAAATGCTTCCAGATGTGCATCGGAAACTACTACTGGTCTTCCAGGGAACGATCAAAGCGTAGACTGTTTGAGACATTACTCCTATAGAGTAATGTGCGCATGGTGACTGTTGTATTCAATCCCGATGCGATAACTGTCTTTCATCAACACTCTGATAGACCACAGATTAAAAAATGCTTCCAGATGTCCATCGGAAACTACTACTGGTCTTCCAGGGAACGATCAAAGCGTAGACTGTTTGAGACATTACTCCCATGGAGGAAAGTGTGCATGGTGACTGTTGTATTCAATCCCGATGCAATTTCTGTGTTTCATCAATACTCTGATAGTCCACAGAATACAGAAAGCCTCCAGATGTGTATCGGAAACTACTACTGGTCTTCCTGACAACGATCAAATCGTAGACTGTTTGAGACATCACTCCCATGGAGGAAAGTGCACATGGTGACTGTTGTATTAACTCCCGATGCAATATCTGTGTTTCATCAACACTCTGATTGTCCACAGATTACAGAATGGCTCCAGATGTGCATCGGAAAGTACTACTGGTCTTCCTGGGAACGATCAAAGCGTAGACTGTTTGAGACATTACTCCCATGGAGGAAAGTGCGCATGGTGACTGTTCCATTCAATCCCGCAGAAATTTCTGTGTTCCTAAACACTCTTATGGTCCACAGATTACAGAATGCCTCCAGATGTGTATCGGAAACTACTAGTGGTCTACCTGAGAACGATCAAAGCGTAGACTGTTTGAGACATTACTCCCATGGAGGAAACTGTGCATGGTGACTGTTGTATTCAATCCCGATGTAATTTCTGTGTTTCGTCAACTCTCTGATCATCCACAGATTACAGAATGCCTCCAGATGTGCATCGGAAACTACTACTGGCATTCCAGGGAACGATGAAAGCGTAGACTGTTTGAGACATTACTCCCATGAAGGAAAGTGCGCATGGTGACTGTTGTATTCAATCTCGATGCAATTTCTGTGTTTCATCAACACTCTGATAGTCCACAGATTACAGAACGCCTCCAGATGTGCATCGGAAACTACTACTGGTCTTCCAGGGAACGATCAAAACGTAGACTGTTTGAGACATTACTCCTATGGAGGAAAGTGCGCATGCTGACTGTTGTATTCAATCCCGATGCGATAACTGTATTTCATCGACACTATGATAGTCCACAGATTAAAAAATGCTTCCAGATGTGCATCGGAAACTACTACTGGTCTTCCAGGGAACGATCAAAGCGTAGACTGTTTGAGACATTACTCCTATGGAGTGAAGTGCGCATGGTGACTCTTGTATTCAATCCCGATGCGATAACTGTGTTTCATCAACACTCTGATAGTCCACAGATTAAAAAATGCTTCCAGATGTGCATCGGAAAGTACTACTGGTCTTCCAGGGAACGATCAAAGCGTACACTGTTTGAAAAATAACTACTATAGAGGAATGTGCGCATGGTGACTGTTGCATTCAATCCCGATGCAATTTCTGTGTTTCATCAACACTCTGATTGTCCACAGATTACAGAATGCCTCCAGATGTGTATCGGAAACTACTATTGGTCTTCCAGGGAACGATCAAAGCGTAAACTGTTTGAGACATTACTCCCATGGAGGAAAGTGCGCATGGTGACTGTTGTTTTAAATCCCGATGCAATTTCTGTGTTTCATCAACTCTCTGATCATCCACAGATTACAGAATGCCTCCAGATGTGCATCGGAAACTACTACTGGTCTTCCAGGGAACGATGAAAGCGTAGACTGTTTGAGACATTACTCCCATGGAGGAAAGTGTGCATGGCGACTGTTGTATTCAATCCCGATGCAATTTCTGTGTTTCATCAATACTCTGATAGTCCACAGATTACAGAATGGCTCCAGATGTGCATCGGAAACTACTACTGGTCTTCCAGGGAACGATCAAAGCGTAGGCTGTTCGAGATATTACTCGCATTGAGGAAAGTGCGCATGGTGACTGTTGTATTCAATCCCCATGCGATAACTGTGTTTCATCGACACTCTGATAGACCACAGATTAAAAAATGCTTCCAAATGTGCATCGGAAACTACTACTGGTCTTCCAGGGAACGATCAAAGCGTAAACAGTTTGAGACATTACACCCATGGAGGAAAGTGCGCATGGTGTCTGTTGTATTCAATCTCGATGCAATTTCTGTGTTTCATCAACACCCTGATAGTCCACAGATTACAAAATGACTCAAGATGTGCAACGGAAATTACTACTGGTCTTCCTGGGAACGATCAAAGCGTAGCTGTTTGAGACATTACTCCCCTTAAAGGAAAGTGTGCATGGTGACTGTTGTATTCAATCCCGATGCAATTTTTTTTTATCAACACTCTGGTAGTCCACAGATTACAGAATGCCTCCAGATGTGCATCGGCAACTACTACTGGTCTTCCAGGGAACGATCAAAACGTAGACTGTTTGAGACATTACTCCTATGGAGGAAAGTGCGCATGCTGACTGTTGTATTCAATCCCGATGCGGTAACTGTATTTCATCGACACTATGATAGTCCACAGATTAAAAAATGCTTCCAGATGAGCATCGGAAACTACTACTGGTCTTCCAGGGAACGATCAAAGCGTACACTGTTTGAGACATTACTACAATAGAGGAATGTGCGCATGGTGACTGTCCCATTCAATCCCGATGCAATTTCTGCGTTTCATCAACACTCTGATTGTCCACAGATTACAGAATGCCTCCAGATGTGTATCGGAAACTACTATTGGTCTTCCTGGGAACGATCAAAGCGTAAACTGTTTGAGACATTACTCCCATGGAGGAAAGTGCTCATGGTGACTGTTGTATTCAATCCCGATGCAATTTCTGTGTTTCATCAACTCTCTGATCATGCACAGATTACAGAATGCCTCCAGATGTGCATCGGAAACTACTACTGGTTCTCCAGGGAAAGACCAAATCGTAGACTGTTTGAGACATCACTCCCACAGAGGAAAGTGCACATCGTGACTGTTGTATTCACTCCTGATCCAATATCTGTGTTTCATCAACACTCTGATTGTCCACAGATTAAAAAATGCTTCCAGATGTGCATCGGAAACTACTACTGGTCTTCCAGGGAACGATCAAAGCGTAGACTGTTTGAGACATTACTCCCATGGAGGAAAGTGTGCATGGTGACTGTTGTATTCAATCCCGATGCAATTTCTGTGTTTCATCAATACTCTGATAGTCCAGAGATTACAGAATGGCTCCAGATGTGCATCGGAAACTACTACTGGTCTTCCAGGGAACGATCAAAGCGTAGGCTGATCGAGATATTACACTCATTGAGGAAAGTGCGCATGGTGACTGTTGTATTCAATCCCGATGCAATTTTGGTTTCATCAACACTCTGGTAGTCCACAGATTACAGAATGCCTCCAGATGTGCATCGGCAACTACTACTGGTCTTCCAGGGGACGATCAATTCGTAAACAAGTTTGAGACAATACTCCCATGGAGGAAAGTGCGCATGGTGACTGTTGTATTCAATCCTCAAGGAATTTCTGTGTTCCTAAACACTCTGATAGACCACAGATTACAGAATGCCTCCAGATGTGTATCGGAAACTACTACTGGTCGCCCTGGGAACGATCAAAGCGTAGACTGTTTGAGACATTACTCCCATGGAGGAAACTGCGCATGGTGACTGTTGTATTCAATCCCGATGTTATTTCTTTGTTTTATTAACACTCTGATGGTCCACAGATTACAGAATGCCTACAGATGTGCATCGGAAACTACTACTGGTTTTCCAGGGAACGATCAAATCGTAGACTGTTTGAGACATTACACCCATGGAGGAAAGTGCGCATGGTAACTGTTGTATTCCATCCTGATGCAATTTCTGTGTTTCATTAACACTCTTATAGTCCACAGATTACAGAATGCCTCCAGATTTGCATCGGAAACTACTACTGGTCTTCCAGGGAAAGACCAAAGCGTAGACTGTTTGAGACATTACTCCCATGGGGGAAAGTGTGCATGATGACTGTTGTATTCAATCCCGATGCTATTTTGGTATCATCAACACTCTGATAGTCCACAGAATACAGAAAGCCTCCAGATGTGTATCGGAAACTACTACTGGTCTTCCTGACAACGATCAAAGCGTAGACTGTTTGAGACATCACTCCCATGGAGGAAAGTGCACATGGTGACTGTTGTATTCACTCCCGATGCAATATCTGTGTTTCATCAACACTCAGATTGTCCACAGATTACAGAATGGCTCCAGATGTGCATCGGAAGGTACTACTGGTCTTCCTGGGAACGATCAAAGCGTAGACTGTTTGAGACATTACTCCCATGGAGGAAATTGCGCATGGTGACTGTTGCATTCAATCCCGCAGAAATTTCTGTGTTCCTAAACACTCTTATAGTCCACAGATTACAGAATGCCTCCAGATGTGTATCGGAAACTACTAGTGGTCTTCCTGAGAACGATCAAAGCGTAGACTGTTTGAGACATTACTCCCATGGAGGAAACTGCGCATGGTGACTGTTGTATTCAATCCCGATGTAATTTCTGTGTTTCATCAACTCTCTGATCATCCACAGATTACAGAATGCCTCCAGATGTGCATCGGAAACTACTACTGGCATTCCAGGGAACGATGAAAGCGTAGACTGTTTGAGATATTACTCCCAAGAAGGAAAGTGCGCATGGTGACTGTTGTATTCAATCTCGATGCAATTTCTGTGTTTCATCAACACTCTGATAGTCCACAGATTACAGAATGCCTCCAGATGTGCATCGGAAACTACTACTGGTCTTCCAGGGAACGATCAAAACGTAGACTGTTTGAGACATTACTCCTATGGAGGAAAGTGCGCATGCTGACTGTTGTATTCAATCCCGATGCGATAACTGTATTTCATCGACACTATGATAGTCCACAGATTGAAAAATGCTTCCAGATGTGCATCGGAAACTACTACTGGTCTTCCAGGGAACGATCAAAGCGTAGACTGTTTGAGACATTACTCCTATGGAGTGAAGTGCGCATGGTGACTCTTGTATTCAATCCCGATGCGATAACTGTGTTTCATCAACACTCTGATAGTCCACAGATTAAAAAATGCTTCCAGATGTGCATCGGAAAGTACTACTGGTCTTCCAGGGAACGATCAAAGCGTACACTGTTTGAGACATAACTACTATAGAGGAATGTGCGCATGGTGACTGTTGCATTCAATCCCGATGCAATTTCTGTGTTTCATCAACACTCTGATTGTCCACAGATTACAGAATGCCTCCAGATGTGTATCGGAAACTACTATTGGTCTTCCAGGGAACGATCAAAGCGTAAACTGTTTGAGACATTACTCCCATGGAGGAAAGTGTGCATGGCGACTGTTGTATTCAATCCCGATGCAATTTCTGTGTTTCATCAATACTCTGATAGTCCACAGATTACAGAATGGCTACAGATGTGCATCGGAAACTACTACTGGTCTTCCAGGGAACGATCAAAGCGTAGGCTGTTCGAGATATTACTCTCATTGAGGAAAGTGCGCATGGTGACTGTTGTATTCAATCCCGATGCAATTTTGGTTTCATCAACACTCTTATAGTCCACAGATTACAGAATGCCTCCAGATGTGTATCGGAAACTACTAGTGGTCTTCCTGAGAACGATCAAAGCGTAGACTGTTTGAGACATTACTCCCATGGAGGAAAGTGCGCATGGTGACTGTTGTATTCAATCCTGAAGGAATTTCTGTGTTCCTAAACACTCTGATAGTCCACAGTTTACAGAATGCCTCCAGATGTGTATCGGAAACTACTACTGGTCGCCCTGGGAACGATCAAAGCGTAGACTGTTTGAGACATTACTCCCATGGAGGAAACTGCGCATGGTGACTGTTGTATTCAATCCCGATGTTATTTCTTTGTTTTATTAACACTCTGATGGTCCACAGATTACAGAATGCCTACAGATGTGCATCGGAAACTACTACTGGTTTTCCAGGGAACGATCAAATCGTAGACTGTTTGAGACATTACACCCATGGAGGAAAGTGCGCATGGTAACTGTTGTATTCCATCCTGATGCAATTTCTGTGTTTCATTAACACTCTTATAGTCCACAGATTACAGAATGCCTCCAGATTTGCATCGGAAACTACTACTGGTCTTCCAGGGAAAGACCAAAGCGTAGACTGTTTGAGACATTACTCCCATGGGGGAAAGTGTGCATGATGACTGTTGTATTCAATCCCGATGCTATTTTGGTATCATCAACACTCTGATAGTCCACAGAATACAGAAAGCCTCCAGATGTGTATCGGAAACTACTACTGGTCTTCCTGACAACGATCAAAGCGTAGACTGTTTGAGACATCACTCCCATGGAGGAAAGTGCACATGGTGACTGTTGTATTCACTCCCGATGCAATATCTGTGTTTCATCAACACTCAGATTGTCCACAGATTACAGAATGGCTCCAGATGTGCATCGGAAGGTACTACTGGTCTTCCTGGGAACGATCAAAGCGTAGACTGTTTGAGACATTACTCCCATGGAGGAAAGTGCGCATGGTGACTGTTGCATTCAATCCCGCAGAAATTTCTGTGTTCCTAAACACTCTTATAGTCCACAGATTACAGAATGCCTCCAGATGTGTATCGGAAACTACTAGTGGTCTTCCTGAGAACGATCAAAGCGTAGACTGTTTGAGACATTACTCCCATGGAGGAAACTGCGCATGGTGACTGTTGTATTCAATCCCGATGTAATTTCTGTGTTTCATCAACTCTCTGATCATCCACAGATTACAGAATGCCTCCAGATGTGCATCGGAAACTACTACTGGCATTCCAGGGAACGATGAAAGCGTAGACTGTTTGAGACATTACTCCCAAGAAGGAAAGTGCGCATGGTGACTGTTGTATTCTATCTCGATGCAATTTCTGTGTTTCATCAACACTCTGATAGTCCACAGATTAAAAAATGCTTCCAGATGTGCATCGGAAAGTACTACTGGTCTTCCAGGGAACGATCAAAGCGTACACTGTTTGAGACATAACTACTATAGAGGAATGTGCGCATGGTGACTGTTGCATTCAATCCCGATGCAATTTCTGTGTTTCATCAACACTCTGATTGTCCACAGATTACAGAATGCCTCCAGATGTGTATCGGAAACTACTATTGGTCTTCCAGGGAACGATCAAAGCGTAAACTGTTTGAGACATTACTCCCATGGAGGAAAGTGTGCATGGCGACTGTTGTATTCAATCCCGATGCAATTTCTGTGTTTCATCAATACTGTGATAGTCCACAGATTACAGAATGGCTACAGATGTGCATCGGAAACTACTACTGGTCTTCCAGGGAACGATCAAAGCGTAGGCTGTTCGAGATATTACTCGCATTGAGGAAAGTGCGCATGGTGACTGTTGTATTCAATCCCCATGCGATAACTGTGTTTCATCGACACTCTGATAGACCACAGATTAAAAAATGCTTCCAAATGTGCATCGGAAACTACTACTGGTCTTCCAGGGAACGATCAAAGCGTAAACTGTTTGAGACATTACACCCATGGAGGAAAGTGCGCATGGTGACTGTTGTCTTCAATCTCGATGCAATTTCTGTGTTTCATCAACACTCTGATAGTCCGCAGATTACAAAATGACTCAAGATGTGCAACGGAAATTACTACTGGTCTTCCTGGGAACGATCAAAGCGTAGACTCTTTGAGACATTACTCCCCTTGGAGGAAAGTGTGCATGGTGACTGTTGTATTCAATCCCGATGCAATTTTTTTTTTATCAACACTCTGGTAGTCCACAGATTACAGAATGCCTCCAGATGTGCATCGGCAACTACTACTGGTCTTCCAGGGAACGGTCAAAACGTAGACTGCTTGAGACATTACTCCTATGGAGGAAAGTGCGCATGCTGACTGTTGTATTCAATCCCGATGCGGTAACTGGATTTCATCGACACTATGATAGTCCACAGATTACAGAATGCCTCCAGATGAGCATCGGAAACTACTACTGGTCTTCCAGGGAACGATCAAAGCGTAAACTGTTTGAGACATTACTACAATAGAGGAATGTGCGCATGGTGACTGTTCCATTCAATCCCGATGCAATTTCTGCGTTTCATCAACACTCTGATTGTCCACAGATTACAGAATGCCTCCAGATGTGTATCGGAAACTACTATTGGTCTTCCTGGGAACGATCAAAGCGTAAACTGTTTGAGACATTACTCCCATGGAGGAAAGTGCGCATGGTGACTGTTGTATTCAATCCCGATGCAATTTCTGTGTTTCATCAACTCTCTGATCATGCACAGATTACAGAATGCCTCCAGATGTGCATCGGAAACTACTACTGGTTCTCCAGGGAAAGACCAAATCGTAGACTGTTTGAGACATCACTCCCATAGAGGAAAGTGCACAACGTGACTGTTGTATTCACTCCTGATCCAATATCTGTGTTTCATCAACACTCTGATTGTCCACAGATTACAGAATGCCTCCAGATGTGTATCGGGAACTACTACCGGTCTTCCTGAGAACGATCAAAGCGTAGACTGTTTGAGACATTACTCCCATGGAGGAAACTGCGCATTGTGACTGTTATATTCAATCAAGATGCATTTTCTGTGTTTCATCAACTCTCTGATCGTCCACAGATTACAGAATGCCTTCAGATGTGCATCGGAAACTACTACTGGTGTTCCAGGGAACGATGAAAGCGTAGACTGTTTGAGACATTACTCCCATAAAGGAAAGTGCGCATGGTGACTGTTGTATTCAATCTCAATGCAATTTCTGTGTTTCATCAACACTCTGATAGTCCACTGATTACAGAATGCCTCCAGATGTGCATCGGAGATTACTACTGGTCTTCCAGGGAATGATCAAAGCGTACACTGTTTGAGACATTACTCCCATGGAGGAAAGTGCTCATGGTGACTGTTGTATTCAATCCCGATGCAATTTCTGTGTTTCATCAACTCTCTGATAGTCCACAGATTACAGAATGCCTCCAGATGTGCATCGGAAACTACTACTGGTCTTCCAGGGAACGATGAAAGCGTAGACTGTTTGAGACATTACTCCCATGGAGGAAAGTGTGCATGGTGACTGTTGTATTCAATCTCGATGCAATTTCTGTGTTTCATCAACACTCTGATAGTCCACAGATTACAGAATGCCTCCAGATGTGCATCGGAAACTACTACTGGTCTTCCAGGGAACGATCAAAACGTAGACTGTTTGAGACATTACTCCTATGGAGGAAAGTGCGCATGCTGACTGTTGTATTCAATCCCGACGCGATAACTGTATTTCATCGACACTATGATAGTCCACAGATTAAAAAATGCTTCCAGATGTGCATCGGAAACTACTACTGGTCTTCCAGGGAACGATCAAAGCGTAGACTGTTTGAGACATTACTCCTATGGAGTGAAGTGCGCATGGTGACTCTTGTATTCAATCCCGATGCGATAACTGTGTTTCATCAACACTCTGATAGTCCACAGATTAAAAAATGCTTCCAGATGTGCATCGGAAAGTACTACTGGTCTTCCAGGGAACGATCAAAGCGTACACTGTTAAAGAGATAACTACTATAGAGGAATGTGCGCATGGTGACTGTTGCATTCAATCCCGATGCAATTTCTGTGTTTCATCAACACTCTGATTGTCCACAGATTACAGAATGCCTCCAGATGTGTATCGGAAACTACTATTGGTCTTCCAGGGAACGATCAATGCGTAAACTGTTTGAGACATTACTCCCATGGAAGAAAGTGCGCATGGTGACTGTTGTTTTAAATCCCGATGCAATTTCTGTGTTTCATCAACTCTCTGATCATCCACAGATTACAGAATGCCTCCAGATGTGCATCGGAAACTACTACTGGTCTTCCAGGGAACGATGAAAGCGTAGACTGTTTGAGACATAACTCCCATGGAGGAAAGTGTGCATGGCGACTGTTGTATTCAATCCCGATGCAATTTCTGTGTTTCATCAATACTCTGATAGTCCACAGATTACAGAATGGCTACAGATGTGCATCGGAAACTACTACTGGTCTTCCAGGGAACGATCAAAGCGTAGGCTGTTCGAGATATTACTCGCATTGAGGAAAGTGCGCATGGTGACAGTTGTATTCAATCCCCATGCGATAACTGTGTTTCATCGACACTCTGATAGACCACAGATTAAAAAATGCTTCCAAATGTGCATCGGAAACTACTACTGGTCTTCCAGGGAACGATCAAAGCGTAAACTGTTTGAGACATTACACCCATGGAGGAAAGTGCGCATGGTGACTGTTGTCTTCAATCTCGATGCAATTTCTGTGTTTCATCAACACTCTGATAGTCCGAAGATTACAAAATGACTCAAGATGTGCAACGGAAATTACTACTGGTCTTCCTGGGAACGATCAAAGCGTAGACTGTTTGAGACATTACTCCCCTTGGAGGAAAGTGTGCATGGTGACTGTTGTAATCAATCCCGATGCAATTTTTTTTTATCAACACTCTGGTAGTCCACAGATTACAGAATGCCTCCAGATGTGCATCGGCAACTACTACTGGTCTTCCAGGGAACGATCAAAACGTAGACTATTTGAGACATTACTCCTATGGAGGAAAGTGCGCATGCTGACTGTTGTATTCAATCCCGATGCGGTAACTGTATTTCATCGACACTATGATAGTCCACAGATTAAAAAATGCTTCCAGATGAGCATCGGAAACCACTACTGGTCTTCCAGGGAACGATCAAAGCGTGAGCTGTTTGAGACATTACTACAATAGAGGAATGTGCGCATGGTGAATGTTCCATTCAATCCCGATGCAATTTCTGCGTTTCATCAACACTCTGATTGTCCACAGATTACAGAATGCCTCCAGATGTGTATCGGAAACTACTATTGGTCTTCCTGGGAACGATCAAAGCGTAAACTGTTTGAGACATTACTCCCATGGAGGAAAGTGCGCATGGTGACTGTTGTATTCAATCCCGATGCAATTTCTGTGTTTCATCAACTCTCTGATCATGCACAGATTACAGAATGCCTCCAGATGTGCATCGGAAACTACTACTGGTTCTCCAGGGAAAGACCAAATCGTAGACTGTTTGAGACATCACTCCCATAGAGGAAAGTGCACATCGTGACTGTTGTATTCACTCCTGATCCAATATCTGTGTTTCATCAACACTCTGATTGTCCACAGATTACAGAATGCCTCCAGATGTGTATCGGGAACTACTACCGGTCTTCCTGAGAACGATCAAAGCGTAGACTGTTTGAGACATTACTCCCATGGAGGAAACTGCGCATTGTGACTGTTATATTCAATCAAGATGCATTTTCTGTGTTTCATCAACTCTCTGATCGTCCACAGATTACAGAATGCCTTCAGATGTGCATCGGAAACTACTACTGGTGTTCCAGGGAACGATTAAAGCGTAGACTGTTTGAGACATTACTCCCATAAAGGAAAGTGCGCATGGTGACTGTTGTATTCAATCTCAATGCAATTTCTGAGTTTCATCAACACTCTGATAGTCCACTGATTACAGAATGCCTCCAGATGTGCATCGGAGATTACTACTGGTCTTCCAGGGAACGATCAAAGCGTAAACTGTTTGAGACATTACTCCCATGGAGGAAAGTGCTCATGGTGACTGTTGTATTCAATCCCGATGCAATTTCTGTGTTTCATCAACTCTCTGATAGTCCACAGATTACAGAATGCCTCCAGATGTGCATCGGAAACTACTACTGGTCTTCCAGGGAACGATGAAAGCGTAGACTGTTTGAGACATTACTCCAATGGAGGAAAGTGTGCATGGTGACTGTTGTATTCAATCCCGATGCAATTTCTGTGTTTCATCCATACTCTGATAGTTCACAGATTACAGAATTGCTCCAGATGTGCATCGGAAACTACTACTGGTCTTCCAGGGAACGATCAAATAGTAGGCTGTTTGAGATATTACTCGCATTGAGGAAAGTGCGCACGGTGACTGTTGTATTCAATCCCGATGCGATAACTGTGTTTCATCAACACTCTGATAGTCCACAGATTAAAAAATGCTTCCAGATGTGCATCGGAAACTAATACTGGTCTTCCAGGGAACGATCAAAGCGTACACTGTTTGAGACATTACTACCATAGAGGAATGTGCGCATGGTGACTGTCGTATTCAATCCCGATGCAATTTCTGTGTTTCATCAACACTCTGATAGTCCACAGATTACAGAATGCCACCAGATGTGCATCGGAGCTACTACTGGTCTTCGAGGGAACGATCAAAGCGTAGACTGTTTGAGACATCACTCCCACGGAGGAAAGTGCGAATGGTGACTGTTGTATTCAACCCCGATGCAATTTCTGTGTTTCATCAACACTCTGATAGTCCACAGATTACAGAATGCCCCCAGATGTGCATCGGAAACTACTACTGGTCTCCCAGGGAGCGATCAAAACGTAGACTGTTTGAGACATTACTCCTATGGAGGAAAGTGCGCATGCTGACTGTTGTATTTAATCCCGATGCGATAACTGTATTTCATCGACACTATGATAGTCCACAGATTAAAAAATCCTTCCAGATGTGAATCGGAAACTACTACTGGTCTTCCAGGGAACGATCAAAGCGTAGACTGTTTGAGACATTACTCCTATAGAGTAAAGTGCGCATGGTGACTGTTGTATTCAATCCCGATGCGGTAACTGTCTTTCATCAACACTCTGGTAGTCCACAGATTGAAAAATGCTTCCAGATGTGCATCGGAAACTACTACTGGTCTTCCAGGGAACGATCAACGCGTAGACTGTTTGGGACATCAGTCCCACGGAGGAAAGTGCGAATGGTGACTGTTGTATTCAACCCCGATGCAATTTCTGTGTTTCAACAACACTCAGAGAGTCCACAGATTACAGGATGCCTCCAGATGTGCATCGGAAACTACTACTGGTCTTCCAGGGAACGATCAAAGCGTAAACTGTTTGAGACAATACTCCCATGGAGGAAAGTGCGCATGGTGACTGTTGTATTCAATCCCGAAGCAATTTCAGTGTTCCTAAACGCTCTGAGAGTCCACAGATTACAGAATGCCTCCAGATGTGTATCGGAAACTACTACTGGTCGTCCTGGGAACGATCAAAGCGTAGACTGTTTGAGACATAACTCCCATGGAGGAAAGTGTGCATGGTGACTGTTGTATTCAATCCCGATGCCATTTCTGTGTTTCATCAATACTCTGATAGTCCACAGATTACAGAATGCCTCCAGATGTACATCGGACACTTTTACTGGTCTTCCAGGGAACGATCAAAGAGTAGACTGTTTGAAACATTACACCCATGGAGGAAAGTGCGCATGGTGACTGTTGTATTCAATCCCGAGGCAATTTCTGTGTTTCATCAACACTCTGATAGTCCACAGATTACAGAATGCCCCCAGATGTGCATCGGAAACTACTACTGGTCTTCCAGGGAACGATCAAATCGTAGACTGTTTGAGACATTACTCCTATGGAGGAAAGTGCGCATGCTGACTGTTGTATTTAATCCCGATGCGATAACTGTATTTCATCGACACTATGACAGTCCACAGATTAAAAAATGCTTCCAGATGTGCATCGGAAACTACTACTGGTCTTCCAGGGAACGATCAAAGCGTAGACTGTTTGAGACATTACTCCTATAGAGTAAAGTGCGCATGGTGACTGTTGTATTCAATCCCGATGCGATAACTGTCTTTCATCAACACTCTGTTGGCCACAGATTAAAAAATGCTTCCAGATGTGCATGGGAAACTACTACTGGTCTTCCAGGGAACGATCAAAGCGTAGACTGTTTGAGACATTACTCCCATGGAGGAAAGTGTGCATGGTGACTGTAGTATTCAATCCCGATGCAATTTCTGTGTTTCATCAATACTCTGATAGTCCAGAGATTACAGAATGGCTCCAGATGTTCATCGGAAACTACTACTGGTCTTCCAGTGAACGATCAAAGCGTAGGCTGATCGAGATATTACTCGCATTGAGGAAAGTGCGCATGGTGACCGTTGTTTTCAATCCCCATGCGATAACTGTGTTTCATCGACACTCTGATAGTCCACAGATTAAAAAATGCTTCCAAATGTGCATCGGAAACTACTACTGGTCTTCCAGGGAACGATCAAAGCGTAAACTGTTTGAGACATTACACCCATGGAGGAAAGTGCGCATGGTGACTGTTGTATTCAATCTCGATGCAATTTCTGTGTTTCATCAACACTCTGATAGTCCACAGATTACAAAATGACTCAAGATGTGCAACGGAAATTACTACTTGTCTTCCTGGGAACGATCAAAGCGTTGACTGTTTGAGACATTACTCCCCTTGGAGGAAATTGTGCATGGTGACTGTTGTATTCAATCCTGATGAAATTTTGGTTTCATCAACACTCTGGTAGTCCACAGATTACAGAATGCCTCCAGATGTGCATCGGCAACTACTACTGGTCTTCCAGAGAACGATCAATTCGTAAACTGTTTGAGACAATACTCCCATGGAGGAAAGTGCGCATGGTGACTGTTGTATTCAATCCTGAAGCAATTTCTGTGTTCCTAAACACTCTGATAGTCCACAGATTACAGAATGCCTCCAGATGTGTATCGGAAACTACTACTGGTCGTCCTGGGAACGATCAAAGCGTAGACTGTTTGAGACATTACTCACATGGAGGAAACTGCGCATGGTGACTGTTGTATTCAATCCCGATGCTATTTCTTTGTTTTATCAACACTCTGATGGTCCACAGATTACAGAATGCCTACAGATGTGCATCGGAAACTACTACTGGTTTTCCAGGGAACGATCAAATCGTAGACTCTTTGAGACATTACACCCATGGAGGAAAGTGCGCATGGTAACTGTTGTATTCAATCCTGATGCAATTTCTGTGTTTCATTAACACTCTTATAGTCCACAGATTACAGCATGCCTCCAGATTTGCATCGGAAACTACTACTGGTCTTCCAGGGAAAGACCAAAGCGTAGACTGTTTGTGCCATTACTCCCAAGGGGGAAAGTGTGCATGATGACTGTTGTATTCAATCCCGGTGCTATTTTGGTATCATCAACACTCTGATAGTCCACAGAATACAGAATGCCTCCAGATGTGTATCGGAAACTACTACTGGTCTTCCAGGGAAAGACCAAAGCGTAGACTGTTTGTGACATTACTCCCATGGGGGAAAGTGTGCATGATGACTGTTGTATTCAATCCCGGTGCTATTTTGGTATCATCAACACTCTGATAGTCCACAGAATACAGAATGCCTCCAGATGTGTATCGGAAACTACTACTGGTCTTCCTGACAACGATCAAAGCGTAGACTGTTTGAGACATCACTCCCATGGAGGAAAGTGCACATGGTGACTGTTGTATTCACTAACGATGCAATTTTTGTGTTTCATCAACACTCTGATTGTCCACAGATTAAAGAATGGCGCCAGATGTGCATCGGAAACTACTACTGGTCTTCCTGGGAACGATCAAAGCGTAGACTGTTTGAGACATTACTCCCATGGAGGAAAGTGCGCATGGTGACTGTTGTACTCAATCCCGAAGCAATTTCTGTGTTCCTAAACACTCTTATAGTCCACAGATTACAGAATGCCTCCAGATGTGTAACGGAAACTACTAGTGGTCTTCCTGAGAACGATCAAAACGTAGACTGTTTGAGACATTACTCCCATGGAGGAAACTGCGCATGGTGACTGTTGTATTCAATCCCGATGCAATTTCTTTGTTTCATCAACTCTCTGATCGTCCACAGATCACAGAATGCCTCCAGATGTGCATCGGAAACTACTACTGGTATTCCAGGGAACGATGAAAGCGTAGACTGTTTGAGACATTACTCGCATGGAGGAAAGTGCGCATGCTGACTGTTGTATTCAATCCCGATGCGATAACTGTGTTTCATCGACACTATGATAGTCCTCAGATTAAAAAATGCTTCCAGATGTGCATCGAAAACTACTACTGGTCGTCCTGGGAACGATCAAAGTGTAGACTGTTTGAGAATTGTTCCCATGGAGAAAAGTGCGCATGGTGACTGTAGTATTCAATTCCGATGCAATATCTGTGTTTCATGAACACTCTGATAGTCCACAGATTACAGAATGCCTCCAGATGTGTATCGGAAACTACTACTGGTCTTCCTGAGAACGATCAAAGCGTAGACTGTTTGAGACATTACTCCCATGAAGGAAACTGCGCATTGTGACTGTTATATTCAATCAAGATGCAATATCTGTGTTTCATCAACTCTCTGATCGTCCACAGATTACAGAATGCCTCCAGATGTGCATCGGAAACTGCTACTGGTGTTCCAGGGAGCGATGAAAGCGTAGACTGTTTGAGACATTACTCCTATGGAGGAAAGTGGGCATGGTGACTGTTGTATTCAATCTCAAAGCAATTTCTGTGTTTCATCAACACTCTGATAGTCCACTGATTACAGAATGCCTCCAGATGTGCATCGGAGATTACTACTGGTCTTCCAGGGAACGATCAAAGCGTAAACTGTTTGAGACATTACTCCCATGGAGGAAAGTGCGCATGGTGACTGTTGTATTCAATCCCGATGCAATTTCTGTGTTTCATCAACACTCTGATGGTCCACAGATTACAGAATGCCTCCAGATGTGCATCGGAAACTACTACTGGTCTCCCAGATAACGATGAAAGCGTAGACTGTTTGAGACATTACTCCCATGGAGGAAAGTGTGCATGGTGACTGTTGTATTCAATCCCGATGCAATTTCTGTGTTTAACAACACTCAGAGAGTCCACAGATAAAATAATTTTTCCAGATGTGCATCGGAAACTAATACTGGTCTTCCAGGGAACGATCAAAGCGTACACTGTTTGAGACATTACTACCATGGAGGAATGTGCGCATGGTGACTGTTGTATTCAATCCCGATGCACTTTCTGTGTTTCATCAACACTCTGATAGTCCACAGATTACAGAATGCCTCCAGATGTGCATCGGAAACTACTACTGGTCTTCGAGGGAACGATCAAAGTGTAGACTGTTTGAGACATCACTCTCACGGAGGAAAGTGCGCATGGTGACTGTTGTATTCAATCCCGATGCAATTTCTGTGTTTCATCAACACCCTGATAGTTCACAGATTACAGAATGGCTCCAGATGTGCATCGGAAACTACTACTGGTCTTCCAGGGAACGATCAAAGCGTAGGCTGTTTGAGATATTACTCGCATTGAGGAAAGTGCGCACGGTGACTGTTGTATTCAATCCCGATGCGATAACTGTGTTTCATCAACACTCTGATAGTCCACAGATAAAATAATTTTTCCAGATGTGCATCGGAAACTAATACTGGTCTTCCAGGGAACGATCAAAGCGTACACTGTTTGAGACATTACTACCATGGAGGAATGTGCGCATGGTGACTGTTGTATTCAATCCCGATGCAATTTCTGTGTTTCATCAACACTCTGATAGTCCACAGATTACAGAATGCCTCCAGATGTGCATCGGAAACTACTACTGGTCTTCGAGGGAACGATCAAATTGTAGACTGTTTGAGACATCACTCCCACGGAGGAAAGTGCGAATGGTGACTGTTGTATTCAATCCCGATGCAATTTCTGTGTTTTAACAACACTCAGAGAGTCCACAGATTACAGGATGCCTCCAGATGTGCATCGGAAACTACTACTGGTCTTCCAGGGAACGATCAAAGCGTAAACTGTTTGAGACAATACTCCCATGGAGGAAAGTGCGCATGGTGACTGTTGTATTCAATCCCGAAGCAATTTCTGTGTTCCTAAACACTCTGAGAGTCCACAGATTACAGAAGGCCTCCAGATGTGTATCGGAAACTACTACTGGTCGTCCTGGGAACGGCCAAATCGTAGACTGTTTGAGACATTACTCCCATGGAGGAAAGTGTGCATGGTGACTGTTGTATTCAATCCCGATGCAATTTCTGTGTTTCATCAATACTCTGATAGTCCACAGATTACAGAATGCCTCCAGATGTACATCGGACACTTTTACTGGTCTTCCAGGGAACGATCAAAGCGTAGACCGGTTTGAGACATTACACCCATGGAGGAAAGTGTGCATGGTTACTGTTGTATTCAATCCCGAGGCAATTTCTGTGTTTCATCAACACTCTGATAGTCCACAGAATACAGAATGCCTCCCGACGTGCATCGGAAATTATTAATGGTCTTACAGGGAACTATCAAAGTGTAGACTGTTTGAGAATTACTCCCATGGAGGAAAGTGCTCATGGTGACTGTTGTATTCAATTCCGATGCAATTTCTGTGTTTCATAAACACTCTGATAGTCCACAGATTAAAAAATGCTTCCAGATGAGCATCGGAAACTACTACTGGTCTTCCAGGGAACGATCAAAGCGTAGACTGTTTGAGACATTACTCCTATGGAGGAAAGTGCGCATGGTGACTGTTGTATTCAATCCCGATGCGATAACTGTGTTTCATCAACACTCTGATAGTCCACAGATTAAAAAATGTTTCCAGATGGCAATCGGAAACTACTACTGGTCTTCCAGGGAACGATCAAAGCGTACACTGTTTGAGACATTACTACAATAGAGGAATGTGCGCATGGTGACTGTTGCATTCAATCTCGATGCAATTTCTGTGTTTCATCAACACTCTGATAGTCCACAGATTACAGAATGCCTCCAGATGTGTAGCAGAAACTACTACTGGTCGTCCTGGGAACGATCAAAGCGTAGACTGTTTGAGACATTACTCCCATGGAGGAAACTGCGCATGGTGACTGTTGTATTCAATCCCGATGCAATTTCTGTGTTTCATCAACACTCTGATGGTCCACAGATTACAGAATGTCTCCAGATGTGCATCGGAAACTACTACTGGTCTTCGAGGGAACGATGAAATCGTAGACTGTTTGAGACATTACTCCCATGGATTAAAGTGTGCGTGATGACTGTTGTATTCAATCCCGATGAAATTTCTGTGTTTCATCAACACTCTGATAGTCCACAGATTACAGAATGCCTCCAGTTGTGCATCGGAAACTTATACAGGTCTTCCAGGGAACGATCAAAGCGTAGACTGTTTGAGTCGTTACACCCATGGAGTAAAGTGCGCATGGTGTCTGTTGTATTCAATCCCGAGGCAATTTCTGTGTTTCATCAACACTCTGATGGTCCACAGATTACAGAATGCCTCCAGATGTGCATCGGAAACTACTACTGGTCTTCCAGGGAACGATGAAAGCGTAGACTGTTTGAGACATTACTCCCATGGAGGAAAGTGCGCATGGAGACTGTTGTATTCAATCTCAATGCAATTTCTGTGTTTCATCAACACTCTGATAGTCCACAGATTACAGAATGCCTGAAGATGTGCATCGGAAATTACTACTGGTCTTCCAGGGAACGATTAAAGCGTAAACTGTTTGAGACATTACTCCCATGGAGGAAAGTGCGAATGCGTACTGTTGTATTCAATCCCGGTGCAATTTCTGTGTTTCATCAACTCTCTGATCATCCACAGATTACAGAATGCCTCCAGAAGTGCATCGGAAACTACTACTGGTCTTCGAGGGAACGATCAAAGCGTAGACTGTTTGAGACATCACTCCCATGGAGGCAAGTGCGAATGGTGACTGTTGTATTCAATCCCGATGCAATTTCTGTGTTTCAACATCACTCAGAGAGTCCACAGATTACAGGATGCCTCCAGATGTGCATCGGAAACTACTACTGGTCTTCCAGGGAACGATCAAAGCGTAAACTGTTTGAGACAATACTCCCATGGAGGAAAGTGCGCATGGTGACTGTTGTATTCAATCCCGAAGCAATTTCTGTGTTCCTAAACACTCTGATAGTCCACAGATTACAAAATGCCTCCAGATGTGTATCGGAAACTACTACTGGTCGTCCTGGGAACGATCAAAGCGTAGACTGTTTGAGAAATTACTCCCATGGAGGAAACTGCGCATGGTCACTGTTGTATTCAATCACGATGCAATTTCTGTGTTTAATCAACTCTCTGATGGTCCACAGATTACAGAATGCCTCCAGATGTGCATCCGAAACTACTACTGGTCTTCCAGGGAACGATGAAATCGTAGACTTTTTGAGACATTACTCCCATGGAGGAAAGTGCGCATGGTGACTGTTGTATTCAATCCCGATGCAATTTCTGTGTTTCATCAACACTCTGATGGTCCACAGATTACAGAATGCCTCCAGATGTGCATCGGAAACTACTACTGGTCTTCCAGGGAACGATCAAAGCGTAGTCTCTTTGAGAAATTACTCACATGGAATAAAGGGCGCATGGTGACTGTTGAATTCAATCCCGAAGCAATTTCTGTGTTCCTAATCACTCTGATTGTCCACAGATTACAAAGTGCCTCCAGATGTGTATCGGAAACTACTACTGGTCGTCCTGGGAACGATCAAAGCGTAGACTGTTTCAGACATTACTTCCATGGAGGAAACTGCGCATGGTGACTGTTGTATTCAATCCCGATGCAATTTCTGTGTTTCATCAACAATCTGATGGTCCACAGATTACAGAATGCCTCCAGATGTGCATCGGAAACTACTACTGGTCTTCCAGGGAACGATCAAAGCGTAGACTCTTTGAGACATTAGTCCCATGGAGGAAAGTGCGCATGGTGACTGTTGTATTCAATCCCGATGCAATTTCTGTGTTTCATCAACACTCTGATGGTCCACAGATTACAGAATGCCTCCAGATGTGCATCGGAAACTACTACTGGTCTTCCAGGGAACGATCAATGCGTAGTCTCTGTGAGAAATTACTCCCATGGAGGAAAGGGCGCATGGTGACTGTTGAATTAATCCAGATGCAATTTCTGTGTTTCATAAACACTCTGATAGTCCACAGATTACAGAATGGCTTCAGATGTGCATCGGAAATTACTACTCGTCTTTCAGGGAGCGATCAAAGCGTAGGCTGTTTGAGATATTACTCCCATGGAGGAAAGTGCGCAGTGTGACTGTTGTATTCAATCCCGAAGCGATAACTGTGTTTCATCAACACTCTGATAGTCCACAGATTACAGAATGCTTCCAGATGTGCATCAGAAACTACTACTGGTCTTCCAGGGAACGATCAAAGCGTAGCCTGTTTGAGACATCACTCCTATGGAGGAAAGTGCGCATGGTGACTGTTGTATTCAATCCCGATGCGATAATTGTGTTTCATCGACACTCTGATAGTCCACAGATTAAAAAATGCTTCCAGATGTGCATCGGAAACTACTACTGGTCTTCCAGGGAACGATCCGAGCGTAGGCTGTTTGTGACATTACTCCTATGGAGGAAAGTGCGCTTGGTGAATGTTGTATTCAATCCCGATGCGATAACTGTGTTTCATCAACACTCTGATAGTCCACAGATTAAAAAATGCTTCCAGATGTGCATCGGAAACTACTACTGGTCTTCCAGGGAACGATCAAAGCGTACACTGTTTGAGACATTACTACCATGGAGGAAAGTGAGCGTGGTGACTGTTGTATTCAATCCCGAAGCAATTTCTGTGTTCCTAAACACTCCGATAGTCCACAGATTACAGAATGCCTCCAGATGTGTATCGGAAACTACTACTGGTCGTCCTGGGAACGATTAAAGCGTAGACTGTTTGAGACATTACACCCATGGAGGAAAGTGCGCATGGTAACTGTTGTATTCAATCCCGAAGCAATTTCTGTGTTCCTAATCACTCTGATAGTCCACAGATTACAGAATGCCTCCAGATGTGTATCGGAAACTACTACTGGTTGTCCTGGGAACGATCAAAGCGTAGACTGTTTCATACATTACTTCCATGGAGAAAAGTGCGCATGGTGACTGTTGTATTCAATCATGATGCAATTTCTGTGTTTCATCAACACTCTGATGGTGCACAGATTACAGAATGCCTCCAGATGTGCATCGGAAACTACTACTGGTCTTCGAGGGAACGATCAAAGCGTAGACTGTTTGAGACATCACTCCCATGGAGGAAAGTGCGCATGGTGACTGTTGTATTCAATCCCGATGCAATTTCTGTGTTTCATCAACACTCTGATGGTAAACAGATTACAGAATGCCTCCAGATGTGCATCGGAAACTACTACTGGTCTTCCAGGGAACGATCAAAGCGTAGAGTTTTTGAGACATTACTCCCATGGAGGAAAGTGCGCATGGTGACTGTTGTATTCAATCCCGATGCAATTTCTGTGTTTCATCAACACTCTGATGGTCCACAGATTACAGAATGGCTACAGATGTGCATCGGAAATTACTACTGGTCTTTCAGGGAGCGATCAAAGCGTAGGCTGTTTGAGATATTACTCCCATGGAGGAAAGTGCGCATTGTGACTGTTGTATTCAATCCCGATGCGATAACTGTGTTTCATCAACACTCTGATAGTCCACAGATTACAGAATGCTTCCAGATGTGTATCAGAAACTACTACTGGTCTTCAGGGGAACGATCAAATCGTAGACCGTTTGAGACATTACTCCCATGGAGGAAAGTGCGCAAGGTGACTGTTGTATTCAATCCCGATGCAATTTCTGTGTTTCATCAACACTCGGATAGTCCACAGATTACAGAATGCCTCCAGATGTGCATCGGAAACTACTACTGGTCTTCCAGGAAACGATCAAAGCGTAGACTGTTTGAGACATTACTCCCATGGAGGAAAGTGCGCAAGGTGACTGTTGTATTCAATCTCGATGCAATTTCTGTGTTTCATCAACACTCTGATAGTCACAGATTACAAAATGACTCAAGATGTGCAACGGAAATTACTACTGGTCTTCAAAGGAACGATCAAAGCGTAAACTGTTTGAGACATTACCCCACGGAGGAAAGTGCGCATGGTGACTGTTGTATTCAATCCCGATGCAATTTTTATGTTTCATCCACTCTCTGATCGTCCACAGATTACAGAATGCCTCCAGATGTGCATCGGAACTACTACTGGTCTTCCAGGGAACGATGAAAGCGTAGACTGTTTGAGACATCACTCCTATGGAGGAACGTG
Source organism: Schistocerca gregaria (assembly GCF_023897955.1). Taxonomy (NCBI): domain Eukaryota; kingdom Metazoa; phylum Arthropoda; class Insecta; order Orthoptera; family Acrididae; genus Schistocerca; species Schistocerca gregaria. The sequence continues at coordinate 1,404,352 of NW_026061799.1, read as the reverse complement.
CGCATGGTGAATGTTGTATTCAATCCCGATGCGATAACTGTGTTTCATCGACACTCTGATAGTCCACAGATTAAAAAATGCTTCCAGATGTGCATCGGAAACTACTACTGGTCTTCCAGGAAACGATCAAAGCGTAGGCTGTTTGAGACATTACTCCTATGGAGGAAAGTGCGCATGGTGAATGTTGTATTCAATCCCGATGCGATAAGTGTGTTTCATCAACACTCTGATATTCCACAGATTAACAAATGCTTCCAGATGTGCATAGACACAACTACTGGTCTTCCAGGGAACGATCAAAGCGTACACTATTTGAGACATTACTACCATGGTGGAATATGCGCATGGTGACTGTTGTATTCAATCCCGATGCAATTTCTGTGTTTCATCAACACTCTGATAGTCCACAGATTTCAGAATGCCTCCAGATGTGCATCGGAAACTACTACTGGTCTTCGAGGGAACGATTAAAGCGTAGAATGTTTGAGACATCACTCCCATGGAGGAAAGTGCGCATGGTGACTGTTGTATTCAATCCCGATGCAATTTCTGTGTTTCATCAACACTCTGAGAGTCCACAGATTACAGAAGGCCTCCAGATGTGCATCGGAAACTACTACTGGTCTTCCAGGGAACGATCAAAGCGTAAACTGTTTGAGACAATGCTCCCATGGAGGAAAGTGAGCATGGTGACTGTTGTATTCAATCCCGAAGCAATTTCTGTGTTCCTAAACACTCTGATAGTCCACAGATTACAGAATGCCTCCAGATGTGTATCGGAAACTACTACTGGTCGTCCTGGGAACGATCAAAGCGTAGACTGTTTGAGACATTACCCCCATGGAGGAAACTGCGCATGGTGACTGTTGTATTAAATCCCGATGCAATTTCTGTGTTTCATCAACACTCTGATAGCCCACAGATTACAGAATGCCTCCAGATGAGCATCGGAAACTACTACTGGCCTTCCAGGGAACGATCAAAGCGTAGACTGTTTGAGACATTAATCTAATGGAGGAAAGTGCGCAAGGTGACTGTTGTATTCAATCTCGATGCAATTTCTGTGTGTCATCAACACTCTGATAGTCCACAGATTACAAAATGACTCAAGATGTGCAACGGAAATTACTACTGGTCTTCCAAGGAACGATCAAAGCGTAAACTGTTTGAGACATTACCCCATGGAGGAAAGTGCGCATGGTGACTGTTGTATTCAATCCCGATGCAATTTTTATGTTTCATCAACTCTCTGATCGTCCACAGATTGCACAATGCCTCCAGATGTGCATCGGAAACTACTACTGGTCTTCCAGGGAACGATGAAAGCGTAGACTGTTTGAGACATTACTCCCATTGAGGAAAGTGCGCATGGTGACTGTTGTATTCAATCTCGATGCAATTTCTGTGTTTCATCAACACTCTGATAGTCCACAGATTTCAGAATGCCTCCAGATGTGCATCGGAAATTACTACTGGTCTTCCAGGGAACGATCAAAGCGTAAACTGTTTGAGACATTACTCCCATGGAGGAAAGTGCGCATGGTGACTGTTGTATTCAATCCCGACGCAATTACTGTGTTTCATGAACACTCTGATAGTCCACAGATTACAGAATGCCTCCAGATGTGCATCGGAAACTACTACTGGTCTTCCAGGGAACGATCAAAGCGTAGACTGTTTGAGACATCACTCCCATGGAGGAAAGTGCACATGGTGACTGTTGTATTCAATCCCGATGCAATTTCTGTGTTCCTAAACACTCTGATAGTCCACAGATTACAGAATGTCTCCAGATGTGCATCGGAAACTACTACTGGTCTTCCAGGGAACGATCAAAGCGTAGACTCTTTGAGACATTACCCCATAGAAGAAAGTGCGCATGGTGACTGTTGTATTCAATCCCGATGCAATTTCTGTGTTTCATCAACTCTCTGATCGTCCACAGATTACAGAATTCATCCAGATATGCAACGGAAACTACTACTGGTCTTCCAGGGAACGATTAAAGCGTAGACTGTTTATGAATTACTTGCATGGAGGAAAGTGCGCATGGTGACTGTTGTATTCAATCCCGACGCAATTACTGTGTTTCATGAACACTCTGATAGTCCACAGATTACAGAATGCCTCCAGATGTGCATCGGAAACTACTACTGGTCTTCCAGGGAACGATCAAAGCGTAGACTGTTTGAGACATCACTCCCATGGAGGAAAGTGCGCATGGTGACTGTTGTACTCAATCCCGATGCAATTTCTGTGTTTCATCAACTCTCTGATCGTCCACAGATTACAGAATGCCTCCAGATGTGCATCGGAAACTACTACTGGTCTTCCAGGGAACGATGAAATCGTAGACTGTTTGAGACATTACTCCCATGGAGGAAAGTGCGCATGGTGACTGTTGTATTCAATCTCGATGCAATTTCTGTGTTTCATCAACACTCTGATAGTCCACAGATTTCAGAATGCCTCCAGATGTGCATCGGAAATTACTACTGGTCTTCCAGGGAACGATCAAAGCGTAAACTGTTTGAGACATTACTCCCATGGAGGAAAGTGCGCATGGTGACTGTTGTGTTCAATCCCGATGCAATTTCTGTGTTTCATGAACACTCTGATAGTCCACAGATTACAGAATGCCTCCAGATGTGCATCGGAAACTACTACTGGTTTTCCAGGGAACGATCAAAGCGTAGACTGTTTGAGACATTACTCCCATGGAGGAAAGTGCGCATGGTGACTGTTGTATTCAATCTCGATGCAATTTCTGTGTTTCATCAACACTCTGATAGTCCACAGATTTCAGAATGCCTCCAGATGTGCATCGGAAATTACTACTGGTCTTCGAGGGAACGATTAAAGCGTAGACTGTTTGAGACATCACTCCCATGGAGGAAAATGCGCATGGTGACTGTTGTATTCAATCCCGATGCATTTTCTGTGTTTCATCAACACTCGGAGAGTCCACAGATTACAGAATGCCTCCAGATGTTCTTCGGAAACTACTACTGGTCTTCCAGGGAACGATCAAAGCGTAAACTGTTTGAGACAATACTACCATGGAGGAAAGAGAGCATGGTGACTGTTGTATTCAATCCCGAAGCAATTTCGGTGTTCCTAAACACTCTGATAGTCCACAGATTACAGAATGCCTCCAGATGTGTATCGGAAACTACTACTGGTCGTCCTGGGAACGATCAAAGCGTAGACTGTTTGAGACGTTACTCCCATTTAGGAAACTGCGCATGGTGACTGTTGTATTCAATCCCGATGCAATTTCTGTGTTTCATCAACAGTTTCATGGTCCACAGATTACAGAATGCCTCCAGATGTGCATCGGATACTACTACTGGTCTTCCAGGGAACGATCAAAGCGTAGTCTCTTTGAGAAATTACTCCCATGGAGGAAAGGGCGCATGGTGACTGTTGTATTCAATCCCGATGCAATTTCTGTGTTTCATCAACACTCTGATGGTCCACAGATTACAGAATGATTCCAGATGTGCATCGGAATCTTCTACTGTTCTTCCAGGGAACGATCAAAGCGTAGACTGCTTGAGACATTACTCCCATGGAGGAAAGTGCGCATGGTGACTGTTGTATTCAATCCCGATGCAATTTCTGTGTTTCATCAACACTCTGATAGTCCACAGATTGCAGAATGCCTCCAGATGTGCATCGGAAACTACTACTGGTCTTTCTGGGAACGATCAAAGCGTAGACTGTTTGAGACATTTCTACCCATGGAGGAAAGTGTGCATGGTGACTGTTGTATTCAATCCCGCTGCAATTTCTGTGATTCATCAACTCTCTGATCGTCCACAGATTACAGAATGCCTCCAGATGTGTATCGGAAACTACTACTGGTCTGCCTGAGAACGATCAAAGCGTAGACTGTTTGAGACATTACTCCCATGGAGGAAAGTGTGCATGGTGACTGTTGTATTCAATCCCGATGCAATATCTGTGTTTCATCAATACTCTGATAGTCCACAGATTACAGAATGACTCCAGATGTGTATCGGAAACTACTACTGGTCGTCCTGGGAACGATCAAAGCGTAGACTGTTTGAGACGTTACTCCCATGGAGGAAACTGCGCATGGTGACTGTTGTATTCAATCCCGATGCAATTTCTGTGTTTCATCAACAGTTTGATGGTCCACAGATTACAGAATGCCTCCAGATATGCATCGGAAACTACTACTGGTCTTCCAGGGAACGATGAAACCGTAGACTCTTTGAGACATTACTCCCATGGAGGAAAGTGCGCAAGGTGACTGATGTATTCAATCCCGATGTGATAACTGTGTTTCATCGACACTCTGATAGTCCACAGATTAAAAAACGCTTCCAGATGTGCATCGGAAACTACTACTGGTCTTCCAGGGAACGATCAAAGCGTAGACTGTTTGAGACATTACTCCTATGGAGGAAAGTGCGCATGGTGACTGTTGTATTCAATCCCGATGCGATAACTGTGTTTCATCAACACTCTGATAGTCCACAGATTACAGAATGCCTCCAGATGTGCAGCGGAAACTAGTACTGGTGTTCGAGGGAACGATCACAGCGTAGACTGTTTGAGACATCACTACCATGCAGGAAAGTGCGCATGGTGACTGTTGTATTCAATCCCGATGCAATTTCTGTGTTTCATCAACACTTTGATGGTCCTCAGATTACAGAATGCCTCCAGATGTGCATCGGAAACTACTACTGGTCTTCCAGGGAACGATCAAAGCGTATACTGTTTGAGACAATACTCCCATGGAGGAAAGTGCGCATGGTGACTGTTGTATTCAATCCCGAAGCAATTTCTGTGTTCCTAATCACTCTGATAGTCCACAGATTACAGAATGCCTCCAGATGTGTATCGGAAACTACTACTGGTCGTCCTGGGAACGATCAAAGCGTAGACTGTTTCAGACATTACTTCCATGGACGAAACTGCGCATGGTGACTGTTGTATTCAATCCCGATGCAATATCTGTGTTTCATCAACACTCTGATAGTCCACAGATTACAGAATGCCTCCAGATGTGCATCGGAAACTACTACTGGTCTTCCAGGGAACGATCAAAGCGTAGACTGTTTGAGACATTACTCCCATGGAGGAAAGTGCGCAAGGGGACTGTTGTATTCAATCTCGATGCAATTTCTGTGTTTCGTCAACACTCTGATAGTCCACAGATTACCAAATGACTCAAAATGTGCAACGGAAATTACTACTGGTCTTGCAATTAACGATCAAAGCGTAAACTGTTTGAGACATTACCCCATGGAGGAAAGTGCGCATGGTGACTGTTGCATTCAATCCCGATGCAATTTCTATGTTTCATCAACTCTCTGATCGTCCACAGATTACAGAATGCCTCCAGATGTGCATCGGAAACTACTACTGGTCTTCCAGGGAACGATGAAAGCGTAGACTGTTTGAGACATTACTCCCATGGAGGAAAGTGCGCATGGTGACTGTTGTATTCAATCTCGATGCAATTTCTGTGTTTCATCAACACTCTGATAGTCCACAGATTACAGAATGCCTCCAGATGTGCATCGGAAACTACTACTGGTCTTCCAGGGAACGATCAAAGCGTAGACTGTTTGAGACATTACTCCCATGGAGGAAAGTGCGCAAGGTGACTGTTGTATTCAATCTCGATGCAATTTCTGTGTTTCGTCAACACTCTGATAGTCCACAGATTACCAAATGACTCAAAATGTGCAACGGAAATTACTACTGGTCTTGCAATTAACGATCAAAGGGTAAACTGTTTGAGACATTACCCCATGGAGGAAAGTTCGCATGGTGACTGTTGCATTCAATCCCGATGCAATTTCTATGTTTCATCAACTCTCTGATCGTCCACAGATTACAGAATGCCTCCAGATGTGCATCGGAAACTACTACTGGTCTTCCAGGGAACGATGAAAGCGTAGACTGTTTGAGACATTACTCCCATGGAGGAAAGTGCGCATGGTGACTGTTGTAATCAATCCCGATGTGATAACTGTGTTTCATCGACACTCTGATAGTCCACAGATTTCAGAATGCCTCCAGATGTGCATCGGAAATTACTACTGGTCTTCCAGGGAACGATCAAAGCGTAAACTGTTTGAGACATTACTCCCATGGAGGAAAGTGCGCATGGTGACTGTTGTGTTCAATCCCGATGCAATTTCTGTGTTTCATGAACACTCTGATAGTCCACAGATTACAGAATGCCTCCAGATGTGCATCGGAAACTACTACTGGTTTTCCAGGGAACAATCAAAGCGTAGACTGTTTGAGACATTACTCCCATGGAGGAAAGTGCGCATGGTGACTGTTGTATTCAATCTCGATGCAATTTCTGTGTTTCATCAACACTCTGATAGTCCACAGATTTCAGAATGCCTCCAGATGTGCATCGGAAATTACTACTGGTCTTCCAGGGAACGATGAAACCGTAGACTCTTTGAGACATTACTCCCATGGAGGAAAGTGCGCAAGGTGACTGATGTATTCAATCCCGATGTGATAACTGTGTTTCATCGACACTCTGATAGTCCACAGATTAAAAAACGCTTCCAGATGTGCATCGGAAACTACTACTGGTCTTCCAGGGAACGATGAAAGCGTAGACTGTTTGAGACATTACTCCCATGGAGGAAAGTGCGCATGGTGACTGTTGTATTCAATCTCGATGCAATTTCTGTGTTTCATCAACACTCTGATAGTCCACAGATTACAGAATGCCTCCAGATGTGCATCGGAAACTACTACTGGTTTTCCAGGGAACGATTAAAGCGTAGACTGTTTGAGACATCACTCCAATGGAGGAAAATGCGCATGGTGACTGTTGTATTCAATCCCGATGCATTTTCTGTGTTTCATCAACACTCGGAGAGTCCACAGATTACAGAATGCCTCCAGATGTTCTTCGGAAACTACTACTGGTCTTCCAGGGAACGATCAAAGCGTAAACTGTTTGAGACAATACTACCATGGAGGAAAGAGAGCATGGTGACTGTTGTATTCAATCCCGAAGCAATTTCGGTGTTCCTAAACACTCTGATAGTCCACAGATTACAGAATGCCTCCAGATGTGTATCGGAAACTACTACTGGTCGTCCTGGGAACGATCAAAGCGTAGACTGTTTGAGACGTTACTCCCATGGAGGAAACTGCGCATGGTGACTGTTGTATTCAATCACGATGCAATTTCTGTGTTTCATCAACAGTTTCATGGTCCACAGATTACAGAATGCCTCCAGATGTGCATCGGATACTACTACTGGTCTTCCAGGGAACGATCAAAGCGTAGTCTCTTTGAGAAATTACTCCCATGGAGGAAAGGGCGCATGGTGACTGTTGTATTCAATCCCGATGCAATTTCTGTGTTTCATCAACACTCTGATGGTCCACAGATTACAGAATGATTCCAGATGTGCATCGGAATCTTCTACTGTTCTTCCAGGGAACGATCAAAGCGTAGACTGCTTGAGACATTACTCCCATGGAGGAAAGTGCGCATGGTGACTGTTGTATTCAATCCCGATGCAATTTCTGTGCTTCATCAACACTCTGATAGTCCACAGATTGCAGAATGCCTCCAGATGTGCATCGGAAACTACTACTGGTCTTTCTGGGAACGATCAAAGCGTAGACTGTTTGAGACATTTCTACCCATGGAGGAAAGTGTGCATGGTGACTGTTGTATTCAATCCCGCTGCAATTTCTGTGATTCATCAACTCTCTGATCGTCCACAGATTACAGAATGCCTCCAGATGTGTATCGGAAACTACTACTGGTCTGCCTGAGAACGATCAAAGCGTAGACTGTTTGAGACATTACTCCCATGGAGGAAAGTGTGCATGGTGACTGTTGTATTCAATCCCGATGCAATATCTGTGTTTCATCAATACTCTGATAGTCCACAGATTACAGAATGACTCCAGATGTGTATCGGAAACTACTACTGGTCGTCCTGGGAACGATCAAAGCGTAGACTGTTTGAGACGTTACTCCCATGGAGGAAACTGCGCATGGTGACTGTTGTATTCAATCCCGATGCAATTTCTGTGTTTCATCAACAGTTTGATGGTCCACAGATTACAGAATGCCTCCAGATATGCATCGGAAACTACTACTGGTCTTCCAGGGAACGATGAAACCGTAGACTCTTTGAGACATTACTCCCATGGAGGAAAGTGCGCAAGGTGACTGATGTATTCAATCCCGATGTGATAACTGTGTTTCATCGACACTCTGATAGTCCACAGATTAAAAAACGCTTCCAGATGTGCATCGGAAACTACTACTGGTCTTCCAGGGAACGATCAAAGCGTAGACTGTTTGAGACATTACTCCTATGGAGGAAAGTGCGCATGGTGACTGTTGTATTCAATCCCGATGCGATAACTGTGTTTCATCAACACTCTGATAGTCCACAGATTAAAAAATGCTTCCAGATGTGCATCGGAAACTACTACTGGTCTTCCAGGGAACGATCAAAACGTAGACTGTTTGAGACATTACTACCATGGAGGAATATGCGCAAGGTGACTGTTGTATTCAATCCCGATGCAATTTCTGTGTTTCATCGACACTCTGATAGTCCACAGATTACAGAATGCCTCCAGATGTGCAGCGGAAACTAGTACTGGTGTTCGAGGGAATGATCACAGCGTAGACTGTTTGAGACATCACTACCATGCAGGAAAGTGCGCATGGTGACTGTTGTATTCAATCCCGATGCAATATCTGTGTTTCATCAACACTCTGAGAGTCCTCAGATTACAGAATGCCTCCAGATGTGCATCGGAAACTACTACTGGTCTTCCAGGGAACGATCAAAGCGTATACTGTTTGAGACAATACTCCCATGGAGGAAAGTGCGCATGGTGACTGTTGTATTCAATCCCGAAGCAATTTCTGTGTTCCTAATCACTCTGATAGTCCACAGATTACAGAATGCCTCCAGATGTGTATCGGAAACTACTACTGGTCGTCCTGGGAACGATCAAAGCGTAGACTGTTTCAGACATTACTTCCATGGACGAAACTGCGCATGGTGACTGTTGTATTCAATCCCGATGCAATATCTGTGTTTCATCAACACTCTGATAGTCCACAGATTACAGAATGCCTCCAGATGTGCATCGGAAACTACTACTGGTCATCCAGGGAACGATCAAAGCGTAGACTGTTTGAGACATTACTCCCATGGAGGAAAGTGCGCAAGGTGACTGTTGTATTCAATCTCGATGCAATTTCTGTGTTTCGTCAACACTCTGATAGTCCACAGATTACCAAATGACTCAAAATGTGCAACGGAAATTACTACTGGTCTTGCAATTAACGATCAAAGCGTAAACTGTTTGAGACATTACCCCATGGAGGAAAGTGCGCATGGTGACTGTTGCATTCAATCCCGATGCAATTTCTATGTTTCATCAACTCTCTGATCGTCCACAGATTACAGAATGCCTCCAGATGTGCATCGGAAACTACTACTGGTCTTCCAGGGAACGATGAAAGCGTAGACTGTTTGAGACATTACTCCCATGGAGGAAAGTGCGCATGGTGACTGTTGTATTCAATCCCGATGTGATAACTGTGTTTCATCGACACTCTGATAGTCCACAGATTAAAAAATGCTTCCAGATGTGCATCGGAAACTACTATTGGTCTTCCAGGGAACGATCAGAGCGTAGGCTGTTTGAGACATTACTCCTATGGAGGAAAGTGCGCATGGTGAATGTTATATTCAATCCCGATGCGATAACTGTGTTTCATCAACACTCTGATAGTCCACAGATTAAAAAATGCTTCCAGATGTGCATCGGAAACTACTACTGGTCTTCCAGGGAACGATCAAAGCGTACACAGTTTGAGACATTACTACCATGGAGGAATATGGGCATGGTGACTGTTGTATTCAATCCCGATGCAATTTCTGTGTTTCATCAACACTCTGATAGTCCACAGATTACAGAATGCCTCCAGATGTGCGTCGGACACTACTACTGGTCTTCGAGGGAACGATTAAAGCGTAGACTGATTGAGACATCACTCCCATGGAGGTAAGTGCGCATGGTGACTGTTGTATTCAATCCCGATGCAATTTCTGTGTTTCATCAACACTCTGATAGTCCACAGATTACAGAATGCCTCCAGATGTGCATCGGATACTACTACTGGTCTTCCAGGGAACGATAAAAAGCGTAGACTCTTTGAGACATTACTCCCATGGAGGAAAGTGCGCATGGTGACTGTTGTATTCTATCCCGATGCAATTTTTGTGTTTCATCAACACTCTGATGGTCCACAGATTACAGAATAACTCCAGATGTGCATCGGAAACTACTACTGGTCTTCCAGGGAACGATCAAAGCGTAGTCTCTTTGAGAAATTACTCCCATGGAGGAAAGGGCGCATGGTGACTGTTGAATTCAATCCAGATGCAATTTCTGTGTTTCATCACCATTCTGATAGTCCACAGATTACAGAATGGCTTCAGATGTGCATCGGAAATTACTACTAGTCTTTCAGGGAGCGATCAAAGCGTAGGCTGTTTGAGATATTACTCCCATGGAGGAAAGTGCGCATTGTGACTGTTGTATTCATTCCCGATGCGATAACTGTGTTTCATCAACACTCTGATAGTAAACAGATTACAGAATGCTTCCAGATGTGCATCAGAAACTACTAATGGTCTTCCAGGGAACGATCAAAGCGTAGACCGTTTGAGACATTACTCCCATGGAGGAAAGTGCGCAAGGTGACTGTTGTATTCAATCTCGATGCAGTTTCTGTGTTTCATCAACACTCTGATAGTCCAGAGATTACCAAATGACTCAAGATGTGCAACGGAAATTACTACTGGTCTTCCAAGGAACGATCAAAGCGTAAACTGTTTGAGACATTACTCCCATGGAGGAAAGTGCGCATGGTGACTGTTGTATTCAATCTCGATGCAATTTCTATGTTTCATCAACACTCTGATAGTCCACAGTTTTCAGAATGCCTCCAGATGTGCATCGGAAATTACTACTGGTCTTCCAGGGAACGATCAAAGCATAAACTGTTTGAGACATTACTCCCATGGAGGAAAGTGCGCATGGTGACTGTTGTATTCAATCCCGATGCAATTTCTGTGTTTCATGAACACTCTGATAGTCCACAGATTACAGAATGCCTCCAGATGTGCATCGGAAACTACTACTGGTCTTCCAGGGAACGATCAGAGCGTAGGCTGTTTGAGACATTACTCCTATGGAGGAAAGTGCGCATGGTGAATGTTGTATTCAATCCCGATGCGATAACTGTGTTTCATCAACACTCTAATAGTCCACAGATTACAGAATGCCTCCAGATGTCCATCGCAAATTACTACTGGTCTTCCAGGGAACGAACAAAGCGTACACAGTTTGAGACATTACTACCATGGAGGAATATGCGCATGGTGACTGTTGTATTCAATCCCGATGCAATTTCTGTGTTTCATCAACACTCTGATAGTCCACAGATAACAGAATGCCTTCAGATGTGCATCGGACACTTCTACTGGTCTTCTAGGGAACGATTAAAGCGTAGACTGATTGAAACATCACTCCCATGGAGGTAAGTGCGCATGGTGACTGTTGTATTCAATCCCGATCCAATTTCTGTGTTTCATCAACACTCTGATGGGCCACAGATTACAGAATGCCTCCAGATGTGCATCGGAAACTACTACTGGTCTTCCAGGGAACGATCAAAGCGTAGACTCTTTGAGACATTACTCCCATGGAGGAAAGTGCGCATGGTGACTGTTGTATTCAATCCCGATGCAATTTTTGTGTTTCATCAACACTCTGATGGTCCACAGATTACAGAATGCCTCCAGATGTGCATCGGAAACTACTACTGGACTTCCAGGGAACGATCAAAACGTAGTCTCTTTGAGAAATTACTCCCATGGAGGAAAGGGCGCATGGTGACTGTTGAATTCAATCCAGATGCAATTTCTGTGTTTCATCAACACTCTGATAGTCCACAGATTACAGAATGCCTCCAGATGTGCATCGGAATCTACTACTGGTCTTCCAGGGAACGATCAAAGCGTAGATTGTTTGAGACATTACTCCCATGGAGGAAAGTGCGCATGGTGACTGTTGTATTCAATCTCGATGCAATTTCAATGTTTCATCAACACTCTGATAGTCCACAGTTTTCAGAATGCCTCCGGATGTGCATCGGAAATTACTACTGGTCTTCCAGGGAACGATCAAAGCGTAAACTGTTTGAGACATTACTCCCATGGAGGAAAGTGCGCATGGTGACTGTTGTATTCAATCCCGATGCAATTTTTGTGTTTCATGAACACTCTGATAGTCTACAGATTACAGAATGCCTCCAGATGTGCATCAACTACTACTGGTCTTCCAGGGAACGATCAAAGCGTAGACTGTTTGAGACATCACTCCTATGGAGGAAAGTGCGCATGGTGACTGTTGTATTCAATCCCGATGTGATAACTGTGTTTTATCGACACTCTGATAGTCCACAGATTAAAAAATGCTTCCAGATGTGCATCGGAAACTACTACTGGTCTTCCAGGGAACGATCAGAGGGTAGGCTGTTTGAGACATTACTCCTATAGAGGAAAGTGCGCATGGTGAATGTTGTATTCAATCCCGTGGAGATAACTGTGTTTCATCAACACTCTGATAGTCCACAGATTAAAAAATGCTTCCAGATGTGCATCGGAAACTTCTACTGGACTTCCAGGGAACGATCAAAACGTAGTCTCTTTGAGAAATTACTCCCATGGAGGAAAGGGCGCATGGTGACTGTTGAATTCAGTCCAGATGCAATTTCTGTGTTTCATCAACACTCTGATAGTCCACAGATTACAGAATGCCTCCAGATGTGCATCGGAATCTACTACTGGTCTTCCAGGTAACTATCAAAGCGTAGATTGTTTGAGACATTACTCCCATGGAGGAAAGTGCGCATGGTGACTGTTGTATTCAATCTCGATGCAATTTCTATGTTTCATCAACACTCTGATAGTCCACAGATTAAAAAATGCTTCCAGATGTGCATCGGAAACTACTACTGGTCTTCCAGGGAACGATCAAAGCGTACACAGTTTGAGACATTACTACCATGGAGGATTATGCGCATGGTGACTGTTGTATTCAATCCCGATGCAATTTCTGTGTTTCATCAACACTCTGATAGTCCACAGATTACAGAATGCCTCCAGATGTGCATCGGAAACTACTACTGGTCTTCGAGGGAACGATTAAAGCGTAGACTGATTGAGACATCACCCCCATGGAGGTAAGTGCGCATGGTGACTGTTGTATTCAATCCCGATGTGATAACTGTGTTTTATCGACACTCTGATAGTCCACAGATTAAAAAATGCTTCCAGATGTGCATCGGAAACTACTACTGGTCTTCCAGGGAACGATCAGAGCGTAGGCTGTTTGAGACATTACTCCTATAGAGGAAAGTGCGCATGGTGAATGTTGTATTCAATCCCGTGGAGATAACTGTGTTTCATCAACACTCTGATACTCCACAGATTACAGAATGCCTCCAGATGTGCTTCGGAAGCTACTACTTGACTTCCAGGGAAAGAGCAAAGCGTAGACAGTTTGAGACATTACTCCCATAAAAATAGGCCCGCATGGTGCCTGTTGTATTCAATCCCGATGCAATTTCTTTGTTCCAACAATACTCTGAAGGTAAACAGATTACAGAGCGCCTCCAGATGTGCTTTGGAAACTACAACTGGTCTTCCAGAAATCAATCAAAGCGTAGACAGATTGAGACATTTCTCCCATGGAGAAAAGTCCACATGGTGCATGTTGTATTCATTCCCGATGCAATTTCTATGATTCGTCAAGACTCTGAAGGTATACAGATTACAGAATGCCTCCAGATGGGTTTCGGAAACAACTACTGTTCTTCCAGAAATCAATCAAAGCGTAGACAGATTGAGACATTACTCCCATGGAGATAGGTCCGCATGGTGCCTGTTGTCTTCAATAACGATGTAATATGTGTGTTCCATCAACACTATGAAGTTCCACAGATAACAGAAAGCCTCCAGATGTGCTTCGGAAACTACTACGGGTTCTCCAGAAATCGATCAAAGTGTATACTGTTTCAGATATTACTCCCAGGGTGAAAAGTCATCATAGTGGCTGTTGTATTAAATCCAGATGCATTTTCTGTGTTTCATGAACACTGTGAAAGTCCACAGATTACAGAATGCCTTCGGATGTTCTTCGGAAACTACTACTTGACTTTCAGGGAACGATCAAAGCGGAGACAGTTTGAGACGTTACTCACATGGGGGAATTTCCGCATGGTGAATGTTGTATTCAATCCCGATGCAATTTATGTGTTTCATGAACACTGTGAAAGTCCACAGATTACAGAATGCCTTCGGATGTCCTTCGGAAACTACTACTTGACTTTCAGGGAACGATCAAAGGGGAGACAGTTTGAGACGTTACTCACATGGGGGAATTTTGCGCATGGTGCCTGTTGTATTCAATCCCGATGCAATTTATGTGTTTCATGAACACTGTGAAAGTCCAAAGATTACAGAATGCCTCCAGATGTGCTTTGGAAACTACTACGGGTTATCCAGAAATCGATCAAAGCGTATACAGTTTGAGACATTACCCCCAGGGAGAAAAGTAAGCATGGTGCCTGTTGTATTCAATCCCGATACATTTTGTGTGTTTCATCAACACTCTGAAGGTCCACAGATTACAGAATTCCTCCAGATGTGCTTCAGAAACTACTACTGGTCTTCCAGAAATCAATCAAAGCGTAGACAGATTGAGATATTACTCACATGGAGAAAGGTAAGCATGGTGCCTGTTGTATTCAATCAAGGTGCAATTTCAGTGTTTCATCAACACTCTGAAGGTCAACAGATTAGAGAATGCCTCCAGATGTGCTTCCGAAACAACTACTGATCTCCCATTGAACGATCAAAGCGTAGGCAGTTTGAGACATTACTCCCATGGAGAAGAGTCCACATGGTGCTTGTTGTATTCAATTCTGATGCAATTTCTGTGTTTCATCGACACTCTGAAGGTTCACAGATTACAGAATGCATCCAGATGTGCTTCGGAAACTACTACTGACCTCTCATTGAGCGATCAAAGCGTAACAGTTTGTGACATTACTCCCATGGAGAAAAGTCCACATGGTGCCTGTTGTATTCATTCCCGATGCAATTTCTGTGATTCGTCAAGACTCTGAAGGTATACAGATTACAGAATGCCTCCAGATGTGCTGCGGAAACTACCACTGGCCTTCCAGAAATCAGTCAAAGCGTAGACAGATTGAGACATTACTCCCATGGAGATAGGTCCGCATGGCGCCTGTTGTATTCAATCCCGATGCAATTTCTGTGTTCCATCTATACTCTGAAGGTCCACAGATTACAGAATGCCTCCAGATGTGCTTCGGAAACTACTATGGGTTTTCCAGAAATCGATCAAAGCGTATACAGTTTGAGACATTACTCCCAGGGAGAAAAGTTAACATGGTGAATGTTGTATTCAATCCCGATGCAGTTTCTGTGTTTCATGAACACTGTGAAAGGCCACAGATTACAGAATGCCTTCAGATGTGTTTCGGAAACTACTACTGGACTTCCAGGGAACGATCAAAGCGGAGACAGTTTGAGACGTTACTCCCATGGAGGAATTTCCGCATGGTGACTGATTTATTCAATCCCGATGCAATTTCTGTGTTCCATCAACACTCTGTAGCACCACAGATTACAGAGTGAATCCAGATGTGCGTCGGAAACTACTACTGGTATTCCATAAATCAATCAGAGCGTAGAAAGATTGAGACATTACTCCCATGGAGAAAGGTCCGCATGGTGCCTGTTGTATTCAATCCCTATGCAATTTCTGTGTTTCATCAACACTCTGAAGGTCCGCATAATAGAGAATGCCTCCAAATGTGTTTCGGAATTTACTACTGATCTCCCATTGAACGATCAAAGCGTAGACAGTTTGAGACATTAATCCCATGTGAGAAAATTATACATGGTGCCTGTTGTATTCAATCCCGATGCAATTTCTGTGTTTCATCAACACTCTGAAGGTCCACAGATGACGGAACGCCTCCAGATATGCTTCGGAAGCTACTACTGGTCTTCCAGGGAAAGATCAAAGCGTGGACTGCTTGAGACATTACTACTGGTCATCCAGAAATCAATTAAAGTGTAGGCAGATTGAGACATTAATCACATGGAGAAAGTTATCCATGGTGCCTGTTGTGTTCAATCCCGGGCCAATTTCTGTGTTTCTTCAACACTCTGTAGGTGCACAGATTAGAGAATGACTCCAGATGTGCTTCGGAAACTACTACTGATCCCCCATTGAACGATCAAAGCGTAGACAGTTTGAGACATTACTCCCTTGGTGAAATGTCCACATGGTGCCTGATGTATTCAATTCCGATGCAACTTCTGTGATCCATCAATACTATGAAGGTCGACAGATTACAGAATGCCTCCAGATGTGCTTCAGAAACTTCTACTGGTCTTCCAGAAATCAATCAAACCGTAGACTGATTGAGACGTTACTCACATGGAGAAAGGTCCGCATGGTGCCTGTTGTCTTCAATCCCGATGCAATTTCTGTGTTCCATCAACACCCTGAAGGTCCACAGTTTACAGAAAGCCTACAGATGTGCTTCGGAAACTACTACGGGTTCTCCAGAAATAGATCAAAACGTATATAGTTTGAGACATACTCCCAGAGAAAAAAGTCAGCATAGTGGCTGTTGTATTAAATCCCGATGCATTTTCTGTGTTTCATGAACACTGTGAAAGTCCACAGATTACAGAATGCCTTCGGATGTGCTTCGGAAACTACTACTTGACTTCCAGGGAACGATCAAAGCGGAGACAGTTTGAGACGTTACTCCCATGGGGGAATTTCCGCATGGTGCCTGTTGTATTCAATCCCGATGCAATTTTTGTGTTTCATGAACACTGTGAAAGTCCACAGATTACAGAATGCCTCCAGATGTGCTTTGGAAACTACTACGGGTTTTCCAGAAATCGATTAAAGCGTATACAGTTTGAGACATTACCCCCAGGGAGAAAAGTAAGCATGGTGCCTGTTGTATTCAATCCCGATGCATTTTCTGTGTTTCATCAACACTCTGAACTTCCACAGATTACAGAATGCCTCCAGATGTGCATCAGAAACTAATACTGGTCTTCCAGAAATCAATCAAAGCGTAGACAGATTGAGACATTACTCCCATGCGGAAAGGTCCGCGTGGTGCCTGTTGTATTCAATCCCGATGTAAATTCTGTGTTTCATCAACACTCTGAAGGTCCACAGATTTAAGAATGCCTCCAGATGTGCTTCAGAAACTTCTACTGGTCTTCCAGAAATAAATCAAAGCGTAGACAGATTGAGACGTTACTCACATGGAGAAAGGTCCGCATGGTGCCTGTTGTCTTCAATCCCGATGCAATTTCTGTGTTCCATCAACACTCTGAAGGTCCACAGATTTCAGAATGCCTCCAGATGTGCTTCAGAAACTACTACTGGTCTTCCGGTAATCAATCAATGCGTAGACAGATTGAGACATTACTCACATGGAGAAAGGACCGCATGGTACCTGTTGTATTCATTCCCGATGCAATTTCTGTGATTCGTCAAGACTCTGAAGGTATACAGATTACAGAGCGCCTCCAGATGTGCTTTGGAAACTACAACTGGTCTTCCAGAAATCAATCAAAGCGTAGACAGATTGAGACATTACTCCCATGCGGAAAGGTCCACGTGGTGAATGTTGTATTCAATCCCGATGCAAATTCTGTGTTTCATCAACACTCTGGAGGTCCACAGATTTCAGAATGCCTCCAGATGTGCTTCAGAAACTACTACTGGTCTTCCAGTAATCAATCAAAGCGTAGACAGATTGAGACATTACTCACATGGAGAAAGGTCCGCATGGTACCTGTTGTATTCATTCCCGATGCAATTTCTGTGATTCGTCAAGACTCTGAAGGTATACAGATTACAGAGCGCCTCCAGATGTGCTTTGGAAACTACAACTGGTCTTCCAGAAATCAATCAAAGCGTAGACAGATTGAGACATTTCTCCCATGGAGAAAAGTCCACATAGTGCATGTTGTATTCTTTCCCGATGCAATTTCTGTGATTCGTCAAGACTCTGAAGGTATACAGATTACAGAGCGCCTCCAGATGTGCTTTGGAAACTACAACTGGTCTTCCAGAAATCAATCAAAGCGTAGACAGATTGAGACATTTCTCCCATGGAGAAAAGCCCACATAGTGCATGTTGTATTCTTTCCCGATGCAATTTCTGTGATTTGTCAAGACTCTGAATGTATACAGATTACAGAATGCCTCCAGATGGCCTTCGGAAACTACTACCGGTCTTCCAGAAATCAATAAAAAGTAGACAGATTGAGACATTACTCCCATGGAGATAGGTCCACATGGTGCCTGTTGTTTTCAATCCCGATGCAATTTCTGTGTTCCATCAACACTCTGAAGGTCCACAGATTACAGGAAGCCTCCAGATGTGCTTCGGAAACTACTACGGGTTTTCCAGAAATCGATCAAAACGTATACAGTTTCAGACATTACTCCCAGGGAGAAAAGTCAGCATAGTGGATTTTGTACTAAATCCCGATGCATTTTCTGTGTTTCATGAACACTGTTCAAGTCCACTGATTACAGGATGCCTTCGGATGTGCTTCGGAAACTACTACTTGACTTCCAGGGAACGATCAAAGCGGAGACAGTTTGAGACGTTACTCCTATGGGGGAATTTCCGCATGGTGCCTCTTGTATTCAATCCCGATGCAATTTCTGTGTTTCATGAACACTGTGAAAGTCCACAGATTACAGAATGCCTCCAGATGTGCTTTGGAAACTACTACGGGTTATCCAGAAATCGATCAAAGCGTAGACAGATTGGTATATTACTCACATGGAGAGAGGTCCGCATGGTGCCCGTTGTGTTCAATCCCGGTGCAATATCTGTGTTTCATCAACACTCTGAAGGACCACAGATTACAGAATGCCTCCAGATGTGCTTCGGAAACTACTACTGGTCTCCCATTGAATGATAAAGCGTAGAGAGTTTAAGACATTACTCCTTTCCAGAAAAGTCTACATGGTTCCTGTTCTATTCAATCTCGATGCAATTTCTGTGTCTCATCAACACTCTGAAGGTCCACAGATTACAGAACACCTTCAGATGTGCTTCGGAAACTACTACACGTCTTCCAGAAATCCTTCAAAGCGTAGACATATTGGAACATTACTCCCTTGGAGAAATGTCCACATGGTGCCTGTTGTATTCAATTCCGATGGAACTTCTGTGTTCCATCAATACTATGAAGGTCGACAGATTACAGAATGCCTCCAGATGTGCTTCAGAAACTTCTACTGGTCTTCCAGAAATCATGTCGTAGACAGTTTGCGACATTACTCCCATGGGGAAAATTTCGCATGGTGCCTGTTTTATTCAATCCTGATGCAATTTCTGTGTTTCATCAACACTCTGTAGGTCCACAAATTTCAGAATGCCTGCAGATGTGCTTCGGAAACTATAAGTGGTTTTCCAGAAATCGATCAAACCGTTAACAGTTTAAGACATTACTCACACGCAGAAAAGTCCGCATGGTGCCTGCTGCATTCAATCCCGATGCAATTTCTGTGTTTTATCAACACTCTGAAGGTCCACAGATTACAGAATGACTCCAGATGTGCTTGGGAAACTAGTACTGGTCTGCCATTAATCGATCATATCGTAGACACTTTGAGACATTACTCCGATGGTGAAAAGTCTGCATGGTGAATTTTGTAATCAATCTGGACGCAATTTCGGTGTTTCGCCAACACTCTGAAGGTCCACAGATTACAGAATGAATTCAGATGTGCTTCGGAAACTACTACTGATATTCCAGGGAACGGTCAAAGCGTAGACAGTTTAAGACTTTGCCCCCATGGAGAAAAGTCCGCATGGTGCCTGTTGTATTCAATCCCGATCCAATTTCAGTGTTTCATCAATACTCTGAAGGTCCACAGATTCCAGAATGCCTCCAGATGTGCTTCAGAAACAGCTACTGGTCTACCAGAAATCATTCAAAGCGTAGACAGATTGAGACATTACTCAAATGGAGAAAGGTCCGCATGGTGCCTGTTGTATTCAATCCCGATGCAATTTCTGTGTTTCATCAACACTCTGAAGGACCACAGATTACAGAATGCCTCCAGATGTGCTTCGGAAGCTACTACTGGTCTTCCACAATACAATAAAAGCGTACACAGATTGAGACATTACTCCTATGGAGGAAGTTCCGTGTGGTGCCTGCTGTATTTAATCCCGTCGCATTTTTTGTGTTTCATCAACACTCTGAAGGTCCACAGATTAGAGAATGACTCTAGATGTGCTTCGGAAACTACTACTGATCTCCCATTGAACGATCAAAGCGTAGACAGTTTGAGACATTACTCCCTTGGAGAAATGTCCACATGGTGCCTGTTGTATTCAATTCCGATGGAACTACTGTGTTCCATCAATACTATGAAGGTCGACAGATTACAGAATGCCTCCAGATGTGCTTCAGAAACTTCTACTGGTCTTCCAGAAATCAATCAAAGCGTAGACAGATTGAGACGTTACTCACATGGAGAAAGGTCCGCATGGTGCCTGTTGTCTTCAATCCCGATGCAATTTCTGTGTTCCATCAACACTCTGTAGGTGCGCAGATTACAGAACGCCTCCAGATGTGCTTCGGAAACTACTACTGGTCTCCCATTGAATGATCAAAGCGTAGACAGTATGAAAAATTACTCCCATGGAGAAAAGTCCACATGGTGCCTGTTGTATTCAATCGTGGTGCAATTTCTGTGTTTCATCAACACTCAGAATGTCCAAAGGTTACAGAATGCCTCCAGATGTGCTTCGGAAACTACTACTGGTCTTCCAGATGACGATCTAATCGTATACAGTTTGAGACATTTCTCTCAGGGGGAAAAGTCAGCCTGGTGCCTGTCTTATTCAATCCCGATGCATTTTCTGTGTTTCATGAACACTGTGAAAGTCCACAGATTACAGGATGCCTCCAGTTGTGCTTCAGAAACTACCACTGGTTTTCCAGAAATCTATCAAAGCGTAGACAGATTGAGACACTACACACAGGGAGTAAGGTCCGCATGGTGCATGTTGTATTCAATCCCGATGCAAATTTTCTGTTTCATCAACACTCTGAAAGTCCACAGATTAAAGAACGCCACCAGATGTGCTTCGGAAGCTACTACTGGTCTTCCAGAGAAAGATCAAAGCGTAGACTGTTTGAGACATTACTCCCATGGAGTAAAGTCCGCATGGTGCCTGTTGTATTCAATCCCGATGCAATTTCTGTGTTCCATCAACACTCTGAAGTTCCACAGATTACAGAATGCCTCCAAATGTGTTTCGGAAACTACTACGGGCTTTAGAGATATCGATCAAAGCGTAAACAGTTAGAGACGTTACTCACAGGGAGAAAAGTTAGCATGGTGCCTGTTGTATTCAAACACGATGCATTTTCTGTGTTTCATCAACATTCTGAAGGTACACAGATTACAGAATGCTTCCAGATGTGCACCATAAACTACTACTGGTCTTCCAGAAATCAATCAAATCGTAGACAAATTGACACATTACTCACATGGAGAAAGGTCCGCATGGTGCCTTTTGTGTTCAATCCCGGTGCAATTTCTGTGTTTCATCAAACCTATGACGGTCAACAGGTTATAGAATGCCTTCGGATGTCCTTCGGAATCTACTACAAATCTACCATTGAACGATCAAAGCGTAGACAGTTTGAGACATTACTCCCGTGGAGTGAACTCCACATGTTGCCTGTTGTATTCAATCTCGATGCAATTTCTGTGTTTCATCAACATTCTGATGGTCCACAGATTACAAAATGCCTCGGGATGTGCATCAGAAACTACTACTGGTCTTCCAGAAATCAATAAAATCGAAGACAGATTGCGACATTACTCACATGGAGAAAGGTCCGCATGGTGCCTGTTGTGTTCAATCCCGGTGCAATTTCTGTGTTTCATCAACACTCTGAAGGTCCAAAGATTACAGAACGCCTACGGATGTGCTTCGGAAACTACTACTGGTCTTCCAGATGACGATCAAATCGTATACAGTGTGAGACATCCTCCCAGGGGGAAAAGTCAGCCTGGTGCCTCTTTTATTCAATCCCGATGAATTTTCTGTGTTTCATGAACACTGTGAAAGTCCACAGATTACAGAATGCCTCCAGTTGCGCTTCAGAAACTACCACTGGTCTTCCAGAAATCAATAAAAGCGTAGAAAGATTGAGACATTACTCACAGGGAGTAAGGTCCGCATGGTGCCTGTTGTATTCAATCCCGATGCAAATTCTGTGTCTCATCAACACTCTGAAGGTCCATGGATTACAGAACGCCTCAGGATGTGCTTCGGAAGCTACTACTGGTCTTCCTGGGAAAGATCAAAGTGTAGACTGTTTGAGACATTACTCCCATGGAGTAAAGCCACATCGTGCCGGTTCTATTCAAACCCGATGCATTTTCTGTGTTTAATCAACATTCTGAAGGTACACACATTACACAATGCCTCCAAATGTGCATCATAAACTACCACTGGTCTTCCAGAAATCTATCAAATCGTAGACAGATTGAGAC
Organism: Schistocerca gregaria; assembly: GCF_023897955.1. NCBI lineage: Eukaryota > Metazoa > Arthropoda > Insecta > Orthoptera > Acrididae > Schistocerca > Schistocerca gregaria. Next base: position 1,381,603 of record NW_026061799.1, on the reverse strand, counting down.
ATTACTCACATGGAGAAAGGTCCGCATGGTGAATGTTGTATTCAATCCCGATGCAAATTTTCTGTTTCATCAACACTCTGAAAGTGCACAGATTAAAGAACGCCACCAGATGTGCTTCGGAAGCTACTACTGGTCTTCCAGAGAAAGATTAAAGCGTAGACTGTTTGAGACATTACTCCCATGGAGTAAAGTCCGCATGGTGCCTGTTGTATTCAATCCCGATGCAATTTCTGTGTTCCATCAACACTCTGAAGTTCCACAGATTACAGAATGCCTCCAAATGTGTTTCGGAAACTACTACGGGCTTTAGAGATATCGATCAAAGCGTAAACAGTTAGAGACGTTACTCACAGGGAGAAAAGTTAGCATGGTGCCTGTTGTATTCAAACACGATGCATTTTCTGTGTTTCATCAACATTCTGAAGGTACACAGATTACAGAATGCTTCCAGATGTGCACCATAAACTACTACTGGTCTTCCAGAAATCAATCAAATCGTAGACAAATTGACACATTACTCACATGGAGAAAGGTCCGCATGGTGCCTTTTGTGTTCAATCCCGGTGCAATTTCTGTGTTTCATCAAACCTATGACGGTCAACAGGTTATAGAATGCCTTCGGATGTCCTTCGGAATCTACTACAAATCTACCATTGAACGATCAAAGCGTAGACAGTTTGAGACATTACTCCCGTGGAGTGAACTCCACATGTTGCCTGTTGTATTCAATCTCGATGCAATTTCTGTGTTTCATCAACATTCTGATGGTCCACAGATTACAAAATGCCTCGGGATGTGCATCAGAAACTACTACTGGTCTTCCAGAAATCAATAAAATCGAAGACAGATTGCGACATTACTCACATGGAGAAAGGTCCGCATGGTGCCTGTTGTGTTCAATCCCGGTGCAATTTCTGTGTTTCATCAACACTCTAAAGGTCCAAAGATTACAGAACGCCTACGGATGTGCTTCGGAAACTACTACTGGTCTTCCAGATGACGATCAAATCGTATACAGTGTGAGACATCCTCCCAGGGGGAAAAGTCAGCCTGGTGCCTCTTTTATTCAATCCCGATGAATTTTCTGTGTTTCATGAACACTGTGAAAGTCCACAGATTACAGAATGCCTCCAGTTGTGCTTCAGAAACTACCACTGGTCTTCCAGAAATCAATAAAAGCGTAGAAAGATTGAGACATTACTCACAGGGAGTAAGGTCCGCATGGTGCCTGTTGTATTCAATCCCGATGCAAATTCTGTGTCTCATCAACACTCTGAAGGTCCATGGATTACAGAACGCCTCAGGATGTGATTCGGAGGCTACTACTGGTCTTCCAGGGAAAGATCAAAGTGTAGACTGTTTGAGACATTACTCCCATGGAGTAAAGCTACATCGTGCCTGTTCTATTCAAACCCGATGCATTTTCTGTGTTTAATCAACATTCTGAAGGTACACACATTACACAATGCCTCCAAATGTGCATCATAAACTACTACTGGTCTTCCAGAAATCAATCAAATCGTAGACAGATTGAGACATTACTCACATGGAGAAAGGTCCGCATGGTGCCTGTTGTGTTCAATCCCGGTGCAATTTCTGTGTTTCATCAAACCTCTGAGGGTGAACAGATTATAGAATGCCTCCAGATGTGCTTCGGAAACTACTACTGATCTCCCATTGAACGATCAAAGCGTAGACAGTTTGAGACATTACTCTCATGGAGAAGAGTTTACATGATGCCTGTTGAATTCAATCCCGATGCAATTTCTGTGTTTCATCAACATTCTGAGGGTCCACAGATTACAGAATGCCTCCGGATGTGCATCAGAAACTACTACTGGTCTACCAGAAATCAATCAAAGCGTAGACAATTTGAGACATTACTCACATTGAGAAAGGTCCGCATGGTGCCTGTTGTATTCAATCCCGATGCAATTTCTGTTTTTCATCAACACTCTGAAGGTCCACAGATTGCAGAATGCCTCCAGATGTGCCTCGGTACTACTACTAGTGGGCTCACATTGAAATATCACATCGTAGACAGTTTGAGACATTACTCCCATGGAGAAAAGTCCACACGGTGCCTGTTGTATTCAATCCCGATGCATTTTCTGTGTTTCATCAACACTCTGAACTTCCACAGATTACAGAATGCCTCCAGATGTGCATCAGAAACTAATACTGGTCTTCCAGAAATCAATCAAGGCGTAGACAGATTGAGACATTACTCCCATGCGGAAAGGTCCGCGTGGTGCCTGTTGTATTCAATCCCGATGTAAATTCTGTGTTTCATCAACACTCTGAAGGTCCACAGATTTAAGAATGCCTCCAGATGTGCTTCAGAAACTTCTACTGGTCTTCCAGAAATAAATCAAAGCGTAGACAGATTGAGACGTTACTCACATGGAGAAAGGTCCGCATGGTGCCTGTTGTCTTCAATCCCGATGCAATTTCTGTGTTCCATCAACACTCTGAAGGTCCACAGATTTCAGAATGCCTCCAGATGTGCTTCAGAAACTACTACTGGTCTTCCGGTATCAATCAAAGCGTAGACAGATTGAGACATTACTCACATGGAGAAAGGACCGCATGGTACCTGTTGTATTCATTCCCGATGCAATTTCTGTGATTCGTCAAGACTCTGAAGGTATACAGATTACAGAGCGCCTCCAGATGTGCTTTGGAAACTACAACTGGTCTTCCAGAAATCAATCAAAGCGTAGACAGATTGAGACATTACTCCCATGCGGAAAGGTCCACGTGGTGAATGTTGTATTCAATCCCGATGCAAATTCTGTGTTTCATCAACACTCTGGAGGTCCACAGATTTCAGAATGCCTCCAGATGTGCTTCAGAAACTACTACTGGTCTTCCAGTAATCAATCAAAGCGTAGACAGATTGAGACATTACTCACATGGAGAAAGGTCCGCATGGTACCTGTTGTATTCATTCCCGATGCAATTTCTGTGATTCGTCAAGACTCTGAAGGTATACAGATTACAGAGCGCCTCCAGATGTGCTTTGGAAACTACAACTGGTCTTCCAGAAATCAATCAAAGCGTAGACAGATTGAGACATTTCTCCCATGGAGAAAAGTCCACATAGTGCATGTTGTATTCTTTCCCGATGCAATTTCTGTGATTCGTCAAGACTCTGAAGGTATACAGATTACAGAGCGCCTCCAGATGTGCTTTGGAAACTACAACTGGTCTTCCAGAAATCAATCAAAGCGTAGACAGATTGAGACATTTCTCCCATGGAGAAAAGCCCACATAGTGCATGTTGTATTCTTTCCCGATGCAATTTCTGTGATTTGTCAAGACTCTGAATGTATACAGATTACAGAATGCCTCCAGATGGCCTTCGGAAACTACTACCGGTCTTCCAGAAATCAATAAAAAGTAGACAGATTGAGACATTACTCCCATGGAGATAGGTCCGCATGGTGCCTGTTGTTTTCAATCCCGATGCAATTTCTGTGTTCCATCAACACTCTGAAGGTCCACAGATTACAGGAAGCCTCCAGATGTGCTTCGGAAACTACTACGGGTTTTCCAGAAATCGATCAAAACGTATACAGTTTCAGACATTACTCCCAGGGAGAAAAGTCAGCATAGTGGATTTTGTACTAAATCCCGATGCATTTTCTGTGTTTCATGAACACTGTTCACGTCCACTGATTACAGGATGCCTTCGGATGTGCTTCGGAAACTACTACTTGACTTCCAGGGAACGATCAAAGCGGAGACAGTTTGAGACGTTACTCCTATGGGGGAATTTCCGCATGGTGCCTGTTGTATTCAATCCCGATGCAATTTCTGTGTTTCATGAACACTGTGAAAGTCCACAGATTACAGAATGCCTCCAGATGTGCTTTGGAAACTACTACGGGTTATCCAGAAATCGATCAAAGCGTAGACAGATTGGTATATTACTCACATGGAGAGAGGTCCGCATGGTGCCCGTTGTGTTCAATCCCGGTGCAATATCTGTGTTTCATCAACACTCTGAAGGACCACAGATTACAGAATGCCTCCAGATGTGCTTCGGAAACTACTACTGGTCTCCCATTGAATGATAAAGCGTAGAGAGTTTAAGACATTACTCCTTTCCAGAAAAGTCTACATGGTGCCTGTTCTATTCAATCTCGATGCAATTTCTGTGTCTCATCAACACTCTGAAGGTCCACAGATTACAGAACACCTTCAGATGTGCTTCGGAAACTACTACACGTCTTCCAGAAATCCTTCAAAGCGTAGACATATTGGAACATTACTCCCTTGGAGAAATGTCCACATGGTGCCTGTTGTATTCAATTCCGATGGAACTTCTGTGTTCCATCAATACTATGAAGGTCGACAGATTACAGAATGCCTCCAGATGTGCTTCAGAAACTTCTACTGGTCTTCCAGAAATCATGTCGTAGACAGTTTGCGACATTACTCCCATGGGGAAAATTTCGCATGGTGCCTGTTTTATTCAATCCTGATGCAATTTCTGTGTTTCATCAACACTCTGTAGGTCCACAAATTTCAGAATGCCTCCAGATGTGCTTCGGAAACTATAAGTGGTTTTCCAGAAATCGATCAAACCGTTAACAGTTTAAGACATTACTCACACGCAGAAAAGTCCGCATGGTGCCTGCTGCATTCAATCCCGATGCAATTTCTGTGTTTTATCAACACTCTGAAGGTCCACAGATTACAGAATGACTCCAGATGTGCTTGGGAAACTAGTACTGGTCTGCCATTAATCGATCATATCGTAGACACTTTGAGACATTACTCCGATGGTGAAAAGTCTGCATGGTGAATTTTGTAATCAATCTGGACGCAATTTCGGTGTTTCGCCAACACTCTGAAGGTCCACAGATTACAGAATGAATTCAGATGTGCTTCGGAAACTACTACTGATATTCCAGGGAACGGTCAAAGCGTAGACAGTTTAAGACTTTGCCCCCATGGAGAAAAGTCCGCATGGTGCCTGTTGTATTCAATCCCGATCCAATTTCAGTGTTTCATCAATACTCTGAAGGTCCACAGATTCCAGAATGCCTCCAGATGTGCTTCAGAAACAGCTACTGGTCTACCAGAAATCATTCAAAGCGTAGACAGATTGAGACATTACTCAAATGGAGAAAGGTCCGCATGGTGCCTGTTGTATTCAATCCCGATGCAATTTCTGTGTTTCATCAACACTCTGAAGGACCACAGATTACAGAATGCCTCCAGATGTGCTTCGGAAGCTACTACTGGTCTTCCACAATACAATAAAAGCGTACACAGATTGAGACATTACTCCTATGGAGGAAGTTCCGTGTGGTGCCTGCTGTATTTAATCCCGTCGCATTTTTTGTGTTTCATCAACACTCTGAAGGTCCACAGATTAGAGAATGACTCTAGATGTGCTTCGGAAACTACTACTGATCTCCCATTGAACGATCAAAGCGTAGACAGTTTGAGACATTACTCCCTTGGAGAAATGTCCACATGGTGCCTGTTGTATTCAATTCCGATGGAACTACTGTGTTCCATCAATACTATGAAGGTCGACAGATTACAGAATGCCTCCAGATGTGCTTCAGAAACTTCTACTGGTCTTCCAGAAATCAATCAAAGCGTAGACAGATTGAGACGTTACTCACATGGAGAAAGGTCCGCATGGTGCCTGTTGTCTTCAATCCCGATGCAATTTCTGTTTTCCATCAACACTCTGTAGGTGCGCAGATTACAGAACGCCTCCAGATGTGCTTCTGAAACTACTACTGGTCTCCCATTGAATGATCAAAGCGTAGACAGTATGAAAAATTACTCCCATGGAGAAAAGTCCACATGGTGCCTGTTGTATTCAATCGTGGTGCAATTTCTGTGTTTCATCAACACTCAGAATGTCCAAAGGTTACAGAATGCCTCCAGATGTGCTTCGGAAACTACTACTGGTCTTCCAGATGACGATCTAATCGTATACAGTTTGAGACATTTCTCTCAGGGGGAAAAGTCAGCCTGGTGCCTGTCTTATTCAATCCCGATGCATTTTCTGTGTTTCATGAACACTGTGAAAGTCCACAGATTACAGGATGCCTCCAGTTGTGCTTCAGAAACTACCACTGGTCTTCCAGAAATCTATCAAAGCGTAGACAGATTGAGACACTACACACAGGGAGTAAGGTCCGCATGGTGCATGTTGTATTCAATCCCGATGCAAATTTTCTGTTTCATCAACACTCTGAAAGTCCACAGATTAAAGAACGCCACCAGATGTGCTTCGGAAGCTACTACTGGTCTTCCAGAGAAAGATCAAAGCGTAGACTGTTTGAGACATTACTCCCATGGAGTAAAGTCCGCATGGTGCCTGTTGTATTCAATCCCGATGCAATTTCTGTGTTCCATCAACACTCTGAAGTTCCACAGATTACAGAATGCCTCCAAATGTGTTTCGGAAACTACTACGGGCTTTAGAGATATCGATCAAAGCGTAAACAGTTAGAGACGTTACTCACAGGGAGAAAAGTTAGCATGGTGCCTGTTGTATTCAAACACGATGCATTTTCTGTGTTTCATCAACATTCTGAAGGTACACAGATTACAGAATGCTTCCAGATGTGCACCATAAACTACTACTGGTCTTCCAGAAATCAATCAAATCGTAGACAAATTGACACATTACTCACATGGAGAAAGGTCCGCATGGTGCCTTTTGTGTTCAATCCCGGTGCAATTTCTGTGTTTCATCAAACCTATGACGGTCAACAGGTTATAGAATGCCTTCGGATGTCCTTCGGAATCTACTACAAATCTACCATTGAACGATCAAAGCGTAGACAGTTTGAGACATTACTCCCGTGGAGTGAACTCCACATGTTGCCTGTTGTATTCAATCTCGATGCATTTTCTGTGTTTCATCAACATTCTGATGGTCCACAGATTACAAAATGCCTCGGGATGTGCATCAGAAACTACTACTGGTCTTCCAGAAATCAATAAAATCGAAGACAGATTGCGACATTACTCACATGGAGAAAGGTCCGCATGGTGCCTGTTGTGTTCAATCCCGGTGCAATTTCTGTGTTTCATCAACACTCTGAAGGTCCAAAGATTACAGAACGCCTACGGATGTGCTTCGGAAACTACTACTGGTCTTCCAGATGACGATCAAATCGTATACAGTGTGAGACATCCTCCCAGGGGGAAAAGTCAGCCTGGTGCCTCTTTTATTCAATCCCGATGAATTTTCTGTGTTTCATGAACACTGTGAAAGTCCACAGATTACAGAATGCCTCCAGTTGTGCTTCAGAAACTACCACTGGTCTTCCAGAAATCAATAAAAGCGTAGAAAGATTGAGACATTACTCACAGGGAGTAAGGTCCGCATGGTGCCTGTTGTATTCAATCCCGATGCAAATTCTGTGTCTCATCAACACTCTGAAGGTCCATGGATTACAGAACGCCTCAGGATGTGCTTCGGAAGCTACTACTGGTCTTCCAGGGAAAGATCAAAGTGTAGACTGTTTGAGACATTACTCCCATGGAGTAAAGCCACATCGTGCCTGTTCTATTCAAACCCGATGCATTTTCTGTGTTTAATCAACATTCTGAAGGTACACACATTACACAATGCCTCCAAATGTGCATCATAAACTACCACTGGTCTTCCAGAAATCTATCAAATCTTAGACAGATTGAGACATTACTCACATGAAGAAAGGTCCGCATGGTGCATGTTGTATTCAATCCCGATGCAAATTTTCTGTTTCATCAACACTCTGAAAGTGCACAGATTAAAGAACGCCACCAGATGTGCTTCGGAAGCTACTACTGGTCTTCCAGAGAAAGATCAAAGCGTAGACTGTTTGAGACATTACTCCCATGGAGTAAAGTCCGCATGGTGCCTGTTGTATTCAATCCCGATGCAATTTCTGTGTTCCATCAACACTCTGAAGTTCCACAGATTACAGAATGCCTCCAAATGTGTTTCGGAAACTACTACGGGCTTTAGAGATATCGATCAAAGCGTAAACAGTTAGAGACGTTACTCACAGGGAGAAAAGTTAGCATGGTGCCTGTTGTATTCAAACACGATGCATTTTCTGTGTTTCATCAACATTCTGAAGGTACACAGATTACAGAATGCTTCCAGATGTGCACCATAAACTACTACTGGTCTTCCAGAAATCAATCAAATCGTAGACAAATTGACACATTACTCACATGGAGAAAGGTCCGCATGGTGCCTTTTGTGTTCAATCCCGGTGCAATTTCTGTGTTTCATCAAACCTATGACGGTCAACAGGTTATAGAATGCCTTCGGATGTCCTTCGGAATCTACTACAAATCTACCATTGAACGATCAAAGCGTAGACAGTTTGAGACATTACTCCCGTGGAGTGAACTCCACATGTTGCCTGTTGTATTCAATCTCGATGCAATTTCTGTGTTTCATCAACATTCTGATGGTCCACAGATTACAAAATGCCTCGGGATGTGCATCAGAAACTACTACTGGTCTTCCAGAAATCAATAAAATCGAAGACAGATTGCGACATTACTCACATGGAGAAAGGTCCGCATGGTGCCTGTTGTGTTCAATCCCGGTGCAATTTCTGTGTTTCATCAACACTCTGAAGGTCCAAAGATTACAGAACGCCTACGGATGTGCTTCGGAAACTACTACTGGTCTTCCAGATGACGATCAAATCGTATACAGTGTGAGACATCCTCCCAGGGGGAAAAGTCAGCCTGGTGCCTCTTTTATTCAATCCCGATGAATTTTCTGTGTTTCATGAACACTGTGAAAGTCCACAGATTACAGAATGCCTCCAGTTGTGCTTCAGAAACTACCACTGGTCTTCCAGAAATCAATAAAAGCGTAGAAAGATTGAGACATTACTCACAGGGAGTAAGGTCCGCATGGTGCCTGTTGTATTCAATCCCGATGCAAATTCTGTGTCTCATCAACACTCTGAAGGTCCATGGATTACAGAACGCCTCAGGATGTGATTCGGAAGCTACTACTGGTCTTCCAGGGAAAGATCAAAGTGTAGACTGTTTGAGACATTACTCCCATGGAGTAAAGCCACATCGTGCCTGTTCTATTCAAACCCGATGCATTTTCTGTGTTTAATCAACATTCTGAAGGTACACACATTACACAATGCCTCCAAATGTGCATCATAAACTACTACTGGTCTTCCAGAAATCAATCAAATCGTAGACAGATTGAGACATTACTCACATGGAGAAAGGTCCGCATGGTGCCTGTTGTGTTCAATCCCGGTGCAATTTCTGTGTTTCATCAAACCTCTGAGGGTTAACAGATTATAGAATGCCTCCAGATGTGCTTCGGAAACTACTACTGATCTCCCATTGAACGATCAAAGCGTAGACAGTTTGAGACATTACTCTCATGGAGAAGAGTTTACATGATGCCTGTTGAATTCAATCCCGATGCAATTTCTGTGTTTCATCAACATTCTGAGGGTCCACAGATTACAGAATGCCTCCGGATGTGCATCAGAAACTACTACTGGTCTACCAGAAATCAATCAAAGCGTAGACAATTTGAGACATTACTCACATTGAGAAAGGTCCGCATGGTGCCTGTTGTATTCAATCCCGATGCAATTTCTGTTTTTCATCAACACTCTGAAGGTCCACAGATTGCAGAATGCCTCCAGATGTGCCTCGGTACTACTACTAGTGGGCTCACATTGAAATATCACATCGTAGACAGTTTGAGACATTACTCCCATGGAGAAAAGTCCACACGGTGCCTGTTGGTTTCAATCCCGATGCAATTTCTGTGTCTCATCAACACTCTGAAGGTCCACAGATTACAGAACGCCAATAGATGTTCTTCAGAAACTACTACTGGTCTTCCTGAAATAGATCAAAGCGTATATAGTTTGAGACATTACTCCCATGGAGAAGAGTCCACATGTTGCCTTCTCTATTCAATCCCGATGCATTTTCTGTGTTTCATTAACACTGTGAAGGTCCAGAGATTACAGATTGCCTCAGGATGTGCATAAGAAACTACTACTGGTCTTCCAGAAATCAATCAAATCGTCGACAGATTGAGACATTACTCACATGGAGAAATGTCCGCATGGTGCCTGTTGTGCTCAATCCCGGTGCAATTTCTGTGTTTCATTAACACTCTGAAGGTCCACAGATTACAGAATGCCTCCTGATGTGCTTCAGAAACTACTACTGGTCTTCCAGAAATCGATCAAAGTGTAGACAGATTGAGACATTACTCACATGGAGAAAGATCCACATTGTACCTGTTGTGTTAAATCCCGGTGCAGTTTCTGTGTTTCATCAACACTCTGAAGGTCAACAAATTAGAGAATGCCTCCAGATGAGCTTCGGAAACTACTACTGATCTCCCATTGAACGATCAACGCGTTGACAGTTTGAGACATTACTCCCATGGAGAAGAGTCCACATGGTGCCTGTTGTATTCAATCCCGATGCAATTTCTGTGTTTCATCAACACTCTGAAGGTCCACAGGTTACAGAACGTCTCCAGATGTGTTTCGGAAGCTACTACTGGTCTTCCAGGGAAAGAACAAAGCGTAGACAGTTTGAGACATTTCTCCCATGGGGATAGGTCCGCATTGACACTCTCAAAGTCCACAGATTACAGAATGCCTTCAGATGTGCTTCGGAAACTACTACTGGTCTCCCACTGAACGATCAAAGCGTAGACAGTTTGAGACATTACTCACATGGAGTAAAGTCCACATGGTGGCTGTTGTATTCAATCCCGATGCAATTTCTGTGTTTCATAAACGTTCTGAAGGTACACAGATTAAAGAACGCCTCCGGATGTGCTTCGCAAACTATTACTGGGCTTCCAGGGAACGAGCATGTCGTAGACAGTTTGCGACATTACTCCCATGGGGAAAATTTCGCATGGTGCCTGTTGTATTCAATCCTGATGCAATTTCTGTGTTTCATCAACACTCTGTAGGTCCACAAATTTCAGAATGCCTCCAGATGTGCTTCCGAAACTATTAGTGGTTTTCCAGAAATCGATCAAACCGTAAACAGTTTAAGACATTACTCACACGCAGAAAAGTCCGCATGGTGCCTGCTGCATTCAATCCCGATGCAATTTCTGTGTTTTATCAACACTCTGAAGGTCCACAGATTACAGAATGACTCCAGGTGTGCTTGGGAAACTAGTACTGACCTGCCATTAATCGATCATATCGTAGACACTTTGAGACATTACTCCGATGGAGAAAAGTCTGCATGGTGAATTTTGTAATCAATCTGGATGCAATTTCGGTGTTTCGCCAACACTCTGAAGGTCCACAGATTACAGAATGAATTCAGATGTGCTTCGGAAACTACTACTGATATTCCAGGGAACGGTCAAAGCGTAGACAGTTTAAGACTTTGCCCCCATGGAGAAAAGTCCCCATGGTGCCTCTTGTATTCAATCCCGATCCAATTTCAGTGTTTCATCAATACTCTGAAGGTCCACAGATTCCAGAATGCCTCCAGATGTGCTTCAGAAACAGCTACTGGTCTACCAGAAATCATTCAAAGCGTAGACAGATTGAGACATTACTCAAATGGAGAAAGGTCCGCATGGTGCCTGTTGTATTCAATCCCGATGCAATTTCTGTGTTTCATCAACACTCTGAAGGTCCACAGATAACAGAATGCCTCCAGATGTGCTTCGGAAACTACTACTGGTCTTCCAGATAACGATCAAAGCGTAGACAGTTTGAGACATTACTCCCACGGAGAAAAGTCATCATGGTTCCTGTTGTATTCAATCCCGATGCAATTTCTGTGTTTCATCAACACTCTGAAGGACCACAGATTACAGAATGCCTCCAGATGTGCTTCGGAAGCTACTACTGGTCTTCCACAATACAATAAAAGCGTACACAGATTGAGACATTACTCCTATGGAGGAAGTTCCGTGTGGTGCCTGCTGTATTTAATCCCGATGCATTTTTTGTGTTTCATCAACACTCTGATTGTCCACAGATTACAGAATGCCAGCAGATGTGCTTCGAAAACTGCTACGGATTTTCCAGAAATCGATCAAACCTTAGATAGTTTAAGATATTACTACCATGGTGTAAAGTCCGCATGGTGAATTTTGTAATCAATTACGATGCAATTACTGTGATTCGTCAACACTCTGTAGGTCCACAAATTACAGAATGCATCGAGATGTGCTTCGGAAACTACTACGGGTATTCCAGAAATCGATCAAAGCGTATACAGTTTGAGACATTACTCCTAGGGAGAAAAGTCAGCATAGTGCCTGCTGTATTCAATCCCTATGCATTTAATGTGTTTCATGAACAATGTGAAAGTACACAGATTACAGAATGCCTCCAGATGTGCTTCGGAAACTACTACTGGACGTCCAGGGAACGATCAAAGCGGAGACAGTTTGAGACATTACTCCATGGGCAAAAGTCCGCATGGTGCCTGTTGTATTCAATCCCGATACAATTTCGGTGTTTCATGAACACTCTGAAGGTCCACAGATTACAGAATACCTCCAGATGTGCTTCAGATATTACTACTGGACTTCAGGGAACGATCAAAGCGGAGACAGTTTGTGACATTTCTCCCATGGGGAAAAGTCTGCATGGTGCCTGTTGTATTCAATCCTGATGCTATTTCTGTGTTTCATCAGCACTCTGAAGGACCACATATTACAGAATGACTCCTGATGTGCTTCGGAAACTACTACTGCTCTGTCAGAAATCAATCAAATCGTAGACAGATTGAGACAATACTCACATGGAGAAAGGTCCGCATGGTGTCTGTTCTATTCAATCCCGATGCAATATCTGTGTTTCATCAACACCCTGAAAGTCCACAGATTACAGAATGCCTCCAGATGTGCTTCAGAAACTACTACTGGTCTTCCAGAAATTAACAAAGCGTAGTCAGTTTGAGACATTACTCACTTGCAGAAAGGTCCACATGGCAACTGTTGTATTCAATCTTGATGCAATTTCTGTGTTTCATCAACACTCTGAAGGTCCACAGATCACAGAATGCCTCCAGATGTGCTTCGGAAACTACTACTGGTCTCTCATTGAACGATCAAAGCGTAGACAGTTTGAGACATTACTCACATGGAGAAAAGTCCACATGGTGCCTGTTGTATTCAATCCTGATGCAATTTATGTGTTTCATCAACACTCTGAAGGTCCAGAGATTATAGAATGAATCCAGATGTGCTTCGGAAACTACTACTGGTCTTCCAGAAATCAACCAAATCGTAGACAGAGTGAGACATTACTCACATGGAAAAAATTCCGCATGGTGACTGTTGAATTCAATCCCGATGCAATTTCTGAGTTTCATCAACACGCTGAAAGTCCACAGATTACAGAATGCCTCCAGATGTGCTTCAGTAACTACTACTGGTTTTCCAGAAATCATTCAAAGCGTAGACAGATTGAGATATTACGTACATGGAGAATGGTCCGCATTGTGCCTGTTGTATACAATCCCGATGCCATTTCTGTGTTTCATCAACACTCTGAATGTCCACAGATTACAGAATGCCTTCAGATGTGCTTCGGAAACTTCTACTGGTCTTCCAGAGAACGATCAAATCGTAGACCATTTGAGACATTACTCCCATGGAGAAGAGACCACATGGTGCCTGTTGTATTCAATCCCGATGCAATTTCTGAGTTTCATCAACACTCAGAGGGACCAAAAATTACAGAGAGCCTCCAGATGTGCTTCTTAGACTTCTACTGGTCTTCCTTAAATCAATCAAAGCGTAGACTGATTGAAACATTACTCCCATGGAGAAAGGTCCGGGTGGTGGCTGTTGTATTCAATCCCGATGCAATTTCTGTGTATCATCAACACTCTGATAGTCCACAGATTAGAGAATGCCTCCACATGTGCTTCGGAAACTACTACTGGTCTTTCAATGAACGATCAAAGCGTAGACAGTTTGAGATATTACTCTCATTGAGATAGGTCCACATGGTGCCTGTTGTATTCAATCCCGATGCAATTTCTGTGATACGTCAAGACACTGAAGGTCAACAGATTACAGAATGCCTCCATGTGTGCTTCAGAACTACTACTGGTCTTCCAGAAATCAATCAAAGCGTAGACAGATTGAGACATTTCTCTCATGGAGATAGGTCCGCATGGTGTCTGTTGTATTCAATTATGATGCAATTTCTGTGTTTCATCAACACTCTGAAGGTCCACAGACTACAGAATGCCTCCAGATGTGGTTGGGAACCTAATACTGGTCTGCCAGTGATCGATCAAAAGTAGACTCTTTGAGACATTAGTCCCATGGTGCAAAGCCCGCATGGTGAATTTTGTAATCAATCCCTATTCAATTTCTGAGTTTCTTCAACACTTTGAAGGTCCACAGATTACAGAATGCCTCCAGATGTGCTTCGGAAACTACTACTGATATTCAAGGGAACGATCAAAGCGTAGACAGTTTAAGTCGTTTCCCCCACGGAGAAAAGTCCGCATGGTGCCGGTTGTATTCAATCCTGATGCAATTTATGTGTTTCATCAACACTCTGAAGGTCCACAGTTTATAGAATGACTCCAGATGTGCTTCGTAAACTACTACTGGTCTTCCAGATAACGATAAAGCGGAGACATTTTGAGACATTACTCGCATGGGTAAAAGTCCTCATGGTGCCTGTTGTATTCAATCCCGATGCAATTTCTGTGTTTCATGAACACTCTGTAGGTCCACAGATTACAGAATGCCTCCACATGTGCTTCGGAAACTATTAGTGGATTTCCAGAAATCGATCAAATTGTAAACAGATTAAGACATTACTCACACGGAGAAAGGTCCGCATGGTGCATGCTGTATTCAATCCCGATGCAATTTATGTGTTTCATCAACACTCTTAAGGTCCGCAGATTACAGAATGACTCCAGATGTGCTTGGGAAACTAATACCGGTCTGTCAGCAATCGATCAAAACGTTGACACTTTGAGACATTACTGCCATGGTGAAAAGTGCGCATGGTGAATTTTGTAATCACTCCCAATGCAATTTCTGTGTTTTTTCAACACTCTGAAGGTCCGCAGATTACAGAATGAATCCAGATGTGCTTCGGAAACTACTACTGATATTCAAGGGAACGATCAAAGCGTAGACAGTTTAAGACGTTGCCCCCATGGAGAAAAGTCCGCACGGTGTCTGTTGTATTGAATCCTGATGCAATTTCTTTGTGTCATCAACACTCTGAAGGTCCACAGATTATAGAATGCATCAAGATGTGCTTCGGAAACTTCTACTGGTCTTCTTTAAATCAATCAAAGCGTAGACAGATTGAGACATTACTCCCATGGAGAAAGGTCCGGGTGGTGGCTGTTGTATTCAGTCCCGATGCAATTTCTGTGTTTCATCAACACTCTGATGGTCCACAGATTAGAGAATGCCTCCAGATGTGCTTCAGAAGCTGCTACTGGTTTCCCAGAAATCATTCAAAGCGTAGACAGTTTGAGACATTACTCAAATCGAGAAAGGTACGCATGGTGCCTTTTGTATTCAATCCCGATGCAATTTCTGTGTTTCATCAACACTATGAAGGTCCACAGATTACAGAGTGCCTCCATATGTGCTTCGGAAACTACTAATGGTCTTCCAGAAATCAATCAAAGCGTAGACAGATTGAGACAATACTCACATGGAGAAAGGTTCGCATGGTGCCTGTTGTATTGAATCCCGATGCAATTATGTGTTTCATCAACAGTCTGAAGGTCCACAGATTACAGAATTTGTCTAGATGTGCTTCGTATACTATTACTGGTCTCCCAGGAATCGATCAAAGCGTAGATAGTTTGAGACATTACTCCCATGTAGAAAAGTACGAATGGTGCCTTGTTGTATTCAATCCCTATTCAATGTCTGTGTATCATCAACACTCTGAAGGTTCACAGATTACAGAATTTGTCTAGATGTGCTTCGTATACTACTAATGGCTTTCCAGGAATCGATCAAAGCGTAGACAGTTTGAGACATTACTCCCATGGAGAAACGTCTGCATGGTGCCTGTTGTATTCAATCCCGAAGCAAATTCTGTGTTTCATCGACACTCGGAAGGTCCACAGAATCCAGGAAGCTTCCAAAAGTGCTTCGGCACTACTACTGGTCTCCCAGGGAACGATAAAAGCGTAGACGGTTTGAGACATCACTCCCATGGAGAAAAGTTCGCATGGTGCCTGTTGAATTCAATCCGGATGCAATTTCTGAGTTTCATCAACAATGTGAATGTTTACAGATTACATGAAGCCTCCAGATGCGCTTCGGAAACTACTGCTGGTTTCCAAGGGATTAATCAAGTCGTAGACTGTTTCATACATTACTCCCATGGAGAAAAGCCTGCATGGTGGCTGTCGTATTCAATCGCGCTGTAATTACTGTGTTTCATCAGACTCTGAACGTCCACAGATTACAGGAAAAGTTCAGATGTGCTTGGGAAACCACTACTGGACTCCAAGAGAACGATCAAAGCGTAGACAGTATGAGACTTTACTCCCATGGGGAAAAATCCTCATGGTTCATATTGTGTTCAATCCCGATGCAATTTCTTTGTTTCATCAACACTCTGAAGGTCCACAGATTACAGAAAGCCCCAAGATGTGCTTCCGAAACTACTACTGGTCTCCCAGGGAATGATCAAAGCGTAGACGGTTTGAGAGACTACTCCCATGAAGAAAAGTCCGCATGGTGCCTGTTGTGTTCAATCCCGATGCAATTTATGTGTTTTATCTACACTCTGATCGTCCACAGATTACAGGAAGCCTCCAGATGTGCTTCGGAAACTACTACTGGTCTACCAGGAATCGATCAAAGCGTAGACAGTTTGAGACATTACTACCATGGACAAATGTCGGCATACTGCCTGTTGTATTCAATCCATATAAAATTTCTGTGTTTCATCAACACTCTGAAGGTCCACAGATTACTAAAATGCCTCCAGATGTGCTTCGGAAACTACTACTGGTCTACCAGGTATTGATCAAATCGTTGATAGTTTGAGACATTACTCCCATGGAGAAATGACCGCATGGTGCTTGTTGTATCCAATCCCGATTCAATATCTGTGTTCAACAACGCTCTGGACGTCCACAGATTACAGGAAGATTCCAGATGTGCTTCAGAAACTACTACTGGTTTCCCAGCAAACGATCCAGGCGTAGACAGTTTGAGACATTACTCCCATGGATAAAAGTCCACATGGTGCTTGTTGTATTCAATACCGATGTAATTTTTGTGTTTCATCAACACTCTGAAGGTCACAGATTATAGAATGCCTCCAGAAGTGCTTCGGAAACTACTACTGGTCTCCCAGGGAACGATCAAATCGTAGACAGTTTGAGACATTACTCCAAAGGAGAAAAGTCCTCATGGTGTCTGTTGTATTCAATCCCGATGCCATTTCTGTGTTTCATCAACACTCTGAAGGTCCACAGACTACAGGATGCCTTCAGATGCGCTTCGGAAACTACTACTGGTATCTCAGGCGTCGATCAAATCGTAGACATTTAGAGACATTAGTCCCATGGAGAAAAGTCCGCATGGTGCCTGTTGTATTCAATCCCGATGCAATTTCTGTGTTTGATCAACACTCTGAACGTCCACAGATTACAGGAAGCTGCAGATGTGCTTCGGAAACTACTACTGGTCTTCGAGATGTCGATCGAAGCGTAGACAGTTTGAGACATTACTCCCATTTAGAAATATCCGCATAGTGCTTGTATTCAATCCCGATGCAATTTCTGCTTTTCATCAACACTCTGAACGTCCAAAGATTACAGAATGCCTCCAGATGTGTTTCGAAAACTACTACTGGTCTCCCAGGAGACGATCAAACCGTAGTCAGTTTTAGACAATACTGCCATTGAGCAAAGTCCGTACGGTGCCTGTTGTATTCAATCACGATGCAAATTCTGTGTTTTAAGACTCAGAAGGTCCACAGATTATAGAATGCCTCCAAATGTGCTTCGGAAACTACTACTGGTCTCCCAGGAATCGATCAAACCGTAGACAGTTTGAGACATTACTCCCATGGAGAAAAGTCCGCATGGTGCCTGTTGTATTCAATCCCGATGCAATTTCTGTGTTTCATCAACATTCCCTAGGTCCACAGATTACAGGATGCCTCCAGATATGCTTCGGAACCTACTAAAGATCTCCAAGGAATCGATCAAATCGCAGACAGTTTGAGACATTACTCCCATGGACAAATGTCCGCATTAGGCCTGTTGTATTCAATCCCGATGCAAATTCTGTGTTTCATCATCACTTTGATCGTCCACAGATTACAGCAAGCTCCCAGATGTGTTACTTAAAATACTACTGGTCTCCCAGGGTACGATCAAAGCGTAGACAGTTTGAGACATTACTCCCATTTAGAAATGTCCGCATAGTGCTTGTATTTAATGCCGATGCAATTTCTGTGTTTCATTAACACTGTGAAGGACCATAGATTGCAGGATGACTCCAGATGTGCTTTAGAAGCTACTACTAGTCTCCCAAGAATCGATCAAAGCGTAGACAGTTTGAGACATTAGTCCCATTGAGCAATGTCCGCATGGTGCCTGTTGTATTTCATCCCGATGCAATTTCTGTCTTTCATCAACAATCTTTCGGTCCACAGATTACATAATGCCTCCAGATGTGCTTCAAAAACAACTACTGGTCTCCCAGGAATTGATCAAAGCGTAGACTGTTTGAGACATTACTCCCATGGAGAAAAGTCCGCATTTGGCCCTTATTTTCAATCCCGATTCAATTTCTGTGTTTCATCAATATTCTAAACGTCCACAGATTACAGGAAGCCTCCAGATATGCTTCGGAAACTACTACTGGTCTCAAAGGGAACAATCAAAGCGTAGACAGTTTGAGACATTACTCCCATGGAGAAAAGTCCGCATGGTGACTGGTGTATTCAATCGCGATGCAATATCTGTGTTTCATCAACACTGAAAACGTCCACAGATTACTTAATGCCTCCAGATGTGCTTCGAAAACTACTACTGGTCTCCCAGGAATTGATCAAAGCGTAGACTGTTTGGGACATTACTCCCATGGAGAAAAGTCATCATTTGTCCTTTTGTTTTCAATCCCGATTCAATTTCTGTGTTTCATCTATATTCCAAACGTCCACAGATTACAAGAAGATCCCAGATGTGCTTCGGAAGCTACTACTGGTCTCCCAGGTATCGACCAAAGTGTAGACAGTTTGAAACGTAACTCCCATTGGGAAAAGACCGCATGGTGCCGGTTGTATTCAATCCCGATGAAATATCTGTGTTTCATCAACACACTGAACGTCCATATATTACACAATGCCACCAGATATGCTTCGGAAAGTACTACTGTTCTCCCAGGATTGGATTAAAGCGTGGAGAGTTTGTGACTTTACTCCCTATGACAAAAGTCTTCATGGTGTCTGTTGTATTCAATCCCGATGCAACCTCTGTGTTTCACCAACACTCTGAACGTGCACAGATTACAGGAAGCTTCGAGATGTGCTGCGGAAACTACTACCGGTCTTCGAGATGTCGATCGAAGCGTAGACAGTTTGAGACATTACTCCCATTTAGAAATATCCACATAGTGCTTGTATTCAATCCCGATGCAATTTCGGTGTTTCATCAACACTCTTCCCGTCCACAGATTACAGGAAGCCTCCCGATGTCCTTTGGAAACTTCAACTGGTCTCCCAAACGACGATCTAAGTGTAGACAGCTTGTGACATTACTCCCATAGGGGAACGTTCGCATGGTGCCTATTCTATTCAATCCCGATGCAATTTTTGTGTTTAATCAACACTCTGAACGTCGACAGATTATAGGATGAATCCAGATTTGCTTCAGAAACTACTTGTGGTCTCAAAGGGAACAATCAAAGCGTAGACAGTTTGAGACATTACTGCCATGGAGAAAAGTCCCCATTGTGCCAGTTGTATTCAATCCCGTTGCAATTTCTGTCTTTCATCAACACTCTTTAGGTCCACAGATTACATCATTCCTCCAGATGTGCTTCGAAAACTACTACTGGTCTCCCAGGAATCGATGAAACCATATGGAGAAAAGTCATCATTTGTCCTTTTGTTTTCAATCCCGATTCAATTTCTGTGTATCATCGATATTCCAAACGTCCACAGATTACAAGATGATCCCAGATGTGCTTCGGAAGCTACTACTGGTCTCCCAGGTATCGACCAAAGTGTAGACAGTTTGAAACGTAACTCCCATTGGAAAAAGGCCGCATGGTGCCTGTTGTATTCAATCCCGATGAAATATGCTTGGGATGCTACTACTAGTCTCCCAGGAATCGATCAAATCGTAGATAGTTTGAGACTTTAGTCCAATTGAGCAATGTCCGCATGGTGCCTGTTGTATTTAATACCGATGCAATTTCTGTCTTTCATCAACACTCTTTAGGTCCACAGATTACATAATGACTCCATATGTGTTTCGAAAACTACTACTGGTCTCCCAGGAATCGATCAAAGCGTAGACTGATTGAGACATTACTCCCATGGATAAGTCCACATGGTGCTTGTTGTATTCAATACCGATGCAATTTTTGTGTTTCATCAACACTCTGAAGGTCACAGATTATAGAATGCCTCCAGATGTGCTTCGGAAACTACTACTGGTCTCCCAGGGAACGATCAAATCGTAGACAGTTTGAGACATTACTCCAAAGGAGAAAAGTCCTCATGGTGTCTGTTGTATTCAATCCCGATGCCATTTCTGTGTTTCATCAACACTCTGAAGGTCCACAGATTACAGGATGCCTTCAGATGCGCTTCGGAAACTACTACTCGTCTCTCTGGGTACAATCAAAGCGTAGACAGATTGAGATATTACTCCCATGGAGAAAAATCCGCATGGTCACTCTTGTATTCAATCCCGATGCAATTTCTGCTTTTCATCAACACTCTGAACGTCCAAAGATTACAGAATGCCTCCAGATGTGTTTCGAAAACTACTACTGGTCTCCCAGGAGACGATCAAACCGTAGTCAGTTTTAGACAATACTGCCATTGAGCAAAGTCCGTACGGTGCCTGTTGTATTCAATCACGATGCAAATTCTGTGTTTTAAGACTCAGAAGGTCCACAGATTATAGAATGCCTCCAAATGTGCTTCGGAAACTACTACTGGTCTCCCAGGAATCGATCAAACCGTAGACAGTTTGAGACATTACTCCCATGGAGAAAAGTCCGCATGGTGCCTGTTGTATTCAATCCCGATGCAATTTCTGTGTTTCATCAACATTCCCTAGGTCCACAGATTACAGGATGCCTCCAGATATGCTTCGGAACCTACTAAAGATCTCCAAGGAATCGATCAAATCGCAGACAGTTTGAGACATTACTCCCATGGACAAATGTCCGCATTAGGCCTGTTGTATTCAATCCCGATGCAAATTCTGTGTTTCATCATCACTTTGATCGTCCACAGATTACAGCAAGCTCCCAGATGTGTTACTTAAAATACTACTGGTCTCCCAGGGTACGATCAAAGCGTAGACAGTTTGAGACATTACTCCCATTTAGAAATGTCCGCATAGTGCTTCTATTTAATCCCGATGCAATTTCTGTGTTTCATTAACACTGTGAAGGACCATAGATTGCAGGATGACTCCAGATGTGCTTTAGAAGCTACTACTAGTCTCCCAAGAATCGATCAAAGCGTAGACAGTTTGAGACATTAGTCCCATTGAGCAATGTCCGCATGGTGCCTGTTGTATTTAATCCCGATGCAATTTCTGTCTTTCATCAACACTCTTTAGGTCCACAGATTACATAATGCCTCCAGATGTGCTTCGAAAACAACTACTGGTCTCCCAGGAATTGATCAAAGCGTAGACTGTTTGAGACATTACTCCCATGGAGAAAAGTCCGCATTTGGCCCTTATTTTCAATCCCGATTCAATTTCTGTGTTTCATCTATATTCCAAACGTCCACAGATTACAAGAAGATCCCAGATGTGCTTCGGAAGCTACTACTGGTTTCCCAGGGAACGATAAAAGTGTAGACAGTTTGAGACATTACTCCCATGGAGAAAATTCCGCATGGTGATTGTTGTATTCAATCCCGATGCAATTTCTGTGATTTATTAACACTCTGATCGGCCATAGATTATATGAAGCCTCCTGAAGTGCTTCGGAAACTACTGCTGGTCTCCCAGGAATCTATCAACGCGTAGACAGTTTCGGACATTACTCAAATGCAGAAATTTCCACATGGTGCCTGTTGTATTCAATCCCGATGCAATTTCTGTGTTTCATCAACATTCTGGACGTCCACAGATTACAGGAAGCATTCAGATGTGCTTTGGAAACTACTACTGGTCTCCCAGGGAACGATCAAGGCGTAGACAGAATGAGATTATCACTCTGCAGCGGATTGTGCGCTGATACGAATTTTCCTGGCAGATTACAACTGTGTGCCTGACAGAGACTCGTACTAGGGACATTTGGATTTTGCTGGCAAGTGCTCTACCATCTGAGCTACCGAAGCACGACTCTCGCCCGTTACTCACAGCTTTACTTCTGCCAGAAACTCGTGTCCTACCTTCCAAACTTTACAGAACCTCTAATTCTTTAAACATCCCCTAGGCTGTGGCAAAGCCATGTAGCGGCTATATCCTTTCTTTAAGGGGTGCAAGATCTGCAAGTTTCTCTTTAGAGCTTCTGTAAAGTTTGGAAGGTAGGAGACGAGATACTGGCAGAAGTAAAGCAATGAGTACCGATCGTGAGTTGTGCTTCGGTAGCTCAGATGGTAGAGCGCTTGCCAGCGAAAGGCAAAGGTCCCGAGTTCAAGTTTCGGTCGGGCACACAGTTTTAATCTGCCAGGAAGTTTCAAAGTGTAGACAGTTTGAGACTTTATTCCCGTGGAGGATAGTCAGCATGGTGACTGTTGTATTCAATCCCGATGCAATTTTAGTGTTTCATCAACACTCTAAAAGTCGACAGATTACAGGATGCCTCCAGATTTGCTTCAGAAACTACTACTGGTCTCAAAGGGAACAATCAAAGCGTAGACAGTTTGAGACATAATTCCCATGGAGAAAGGCCGCATGGTGACTGTTGTACTCAATCCCGATGCAATTTCTGTGTTTCATCTACACCCTGAACGTCCACAGATTACAGAATGCCTCCATATGAGCTTCGGAAACTACTACTGGTCTCCCAGGGTACGATCAAAGCGTAGACAGTTTGAGACATTACACCCATATAGAAATGTCCGCATAGTGCTTGTATTTAATCCCGATGCAATTTCTGTGTTTCATCAACACCGTGAAGGACCACAGATTGCAGGATGCCTCCAGTTGTGCTTGGGAAGCTACTAATAGTCTCCCAGGATTCCATCAAAGCGTAGATAGTTTGAGACATTAGTCCCATTGAGCAATGTCCGCATGGTGCCTGTTGTATTTAATACCGATGCAATTTCTGTCTTTCATCTACACTCTTTAGGTCCACAGACTACATAATTACTCCAGATGTGCTTCGAAAACTACTACTGGTCTCCCAGGAGTCGATTAAAGCGTAGACAGATTGAGACATAACTCCCATGGAGAAAAGTCCGCTTTTGGCCCTTTGTTTTCAATCCCGATTCAATTTCTGTGTTTCATCAATATTCTAAACGTCCACAGATTACAGGATGCCTCCAGATGTGCTTTGGAAACTACTAATGGTCTTCCAGGTATCGACCAAAGCGTAGACAGTTTGAGACATTACTCCCATGGAGAAAAGACTGCATGGTGCCTATTGTATTCAATCACGATGCAATTTCTCTCTTTCATCAATACTGTGAAAGTCCACAGATCACAGAAAGCCTCCAGATGTGCTTCGGAAACTTCTACTGGTCTCCCAGTGAACGATCAAAGCGTAGACAGTTTGAGACATTACTCCCATGGAGAAAAGTCCGCATTAGTCCTGTTGTATTCAATCCCGATGCAATTTCGGTGTTTCATCAACACTCGGAACGTCCTCAGATTGCATGAAGCCTCCAGATGTGCTTCTTAAACTACTACTGGTCTCCCACGGTACGATCAAAGCGTAGACAGTTTGAGACATTACTCCCATTGATAGAACTCCGCATGGAGCCTGTTGTATTCAATCCCGATGCAATTTCTGCGTTTCATCAACACTCTGAACGTCTACAGATTAGAGGAAGCCTTCAGATGTGGTTCGGAAACTACTACTGGTCTCCCAGGGAACGATCAAAGCGTAGACAGTTTGAGACATTACTCCAATGGAGACAAGTCCGCATGGTGCCTGTTGTATTCAATCACGATGCAACTTCAGTGTTTCATTAACACTCTGAACGTCCATAGATTACATAAAGCCTCCAGATGTGCTTCGGAAACTACTACTGGTCTCCCAGGGAACGATCAAAGCGTAGACAGTTTGAGACATTACTGCCATGGGGAAAAGACTGCATGGTTCCTGTTGTATTTAATCCGATGCAATTTCTGCGTTTCATCAACACTCTGAACGTCTACAGATTACAGGAAGCCTTCAGATGTGGTTCGGAAACTACTACTGGTCTCCCAGGGAACGATCAAAGCGTAGACAGTTTGAGACATTACTCCAATGGAGACAAGTCCGCATGGTGCCTGTTGTATTCAATCACGATGCAACTTCAGTGTTTCATTAACACTCTGAACGTCCATAGATTACATAAAGCCTCCAGATGTGCTTCGGAAACTACTACTGGTCTCCCAGGGAACGATCAAAGCGTAGACAGTTTGAGACATTATTGCCATGGGGAAAAGACTGCATGGTTCCTGTTGTATTCAATCCCGATGCAATTTCTCTGTTTTATCAACACTTTGAACGTCCACAGATCACAGGAAGCCTCCAGATGTGCTTCGGAAACTACTACAGGTCTCCCAGGTAACGATCAAAGCGTAGACAGTTTTAGACATTACTCCCATGGAGAAATGTCCTCAGTTGGCGTGTTGTATTCAATCCCGATGCAATCTCTGTGTTTCATAAACACTCTGAATGACCACAGATTACAGAATGCCTCCAGATGTGCTTCGGAAAATAGTACTGGTCTCCCAGGAATCGACCAAAGTGTAGACAGTTTGAGACATAACTCCCATTGAGAGAAGACTGCATGGTGCCTGTTGTATTCAATCCCGATGCAATATCTGTGTTTCATCAACACTCTGAACGTCCATATACTACAGAATGCCTCCAGATATGCTTCGGAAACTACTGTAAGTAGGCTGTTTACGTTTTCTTATTGGTAACGCCACGTAGCGCTCTGTATGAAAAATCACTGGCTGCTGTGCGCAGACTGTGGGTAGTTTGCATTGTTGTCTGCCATTGTAGTGTTGGGCAGCGGCAGCTGGATGGTAACAGCGCGTAGCGTTGCGCAGTTGGAGGTGAGCCGCCAGCAGTGGTGGACGTGGGGAGAGAGATGGCAGAGTTTGAAATTTGTAAGAATTGGTGTCATGAACTGCTATATATATTGTGACTAGTGAGGTAAATACATTGTTTGTTCTCAATTAAAATCTTTCATTTGCTAA
Organism: Schistocerca gregaria; assembly: GCF_023897955.1. NCBI lineage: Eukaryota > Metazoa > Arthropoda > Insecta > Orthoptera > Acrididae > Schistocerca > Schistocerca gregaria. The sequence continues at coordinate 1,356,040 of NW_026061799.1, read as the reverse complement.
CTATGCCTATCAGTAGTTAGTGCCTTCAGTAGTTTGAATCTTTTATTTAGCAGGCAGTAGTGGCGCTCGCTGTATTGCAGTAGCTTGAGTAACGAAGATTTTTGTGAGGTAAGTGATTTGTGAAACGTATAGGTTAATGCTAGTCAGGGCCAGTGTTTCGTAGGGATTTTTGGAAGTCAGATTGCGTTGCGCTAAAAATATTGTGTGTCAGCTTAAGCACAGTCGTGTATAATTGTTCAGAGAGGACGTTTCACATAGACCAGTCTTGTATAATTTTTCTAAGGGGACGTTTCATATGGCGACTACACGATTATATCACGACGCTACTAATGAGTGACAATTTACAATGTTGCTTTTGCGGTGTATCTGTTTTATATCTGCAGTTTCTCTGAATAATTCTGGAAAGTAAAACATGTTTTACAAGTAACTTTTGTGGTATAGCTACAATGAGACAGCCTTTTCTGTAGCACAAAAGTACGTACAGTACAGTACTTATTTCATCACGGCAATAAGCGTAATAACTAAGATATCTATACGCAAAGCATTTCCATTTCGTTTATCATGAGGTTAGTACATTGACTTCTGCAGAACGTAGCTTTCGGAGGACAATAACTACGACACTTCCACAGAGATTGTCTTACAGCAAGACGCACATTTAGCGCTACAGGACACGCATTAAACTATTTATTTTTCAACATATTTGAATTACAAAGAAAGTTTTCCGTGATACATTTCATTCCATTGCTGTAATCTGTAACACCTGAGGATATAATTACATTAATCCTCAGGGGGGTACACGCCTACTTTGTGTACCATATGTTTGGCAAGCACAAGGAGCCCTAGCTAATATGGTATTTGCTTATACAACTCTACACATTGGTACCATATTTCTCTAACACAGAATTACACAGCTATGTGATCACTTAACTGAGAGAGACATACATTTTTTTTTTACTACGTCAGTGACAGATGTTTACGCAATTACACAGCTGGATAACTTCACACTTATGAAATTGTATTTTGTCTGTACTTTGTGAACTGTTCATATTTTTTCAGAAGCATTGTGATACTATGAGAGCTTTGAATGATGTATTTGGTATGGGGTCATGATTTTTAAAGTACGTTTGAAGTAGATGACACTTTTGACATGAGCACAGATTTTTTGTAGGTTTTGACATAGGAAGCCACGACGATTTTGAGATTTGGCTGAGGTTTTATGATGTTATGATGAAGATGTGTGTTACGCTGTTGTGGTATGTTTATGTTCAACAGGCTGATGCTATGTGAGGAATTTGATTATGCTATGTATTTCTTATGATTAAATATTGAAGAAGTGTCGACAAATATGTATATGTGTAATAAAGCAAGAAATAATGAGTAGTGGTTAGGGACTCTAGTTTGTGAAAAAGGTTGTTGGAAACCAAGAATCGTACTTTAAGAGTTATGAAATGTATGTAAATGTGTGAATGTATTACAATGCCGACGAAAATTTTTTGGACACTCTTATATTTATAGGATTTTATTTTCTACACATTTATAACGCAAATTCTCAACCTGTGAAAATATTTTTATAAGAGACTGTCACTGTAGCGGAAACTGATGTCGCAAAATTTTTCAGTAAGAAAGGTAAGTGACCACCTGCACGTAATGCGTCGTGGGCACCCAGCTGCGCGACAGGCGCCTGGAAAAAAAGCCTTTAGTGTGTGCCTGTCAGAGGCACAGTTGGAAAAAAAGAGGTCATTATACTCACTATTGACATTCCTTTGTAGAAAGCATCGTAAATACGACACCCTCAAACTTGAAAACATGATTACACTGTAGAGTTCTTAATTTATGATATTTACTGAAATGAAATGATGAGAAACGTTTCATGTCTATTGTCTTGCTAGCTGGAAGATTGTTTACTGCATTATGAAATGCCTTATGGCTAGCGAATGACGTTTCACGCCTTGCTTTGCCTATTTTGTTTAATATCTAGTTTCTTGTTGCAATGCAGCATCGTTTAAATTAAAATTTAATACATGTACTAATATAACTACTTTCTGTTTACAGACCCAGTAAAGAATCATTTTATGATGTACTTCCTTAGAAAAGAGAGCACAAATAGACATTTCCCTTCACAGGACTTACAAAAATAATTTTTTTTTTTACGATTTGGTAACTTATCTGCTAGCGTATGTTCTAGTGATGCATCACTCTAGTGTTAAGATGTGACATAGGTATTACACATTTTGACTGTAATATTTTTTCTGTTTCAGCTTTGTCATGTTATTATTTTTTATTATTACATTTATTGCTGCTCGCTATGCTTACTTGCATTTTTTTCATTTCTGTTTGTGTTAATTGTTTTGTGCTGCTGCATTGCCTCGTCCCTTAGTTTAGCATTAGAGCTCAGTAGATTTTAAGTTAGCTTAGGAGGGGGTAGACTATATAAGAAAATAACTATGATGAATTGGAAGAAATGCATTGAGAAGCTATAAGAAAATGGTTTGGCCAAAAAAGTAGTGTATAGTGGAGAAAAACTATTTTTGAAAGAGGATGTGAGCATAATACAGAAAGCAGGCTTCGATATGACTTTTTGGAAATAATGAAGAATGAAGGGAGATCTCCGAGAAGTAAAGAAAGTTTTGTTTACAAAATACTGCAATAAAACAAACCCTATCCTTTCCTTGTGTTATCCCACTATGTGTTTGTGTACCCTTGTGTATTTATGTTCGTCCTGTTTTTATATGTTTATCTGATAAGACTTATGTTGCAGAATTTTTCTAATACTCAGCTACATGAACTATGATGAGGAATACTGTTATCCTCAAATATAATTTGCATTAATAACATGTTATTTACTTTGTAAAGATGTTTACACATTATTTATTCTGTTTTGTTCTAATGCTCATGTGTGAAGTTGATGTTTCAAAAGTTATTCTGACCTTTTATGTATGTACTTATGACGTAATTTTTGTAACACTGATGTATTTGCTATTTCGATTCTTTTGTAAAGCCTGTAATACTACAAATGTTATCTGTATTGTTATGTTCTTTAAAGATGTATTTTGTACCTTCATTATTGTATTCTGATGTTATAAAATTGTAATTGACACCAGTTCATCAAACTAAGTAACTTGTAAATTACATTTCACTGCACACATTTCTGTTGGTCATAGTATATGGACAATATGTGAGAAGTAGGGACTGATAGCGTTTGCATGTGTGTTAATAACTCAGTAAGAGACTGGATAACAGCATTGCTGGTTCTAAGGACATTTCAAAAACAATTTTTCTGAGTGCACAAGTGGTTGTTATGGACTTGCTGTATTCTCTGCAAGACTCTTCGATGGTGATTGTGCACCTGGCAGTCGCAACAGATGGCTGCTGGCCATCTCTACAAGGACTACAGTGGATCTGCATCTTTGATGGCCCATCAGTACCATTATTTCTACAAGGACTGCAGTGGGTCTGCATCTCTGGTGGCCCACCAATACCCTAATCTCTACCAGGACTACTATGGGTCTGCTCTGTGATGACCTAAGTACCAATAGTCTTCAACTTCGACTGACTCTGCTATGGGTTTGCTCTGTTGTGGCCCATTACCTGTCTGCATGTCAAGAGTCAGCACTGTCTTTCCGTTGGAAGGACAACACTACTTCTTCAAGACTGCATGGAAATCCACTACTTCCATGTGCATTTTCTTTTACTACTCAGACTTTGAGAAAAACACAGCAATTTTACTTTGATGAATGATCAGGACTGTCTTTATGAACTGTGAGAAAATTTTAGCTTTTGACCAACATTTTATCGATAAGTGTGTGCATTTCATTTCTTTGTCATCGTAATTATGAAAAAAATTTTCAAATCTGTATTGGCCACTGCCCAAAACAATTTGTAAATTTTTTTGTGGGGAGCATGGGGGCTATGTAAGTAGGCTGTTTACGTTTTCTTATTGGTAACGCCACGTAGCGCTCTGTATGAAAAATCACTGGCTGCTGTGCGCAGTCTGTGGGTAGTTTGCATTGTTGTCTGCCATTGTAGTGTTGGGCAGCGGCAGCTGGATGCTAACAGCGCGTAGCGTTGCGCAGTTGGAGGTGAGCCGCCAGCAGTGGTGGACGTGGGGGGAGAGATGGCAGAGTTTTGAAATTTGTAAGAATTGGTGTCATGAACTGCTATATATATTATGACTAGTGAGGTAAATACATTGTTTGTTCTCTATTAAAATCTTTCAATTGCTAACTATGCCTATCAGTAGTTAGTGCCTTCAGTAGTTTGAATCTTTTATTTAGCTGGCAGTAGTGGCGCTCGCTGAATTGCAGTAGCTTGAGTAACGAAGATTTTTGTGAGGTAAGTGATTTGTGAAACGTATAGGTTAATGCTAGTCAGGGCCATTCTTTCGTAGGGATTTTTGGAAGTCAGATTGCGTTGTGCTAAAATATTGTGTGTCAGCTTAAGCCCAGTCGTGTATAATTGTTCAAAGAGGACGTTTCACATAGAACAGTCTTGTATAATTTTTCTAAGGGGACGTCTCACTACTACTGGACTCCCAGGAATCGATTAAAGCGTAGAGAGTTTGTGACTTTACTCCATATGACAAAAGTCTTCATTGTGTTTGTTGTATTAAATCCCGATGCAATCTCTGTGTTTCATCAACACTCTGAACGTGCACAGATTACAGGAAGCTTCAAGAGTTGGTGCGGAAACTACTACTGCTCTTCGAGGAATCGATCAAAGCGTAGATAGTTTGAGACATTACTCCCATTTAGAAATATCCGCATAGTGCTTGTATTCAATCCCCATGCAACTTCAGTGTTTCATTAACACTCTGAACATCCATAGATTACATATAGCCTCCAGATGGGCTTCGGAAACTACTACTGGTCTCCCAGGGAACAATCAAAGCGTAGAAAGTTTGAGATATTACTGCCATGGAGAAAAGACTGCATGGTTCCAGTTGTATTCAATCCCGATGCAATGTCTGTGTTTCATCAACACTCTGAACGTCTACAGATTACAGGAAGCCTTCAGATGTGCTTCGGAAACTACTATAGATCTCCCAGGGAACGATCAATGAGTAGACAGTTTGAGACATTACTCCCACGGAGAAAAGTCCGCATGATGCCTGCTGTATTGAATCTAGATGCAATTTCTGTGATTAATTATCACTCTGAACGTCCATAGATTACATGAAGCCTCCGAGTGTGCTTCGGAAACAACTGCTGGTCTCCCAGGAATCTATCAAAGCGTAGACAGTTTGGGACACTACTAAATGCAGAAATTTCCGCATGGTGCCTGTTGTATTCAATCCCGATGCAATTTCTGTGTTTTATCAACATTCGGAACGTCCACAGATTACATGAAGCCACCAGATGTCATTCGGAAAGTAATACTGGTCCCCCATGGAATGATCAAAGCGTAGACAGTTTGAGACATTACTCCCATGGAGAAAAGACTGCATGGTGCTTGTTGCATTCAATCCCGATGCAATTTCTGTGCTTCATCAACACTCTGAACGTCCACAGATCACAGGAAGCCTCCAGATGTGCTTCGGAAACTACTGCTGGTCTCCCAGGGAACGATCAAATCGTAGAAAGTTTGAGACATTACTGCCAAGGAAAAAAGTCCGCAATTGGCGTGTTGTATTCAATCCCGATGCAATCTCTGTTTTTCATAAACACTCTGAATGTCCACAGATTACAGAATGCCTCCAGATGTGCTTCGGAATCTAGTACTGGTCTCCCAGGAATCGACCAAATTGGTGACAGTTTGAAACGTAACTCCCATTGAGAAAAGACCGCATAGTGCCTGTTGTATTCAATCCCGATTCAATTTCTGTGATTCATCAACACTCTGCACGTAGACAGATTAAAGGAAGCCTTCAGATGTGCTTCGGAAACTGTAACTGGTTTCCCAGGGAACGATAAAAGTGTAGACATTTTGAGACATTACTCCAATGGAGAAAAGTCCGCATAGTGCCTGTTGTATTCAATCCCGATGCAATTTCTTTGATTAATTATCACTCTGAACGTCCATAGTTTATATGAAGCATCCAGATGTGCTTCGGAAACTACTGCTGGTCTCCCAGGAATCTATCAAAGCGTAGACAGTTTGGGATATTACTCCCATGCAGAAATTTCCGCATGGTGCCTATTGTATTCAATCCCGATGAAATTTCTCTGTTTCGTCAATATTCTGAACGTCCACAGATTACAGGAAGCCTTCATATGTGCTTTGGAAACTACTACTGGTCTCCCAGGGAACGATCAAAGCGTAGACAGAATGAGATTTTCACTCTGCTGCGGATTGTGCGCTGATATGAATTTTCCTGGCGGATTACAACTGTGTGCCCGACCGAGACTCGAACTAGGGACATTTGCCTTTTGCGGGCAAGTGCTCTAAAATCTGAGCTACCGAAGCACGACTCTCGCCCGGTACACACAGCTTTACTTCTGCCAGTATCTCGTCTCTTACCTTCCAAACCTTACAGAAGCTCTAATTCTGGAAACATCCCCCAGGCTGTGGCTAAGCCATGTCTCGGCTACATCCTTTCTTTCAGGGGTGCTAGATCAGCAAGTTTCGCATTAGAGCTTCTGTAAAGTTTGGAAGGTAGGAGACGAGGTACTGGCAGAAGTAAAGCAATGAGTACCGGGCATGAGTTGTGCTTCGGTAGCTCAGATGGTAGAGCACTTGCCCGCGAAAGGCAAAGGTCCCGAGTTCGAGTTACAGTCGGGCATACAGTTTTAATCTGAGAGGAAGTTTCAAAGTGTAGACAGTTTGAGACTTTATTCCCGTGCAGGATAGTCCGCATGGTGACTGTTGTATTCAATCCCGCCGCAATTTCTGTGTTTCATCTACACCCTGAACATCCACAGATTACCGAATGCCTCCATATGTGCTTCGGAAACCACTACATGTCTCCCAGGAATCGATCAAAGCTTAGACAGTTTGAGACATTACTCATATGGAGAAATGTTCGCATAGTGCCTGTTGTATTCAATCCCGATGCAATTTCTGTGTTTCATCAGCACTCTGAAGGTCCACAGATTACAGGATGCCTCTAGAAATGCTTCGGAACCTACTACCGATCTCCAAGGAATCGATCAAATCGTAGACAGTTTGAGACATTACTCCCATGGAGAAAAGTACGCATTAGGCCTGTTGTATTCAATCCCGATGCAAATTCTGTGTTTCATCATCACTCTGAACGTCCACAGATTACAGCAAGCTCCCAGATTTGTTACTTAAAATACTACTGGTCTCCCAGGGTACGGTCAAAGCGTAGACAGTTTGCGACATCACTCCCATTTAGAAATGTCCGCATAGTGCTTGTATTTAATCCCGATGCAATTTCTGTGTTTCATCAACACTGTGAAGGACCACAGATTGCAGGATCCCTCCAGATGTGCTTGGGAAGCTACTACTAGTCTCCCAAGAATCGATCAAAGTGTAGACAGTTTGAGACATTAGTCCCATTGAGCAATATGCGCATGGAGCCTGTAGTATTTAATCCCGATGCAATTTCTGTCTTTCATCAACACTATTTAGGTCCACAGATTACATAATGCCTCCAGATGTGCTTCGAAAACTACTACTGGTCTCCCAGGAATCGATCAAAGCGTAGACTGTTTGAGACATTACTCCCATGGAGAAAAGTCCGCATTTGGCCCTTTGGTTTCAATCCCGATTCAATTTCTGTGTTTCATCAATATTCTAAACGTCCACAGATTACAGAAAGCCTCCAGATATGCCTCGGAAACTACTACTGGTCTCCCAGGGAACGATCAAAGCGTTGACAGTTTGAGACATTACTCCCATGGCGAAAAGTCCGCATGGTTAGTTTTGTAAACAGTGCCGATGAAATTTCTGTGTTTCATCAACACTCTGAAATTCAACAGATTACAGGAAGCCTCCCCATGTGCTTCGAAAACTACTACTGGTTTCCCAGGAATCTATGAATCCATAGACTGTTTGGGACATTACTCCCATGGAGAAAAGTCATCATTTGACCTTTTGTTTTCAATCCCGATTCAATTTCTGTGTTTCATCTATATTCCAAACGTCCACAGATTACAAGAAGATCCCAGATGTGCTTCGGAAGCTACTACTGGTCTCCCAGGTATCGACTAAAGTGTAGACAGTTTGAAACGTAACTCCCATTGGGAAAAGACCGCATGGTGCCGGTTGTATTCAATCCCGATGAAATATCTGTGTTTCATCAACACACTGAACGTCCATATATTACACAATGCCACCAGATATGCTTCGGAAAGTACTACTGTTCTCCGAGGATTGGATTAAAGCGTGGAGAGTTTGTGACTTTACTCCCTATGACAAAAGTCTTCATTGTGTCTGTTGTATTCAATCTCGATGCAATCTCTGTGTTTCACCAACACTCTGAACGTGCACAGATTACAGAAAGCTTCGAGATGTGCTGCGGAAACTACTACTGGTCTTCGAGGAGTCGATCAAAGCGTAGACAGTTTGAGACATTACTCCCATTTAGAAATATCCGCATAGTGCTTGTATTCAATCCCGATGCCATTTCGGTGTTTCATCAACACTCTGCACGTCCACAGATTACAGGAAGCCTCCCGATGTGCTTTGGAAACTTCAACTGGTCTCCCAAACGACGATCTAAGCGTAGAAAGCTCGTGACATTACTCCCATAGGGAAACGTTCGCATGGTGCCTATTCTATTCAATCCCGATGCAATTTTTGTGTTTAATCAACACTCTGAACGTCGACAGATTATAGGATGCCTCCAGATTTGCTTCAGAAACTACTTGTGGTCTCAAAGGGAACAATCAAAGCGTAGACAGTTTGAGACACTACTGCCATGGAGAAAACTCCCCATTGTGCCTGTTGTATTCAATCCCGATGCAATTTCTGTCTTTCATCAACACTCTTTAGGTCCACAGATTACAGCATTCCTACAGATGTGCTTCGAAAACTACTACTGGTCTCCCAGGAATCGATGAAACCATATGGAGAAAAATCATCATTTGTCCTTTTGTTTTCAATCCCGATTCAATTTCTGTGTTACATCGATATTCCAAACATCCACAGATTACAAGATGATCACAGATGTGCTTCGGAAGCTACTACTGGTCTCCCAGGTATCGACCAAAGTGTAGACAGTTTGAAACGTAACTCCCATTGGAAAAAGGCCGCATGGTGCCTGTTGTATTCAATCCCGATGAAATATGCTTGGGAAGCTACTACTAGTCTCCCAGGAATCGATCAAAGCGTAGATAGTTTGAGACATTAGTCCAATTGAGCAATGTCCGCATGGTGGCTGTTGTATTTAATACCGATGCAATTTCTGTCTTTCATCAACACTCTTTAGGTCCACAGATTACATAATGACTCCAGATGTGCTTCGAAAACTACTACTGGTCTCCCAGGAATCGATCAAAGCGTAGACTGATTGAGACATTACTCCCCTGGAGAAAAGTCCGCATTTGGCCCTTTGTTTTCAATCCCGATTCAATTTCTGTGTTTCATCAACACTCTGAACGTCCACAGATTACAGGAAGCCTTCAGATGTGCTTCGGAAGCTACTACTGGTTTCCCAGGGAACGATAAAAGTGTAGACAGTTTGAGACATTACTCCCATGGAGAAAAGTCCGCATGGGGTCTGTTGTATTCAATCCCGATGCAATTTCTGTGATTTATTAACACTCTGAACGTCCATAGATTATATGAAGCCTCCAGAAGTGTTTCGGAAACTACTGCTGGTCTCCCAGGAATGTATCAAAGCGTAGACAGTTTCGGACATTACTCAAATTCAGAAATTTCCGCATGGTGCCTGTTGTATTCAATCCCGATGCAATTTCTGTGTTGCATCAACATTCAGGACGTCCACAGATTACAGGAAGCATTCAGATGTGCTTTGGAAACTACTACTGGTCTCTCAGGGAACGATCAAAGCGTAGACAGAATGAGATTTTCACTCTGCAGGATTGTGCGCTGATACGAATTTTCCTGGCAGATTACAACCGTGTGCCTGACAGAGACTCGTACTAGGGACATTTGGCTTTTGCGGGCAAGTGCTCTACCATCTGAGCTACCGAAGCACGACTCTCGCCCGTTACTCACAGCGTTACTTCTGCCAGAATCTTGTGTCCTACCTTCCAAACTTTACAGAAGCTCTAATTCTTTAAACATCCCCTAAGCTGTGGCTAAGCCATGTAGCGGCTATATCCTTTCTTTCAGGGGTGCAAGATCTGCAAGTTTCTCTTTAGAGCTTCTGTAAAGTTTGGAAGGTAGGAGACGAGATACTGGCAGAAGTAAAGCAATGAGTACCGATCGTGAGTTGTGCTTCGGTAGCTCAGATGGTAGAGCACTTGCCCGCGAAACGCAAAGGTCCGGAGTTCAACTTTCGGTCGGGCACACACTTTTAATCTGCCAGGAAGTTTCAAAGTGTAGACAGTTTGAGACTTTATTCCCGTGGAGGATGGTCCGCATGGTGACTGTTGTATTCAATCCCGATGCAATTTTTGTGTTTCATCAACACTCTAAAAGTCGACAGATTACAGGATGCCTCCAGATTTGCTTCAGAAACTACTACTGGTCTCAAAGCGTAGACAGTTTGGGACATTACTCCTATGCAGATATTTCCGCATGGTGCCTCTTGTATTCAATCCCGATGCAATTTCTGTGTTTCATCAACATTCTGAACGTCCACAGATTACATGAAGCCACCAGAAGTGCTTCGGAAACTACTACTGGTCTCCCAGGGAACGATCAAAGCGTAGACAGTTTGAGACATTACTCCCATGGAGAAAAGACTGCATGGTGGCTGTTGCACTCAATCCCGATGCAATTTCTGTGTTTCATCAACACTTTGAACGTCAACAGATCACAGGAAGCCTCCAGATGTGCTTCGGAAACTACTGCTGGTCTCCCAGGGAACGATCAAATCGTAGACAGTCTGACACATTACTGCCATGGAGAAAAGTCCGCATTTGGCGTGTTGTATTTAATCCCGATGCAATCTCTGTGTTTCATAAACACTCTGAATGTCCACAGATTACAGAATGCCTCCGGATATGCTTCGGAACCTAGTACTGATCTCCCAGAATCAACCAAAGTGTAGAAACTTTGAAACGTAACTCAAATTGAGAAAAGACCGCATAGTGCCTGTTGTATTCAATCCTGATTCAATTTCTGTGATTCATTAACACTCTGAACGTCCACAGATTACAGGAAGCCTTCAGATGTGCTCCGGAAACTGTAACAGGTTTCCCAGGAAACGATAAAATTGTAGACAGGTTGAGACATTACTCCCATGGAGAAAGGTCCGCATGGTGCCTGTTGTATTCAATCCCGATGCAATTTCTGTGATTAATTAACTCTCTGATCGTCCATAGTTTATATGAAGCCTTCAGATGTGCCTCGTAAACTACTGCTGGTCTTCCAGTAATCTATCAAAGCGTAGAAAGTTTGAGACATTACTCCCATTGAGCAAAGTCCGCATGGTGCTCTTGTATTCAATCCCAATGCAATTTCTGTGTTTCATCAACACTCTGAAGGTCCACAGATTACAGATTGCCTCCAGATGTGCTTCGGAAACTACTACTGGTCTCCCAGGAATCAATCAAACCTTAGAAAGTTAGAGACATTACTCCCATGGAGATATGTCCGCATAGTGACTGTTGTATTCAATCCCGATGCAATTTCTGTGTTTCATCAACTCTCTGAACGTCCACAGATTACAGCAAGCCCTCAGATGTGTTACCTAAAATACTACTGGTCGCCCAGGGTACGATCAAAGCGCAGACAGTTTGAGACATTACTCCCATTGTGAAAAAACCGCATGGTGCCTGTTGTATTCGATCCCGATTCAATTTCTGTGCTTCATCAACACTCTGATCCTCCACAGATTACATGAAGCCTCCAGTTGTGCTTCGGAAACTACTACTGGTCTCCCAGGAATCGACCAAAGTGTAGAAAGTTTGAGACATAACTCCCATTGAGAAAAGTCCGCATGGTGCCTGTTGTATTCAATCCCGATGCAATTTCTGTGTTTCATCAACACACTGAACGTCCAAAGATCACAGGAAGCCTACAGATGTGCTTCGGAAACTACTACTGGTATCCCAGGGAACGATCAAAGCATAGACAGTTTGAGACATTAGTCAAATTTCGAAAATTCCGCATTTTGCGTGTTGTATTGAGTCCCGATGCAATCTGTGTGTTTCATAAACACTCTGCATGTCCACAGATTACAGAATGCCTCCCGATGTGCTTCGGAACCTAGTGCTGGTCTCCTAGGAATCGACCAAAGTGTAGACAGTTTGAGACATTACTCCCATTGAGAAAAGTCCGCATAGTGCCCGTTGTATTCAATCCCGATGCAATATCTACGTTTCATCAACACACTGAACGTCCATATATTACAGAATAATTCCAGAAATGCTTCGGAAACTACTACTGGTCTCCCAGGAATCGATTAAACAGTAGAGAGTTTGAGACATTACTCGACCTGACAAGAGTCTACATGGTGTCTGTTGAATTCAATCCCGATGCAATTTCTGTGTTTCATCAACACTCTGAACGTCCACAGATTACAGGAAGCTTCGAAATGTGCTGCGGAAACTACTACTGGTCTCCCAGGTTTTGATCAAAGCGTAGACAGTTTGAGACATTACTCCCATTTAGAAATATCCGCATAGTGCTTGTATTCAATCCCGATGCAATTTCTGTGTTTCATCAACACTCTGAAGGACCACAGATTACAGGATGCCTCCAGATGTGCTTGGGAGCGTACTACTGGTCTCCCAGGAATCGAACAAAGCACAGACAATTTGAGACAGTACTCCCACGGATAAAAGTCCTCATGGTGCCTGTTGTATGCAATTCCGATTCAATTTCTGTGTTTCATCAACACTCAGAACGTACACAGATTACAGGAAGCCTTCAGATGTGCTTCGGAAACTACTGCTGGTCTCCCAGGGAACGATCAAATCGTAGAAAGTTTGAGACATTACTGCCAAGGAGAAAAGTCCGCAATTGGCGTGTTGTATTCAATCCCGATGCAATCTCTGTTTTTCATAAACACTCTGAATGTCCACAGATTACAGAATGCTTCCAGATGTGCTTCGGAATCTAGTACTGGTCTCCCAGGAATCGACCAAATTGGAGACAGTTTGAAACGTAACTCCCATTGAGAAAAGACCGCATAGTGCCTGTTGTATTCAATCCCGATTCAATTTCTGTGATTCATCAACACTCTGCACGTAGACAGATTAAAGGAAGCCTTCAGATGTGCTTCGGAAACTGTAACAGGTTTCCCAGGGAACGATAAAAGTGTAGACATTTTGAGACATTACTCCAATGGAGAAAAGTCCGCATAGTGCCTGTTGTATTCAATCCCGATGCTATTTCTGTGATTAATTATCACTCTGAACGTCCATAGTTTATATGAAGCATCCAGATGTGCTTCGGAAACTACTGCTGGTCTCCCAGGAATCTATCAAAGCGTAGACAGTTTAGGATATTACTCCCATGCAGAAATTTCCGCATGGTGCCTATTGTATTCAATCCCGATGAAATTTCTCTGTTTCGTCAATATTCTGAACGTCCACAGATTACAGGAAGCCTTCATATGTGCTTTGGAAACTACTACTGGTCTTCCAGGGAACGATCAAAGCGTAGACAGAATGAGATTTTCACTCTGCTGCGGATTGTGCGCTGAAATGAATTTTCCTGGCGGATTACAACTGTGTGCCCGACCGAGACTCGAACTAGGGACATTTGCCTTTTGCGGGCAAGTGCTCTACCATCTGAGCTACCGAAGCACGACTCTCGCCCGGTACTCACAGCATTACTTCTGCCAGTATCTCGTCTCCTACCTTCCAAACCTTACAGAAGCTCTAATTCTGGAAACATCCCCCAGGCTGTGGCTAAGCCATGTCTCGGCTACATCCTTTCTTTCAGGGGTGCTAGATCTGCAAGTTTCGCATTAGAGTTTCTGTAAAGTTTGGAAGGTAGGAGACGAGATACTGGCAGAAGTATAGCAATGAGTACCGGGCATGAGTTGTAATTCGGTAGCTCAGATGGTAGAGCACTTGCCCGCGAAAGGCAAAGGTCCCGAGTTCGAGTTACGGTCGGGCATACAGTTTTAATCTGCCAGGAAGTTTCAAAGTGTAGACAGTTTGAGACTTTATTCCCGTGCAGGATAGTCCGCATGGTGACTGTTGTATTCAATCCCGCCGCAATTTCTGTGTTTCATCTACACCCTGAACATCCACAGATTACCGAATGCCTCCATATGTGCTTCGGAAACCACTACATGTCTCCCAGGAATTGATCAAAGCTTAGACAGTTTGAGACATTACTCCCATGGAGAAAAGTACGCATTAGGCCTGTTGTATTCAATCCCGATGCAAATTCTGTGTTTCATCATCACTCTGAACGTCCACAGATTACAGCAAGCTCCCAGATTTGTTACTTAAAATACTACTGGTCTCCCAGGGTACGGTCAAAGCGTAGACAGTTTGCGACATTACTCCCATTTAGAAATGTCCGCATAGTGCTTGTATTTAATCCCGATTCAATTTCTGTGTTTCATCAACACTGTGAAGGACCACAGATTGCAGGATCCCTCCAGATGTGCTTGGGAAGCTACTACTAGTCTCCCAAGAATCGATCAAAGTGTAGACAGTTTCAGACATTAGCCCCATTGAGCAATATCCGCATGGAGCCTGTAGTATTTAATCCCGATGCAATTTCTGTCTTTCACCAACACTATTTAGGTCCACAGATTACATAATGCCTCCAGATGTGCTTCGAAAACTACTACTGGTCTCCCAGGAATCGATCAAAGCGTAGACTGTTTGAGACATTACTCCCATGGAGAAAAGTCCGCATTTGGCCCTTTGGTTTCAATCCCGATTCAATTTCTGTGTTTCATCAATATTCTAAACGTCCACAGATTACAGAAAGCATCCAGATATGCCTCGGAAACTACTACTGGTCTCCCAGGGAACGATCAAAGCGTTGACAGTTTGAGACATTACTCCCATGGCGAAAAGTCCGCATGGTTAGTTTTGTAAACAATGCCGATGAAATTTCTGTGTTTCATCCATACTCTGAACTTCAACAGATTACAGGAAGCCTCCCCATGTGCTTCGAAAACTACTACTGGTTTCCCAGGAATCTATGAATCCATAGACTGTTTGGGACATTACTCCCATGGAGAAAAGTCATCATTTGACCTTTTGTTTTCAATCCCGATTCAATTTCTGTGTTTCATCTATATTCCAAACGTCCACAGATTACAAGAAGATCCCAGATGTGCTTCGGAAGCTACTACTGGTCTCCCAGGTATCGACTAAAGTGTAGACAGTTTGAAACGTAACTCCTATTGGGAAAAGACCGCATGGTGCCGGTTGTATTCAATCCCGATGAAATATCTGTGTTTCATCAACACACTGTTCGTCCATATATTACACAATGCCACCAGATATGCTTCGGAAAGTACTACTGTTCTCCGAGGTTTGGATTAAAGCGTGGAGAGTTTGTGACTTTACTCCCTATGACAAAAGTCTTCATTGTGTCTGTTGTATTCAATCTCGATGCAATCTCTGTGTTTCACCAACACTCTGAACGTGCACAGATTACAGGAAGCTTCGAGATGTGCTGCGGAAACTACTACTGGTCTTCGAGGAGTCGATCAAAGCGTAGACAGTTTGAGACATTACTCCCATTTAGAAATATCCGCATAGTGCTTGTATTCAATCCCGATGCCATTTCGGTGTTTCATCAACACTCTGCACGTCCACAGATTACAGGAAGCCTCCAGATGTGCTTTGGAAACTTCAACTGGTCTCCCAAACGACGATCTAAGCGTAGACAGCTCGTGACATTACTCCCATAGGGAAACGTTCGCATGGTGCCTATTCTATTCAATCCCGATGCAATTTTTGTGTTTAATCAACACTCTGAACGTCGACAGATTATAGGATGCCTCCAGATTTGCTTCAGAAACTACTTGTGGTCTCAAAGGGAACAATCAAAGCGTAGACAGTTTGAGACACTACTGCCATGGAGAAAAGTCCCCATTGTGCCTGTTGTATTCAATCCCGATGCAATTTCTGTCTTTCATCAACACTCTTTAGGTCCACAGATTACAGCATTCCTACAGATGTGCTTCGAAAACTACTACTGGTCTCCCAGGAATCGATGAAACCATATGGAGAAATATCATCATTTGTCCTTTTGTTTTCAATCCCGATTCAATTTCTGTGTTACATCGATATTCCAAACAACAACAGGTTACAAGATGATCCCAGATGTGCTTCTGAAGCTACTACTGGCCTCCCAGGTATCGACCAAAGTGTAGACAGTTTGAAACGTAACTCCCATTGGAAAAAGACCGCATGGTGCCTGTTGTATTCAATCCCGATGAAATACGCTTGGGAAGCTACTACTAGTCTCCCAGGAATCGATCAAAGCGTAGATAGTTTGAGACATTAGTCCAATTGAGCAATCTCCGCATGGTGGCTGTTGTATTTAATACCGATGCAATTTCTGTCTTTCATCAACACTCTTTAGGTCCACAGATTACATAATGACTCCAGATGTGCTTCGAAAACTACTACTGGTCTCCCAGGAATCGATCAAAGCGTAGACTGATAGAGACATTACTCCCCTGGAGAAAAGTCCGCATTTGGCCCTTTGTTTTCAATCCCGATTCAATTTCTGTGTTTCATCAACACTCTGAACGTCCACAGATTACAGGAAGCCTTCAGATGTGCTTCGGAAGCTACTACTGGTTTCCCAGGGAACGATAAAAGTGTAGACAGTTTGAGACATTACTCCCATGGAGAAAAGTCGCATGGTGTCTGTTGTATTCAATCCCGATGCAATTTCTGTGATTTATTAACACTCTGAACGTCCACAGATTACAGGAAGCCTTCAGATGTGCTCCGGAAACTGTAACAGGTTTCCCAGGAAACGATAAAATTGTAGACAGGTTGAGACATTACTCCCCTGGAGAAAAGTCCGCATTTGGCCCTTTGTTTTCAATCCCGATTCAATTTCTGTGTTTCATCAACACTCTCAACGTCCACAGATTACAGGAAGCCTTCAGATGTGCCTCGGAAATTACTGCTGGTCTCCCAGGAATCTATCAAAGCGTAGAAAGTTTGAGACATTACTCCCATTGAGCAAAGTCCGCATGGTGCTCTTGTATTCAATCCCAATGCAATTTCTGTGTTTCATCAACACTCTGAAGGTCCACAGATTACAGACTGCCTCCAGATGTGCTTCGGAAACTACTACTGGTCTCCCAGGAATCAATCAAACCTTAGAAAGTTAGAGACATTACTCCCATGGAGATATGTCCGCATAGTGACTGTTGTATTCAATCCCGATGCAATTTCTGTGTTTCATCAACTCTCTGAACGTCCACAGATTACAGCAAGCCCTCAGATGTGTTACCTAAAATACTACTGGTCGCCCAGGGTACGATCAAAGCGTAGACAGTTTGAGACATTACTCCCATTGTGAAAAAACCGCATGGTGCCTGTTGTATTCGATCCCGATTCAATTTCTGTGCTTCATCAACACTCTGATCCTCCACAGATTACATGAAGCCTCCAGTTGTGCTTCGGAAACTACTACTGGTCTCCCAGGAATCGACCAAAGTGTAGAAAGTTTGAGACATAACTCCCATTGAGAAAAGTCCGCATGGTGCCTGTTGTATTCAATCCCGATGCAATTTCTGTGTTTCATCAACACACTGAACGTCCAAAGATCACAGAAAGCCTACAGATGTGCTTCGGAAACTACTACTGGTATCCCAGGGAACGATCAAAGCATAGACAGTTTGAGACATTAGTCAAATTTCGAAAATTCCGCATTTGGGGTGTTGTATTGAGTCCCGGTGCAATCTGTGTGTTTCATAAACACTCTGCATGTCCACAGATTGCAGAATGCCTCCCGATGTGCTTCGGAACCTAGTGCTGGTCTCCTAGGAATCGACCAAAGTGTAGACAGTTTGAGACATTACTCCCATTGAGAAAAGTCCGCATAGTGCCCGTTGTATTCAATCCCGATGCAATATCTACGTTTCTTCAACACACTGAACGTCCATATATTACAGAATAATTCCAGATATGCTTCGGAAACTACTACTGGTCTCCCAGGAATCGATTAAACAGTAGAGAGTTTGAGACATTACTCGACCTGACAAGAGTCTACATGGTGTCTGTTGTATTCAATCCCGATGCAATTTCTGTGTTTCATCAGCACTCTGAACGTCCACAGATTACAGGAAGCTTCGTAATGTGCTGCGGAAACTACTACTGGTCTCCCAGGTTTTGATCAAAGCGTAGACAGTTTGAGACATTACTCCCATTTAGAAATATCCGCATAGTGCTTGTAATCAATCCCGATGCAATTTCTGTGTTTCATCAACACTCTGAAGGACCACAGATTACAGGATGCCTCCAGATGTGCTTGGGAGCGTACTACTGGTCTCCCAGGAATCGAACAAAGCACAGACAATTTGAGACAGTACTCCCACGGATAAAAGTCCTCATGGTGCCTGTTGTATGCAATTCCGATTCAATTTCTGTGTTTCAGCAACACTCAGAACGTACACAGATTACAGGAAGCCTTCAGATGTGCTTCGGAAACTACTACTGGTCTCCCAGGGAACGATCAATTTAAACAGTTAGAGACATTACTTCTATGGAGAAAAGTCCGCATGGTGCCTGTTGTATTCAATCCCGATTCAATTTCTGTGCTTCATCAACGCTCAGATCGTCCACAGATTACATGAAGCCTCCAGTTGTGCTTCGGAAACTACTACTGGTATCTCAGGCGTCGATCAAATCGTAGACATTTAGAGACATTACTCCCATGGAGAAAAGTCCGCATGGTGCCTGTTGTATTCAATCCCGATGCAATTTCTGTGTTTGATCAACACTCTGAACGTCCACAGATTACAGGAAGCTTCAGATGTGCTTCGGAAACTACTACTGGTATTCCAGGGAACGATCAAAGAATAGACATGGAGAAAAGTCCGCATGATGCCTGTTGTATTCAATCCCGATGCAATTTCAGTGTTTCATTGACACTCTGAACGTCTACAGACTACAGGAAACCTCCAGGTGTGCTTCGTAACCTACTACCCTACTAATGGTCTCCCAGGAATCGAACAAAGTGTAGAAAGTGTGAGACATAACTCCCATTGAGAAAAGTCCGCATAGTCACTGTTGTATTCAATCCCGATGCGCATTCTGTGTTTATCAACACACTGAACGTTCATAGAATACAGAATGCCTCCAGATGCACTTCGGTAACTACTACTGGTCTCCCAGGGAACAATCAAAGCATAGACAGTTTGAGACATTACTCCCATGGAGTATAGTCCTCATGGTGACTGCTGTATTCAATCCCGTTGCAATATGTGTGTTTCACCAACACTCTAAGCGTCCACAGATTACAGAATGCCCCAAGATGTGCTTCGTAAACTACTACTGGTCTCCCAGGAATCGATCAAAACGTAGACAGTTTGAGACGTTACTCCCATTGAGCAAAGTCAACATGGTGCTGTTGTATTCAATCCCAATGCAATTTCTGTGTTTCATCAACACTCTGAAGGTCCACAGATTACAGATTGCCTCCAGATGTGCTTCGGAAACTAGTACTGGTCTCCCAGTAAACAAACAAAGCGTAGACAGTTTGAGACATTACTCCCATGGACAAAAGTCCGCATTTAGCGTGTTGTATTAAATCCCGATGCAATTTCAGTGGTTCATCAACACTCTGAATGTCCACAGATTACAGAATGATTCCAGTTGTGCTTCGGAAACTACTACTGGTCTCCCAGGAATCTACCAAAGCGTAGACAGTTTGAGACGTAACTCCCATTGAGAACAGTCCACATGGTGCCTGTTGTATTCAATCCCGTTGCAATTTCCGTGTTTCATCAACACTCTGAACGTCCATAGATTCAGAATGCCTCCAGATGTGCTTCGGAAACTACTACTGGTCTCAAAGGAATCTATCAAAGCGTAGACAGTTTGGGACATTACTGCTATGCAGAAATTTCCCCATGGTGCCTGTTGTATTCAATCTCGATGCAAGTTCTGTGATTCATCAGCACTCTGAACGTCCATAGATTACAGGAAGCCTTCAGATGTGCTTTGGAAACTACTACTGGTCTCCTAGGGTACGATCAAAGCGTAGACACAATGAGATTTTCACTCTTCAGCGGAGTGTGCGCTGATATGAATCATCCTGGCGGATTACAACTGTGTGCCCGACCGAGACTCAAACTAGGGACATTTGCCTTTTGCGGGCAAGTGCTCTACCATCTGAGCTACCGAAGCCCGACTCACGCCCGGTACCCAAAGCTTTACTCCAGCCAGTATCTAGTCTCCTACCTTCCAAACTTTACAGATGCTCTAATTCTGGAAACTTCCCCCAGGCTGTGGCCAAGCCATGTCTCCGCTATATCCTTTCTTTCAGGGGTGATAGATCTGCAAGTTTCGCATTAGAGCTTCTGTAAAGTTTGGAAGATAGGAGATGAGATACTGGCACAAGTTAAAATCTGAGTACTGGGCGGGAGTCGTGGTTCGGTAGCTCAGATGGTAGAGCACTCGCCCGCGAAAGGCAAAGGTTCCGAGTTCAAGTTTCGAACGAGCACACAGTTTTAATCAGCCAAGAAGTTTAAAAGCGTAGACAGTTTGAGACCTTATTCCGTGGAGAAAAGTCCCCTAGGTGCCTGTTGTATTCAATCAAGATGCAATTTCTGTGTTTCATCTACACTCTGAACGTTCACAGTTTACAGAATGCCTCCACATGTGCTTTGGAAATTACTACTGGTCTCCCAGAAATCGAACAAAGCTTAGACGGTTTGAGACATTACTCCCATGGAGAAATGTCCGCATAGTGGCTCTTGTATTCAATGGCGGGTCAATTTCTGTGTTTCATCAACACTCTGATCGTCCACAGATTACATGAATCCTCCAGTTGTGCTTCTGAAACAACTACTGGTATCTCAGGAGTCGATCAAATCGTAGACAGTTTGAGACATTACTCCCATGGAGAAAAGTCTGCATGGTGCCTGTTGTATTCAATCCCGATACAATTTCTGTGCTTCATGAACGCTCTGATCGTCCACAGATTACATGAAGCCTCCAGTTGTGCTTCGGAAACAACTACTGGTATCCCAGGAGTCGATCAAATCGTAGACAGTTTGAGACATTACTCCCATGGAGAAAAGTCCCCTAGGTGCCTGTTGTATTCAATCCCGATGCAATTTCTGTTTTTTTTTTCAACACTGAGAGAGACCACAGATTACAGGATGCCTCCAGATGTGCTTGGGAAGCTGCTACTGGTCTCCCATTAATCGATCAACTCGTAGACAGTTTGAGACATTACTCTCACGGAGAAAAGTCCGCATGGTGCCTGTTGTATTCAATCCCGGTACAATTTCTGTGCTTCATGAACGCTCTGATCGTCCACAGATTACATGAAGCCTCCAGTTGTGCTTCTGAAACAACTACTGGTATCTCAGGAGTCGATCAAATCGTAGACAGTTTGAGACATTACTCCCATGGAGAAAAGTCTGCATGGTGCCTGTTGTATTCAATCCCGAAGCAATTTCTGTGTTTTATCAACACTCTGAATGTCCACAGATTAAATTAAGCCTCCAGATGTGCTTCGGAAACTACTACTGGTCTCCCATTAATCGATCAACGCGTAGACAGTTTGAGACATTACTCCCATGGAGAAAAGTCTGCATGGTGCCTGTTGCATTCAATCCCGAAGAAATTTCTGTGTTTTATCAACACTCTGAATGTCCACAGATTACATTAATCCTCCAGATGTGCTTCGGAAACTACTACTGGTCTCCCAGGAATCGATCAAATGGTAGACAGTTTGAGAAATTACTCACATGGTTAAAAGTCCGCATTTGGCCTGCTCTATCCAATTACGATAAATTTTCTGTGTTTCAACCATACTCTGAACGTCCACAGATTACCTGAAGCCTCCAGATGTGCTTCTTAAACTAGTAATGATCTTCCAGGGAACGTTCAAAGCGTAGACAGTTTGAGACATTACTCCCATGGAGAAAAGTAATTATGTGCCTGTTGTATTCAATCCCTATGGAATTTCGGTATTTCATCAACACTCTGAAAGTCCACCGATTGCAGAATGCCCCCCAGATGTGCCTCGGATACTATTACTGGTCTCCTAGGAATCGATCAAATCGTAGACAGTTTGAGACATTACTCCTATGGAGAAAAGTCCGCATTTTCCCCGTTGTATTCAATCCCGATGCAATCTCTGTGTTTCATCAACACTCTGAATATCTACAGATTACAGCAAGCCTCCAGATGTGTTTCCTAAAATACTACTTTTCTACCAGGGTACGATCAAAGCGTAGACAGTTTGAGACATTACTCCCATTTAGAAATGTACGCATAGTGTTTCTATTCAATCCCGATGCAATTTATGTGTTTCATCAACACTGTGAACGTCCACTGATTACAGAATGCCTCCAGATGTGCTTGGGAAACTGCTACTGGTCTCCCAGGAATCGATAAAAGCGTAGACTGTTTGAGACATTACTAGAATTGAGAAAAGACCGCATCAATCCTGTTGTATTCAATCCCGATGCAATTACTGTGTTTCATCAACACTCTGAAGGTCCACAGATTACAGGAAGCTGCCAGATATGCTGCGAAATCTACTACTGGTCTCCCAGGAATCGATGAAAGCGTAGTGAGTTTGAGACATTACTCCCATTTAGTAATGTCCGCATAGTGCTTGTATTCAATCCCGATGCAATTTCTGTGTTTCATGAACACTCTAAACGCCCAAAGATTACAGGAAGCTTCCAGATGTGCTTCGGAAACTACTACTGGTCTCCCAGGAATCGATCAAAGCGTAGACCGTTTGAGACATTACTCCCATGGAGGAAAGTCCGCATGGTGCCTGTTGTATTCAATCCCGATTCAATTTCTGTGCTTCATGAACGCTCTGATCGTCCACAGATTACATGAAGCCTCCAGTTGTTCTTCGGATCCCACTACCGGTCTCCCAGGGAACGATCAAAGCGTAGACAATTTGAGACATTACTCCCATGGAGAAAAGTCTGCATGGTGCCTGTTGTATTCAATCCCGAAGCAAATTCTGTGTTTTATCAACACTCTGAATGTCCACAGATTACATTAGGACTCCAGATGTGTTTCGGAAACTACTACTGGTCTCCCAGGAATCGAACAATTGGTAGACAGTTTGAGAAATTACTCCCATGGTTAAAAGTCCGCATTTGGACTGCTCTATTCAATTACGATGAATTTTCTGTGTTTCAACCATACTCTGAACGTCCACAGATTACATGAAGCCTCCACATGTACTTCTTAAACTACTACTGATCTTCCAGGAAACGTTCAAAGCGTCGACAGTTTGAGACATGACTCCCATGGAGAAAAGTAATCATGATGCCTGTTGTATTCAATCCCTATGGAATTTCTGTATTTCATCAACACTCTGAAAGTCCCCCGATTACAGAATTCCCCCCAGATGTGCTTCGGAATCTATTACTGGTCTCCCAGGAATCGATCAAATCGTAGACAGTTTGAGACATTACTCCCGTGGAGGAAAGTGCGCATTTGCCCTGTTGTATTCAATCCCGATGCAATCTCTGTGTTTCATCAACACTCTGAATGTCCACAGATTACAGAATGCCTCCAGATGTGCTTCGGAACCTACTAATGGTCTCCCAGGAATCGACCAAAGTGTAGACAGTTTGAGACATAACTCCCAATGAGAAAAGTGCGCATTTGCCCTGTTGTATTCAATCCCGATGCAATCTCTGTGTTTCATCAACACTCTGAACATCTACAGATTACAGCAAGCCTCCAGATGTGTTTCCTAAAGTACTACTGTTCTACCAGGGTACGATCAAAGCGTACACAGTTTGAGACATTACTCCCAAAGTGAAAAGTTCGCATGGTGCACTTTGTATTCAATCCCGATGCAATATCTGTGTTTCATCAACACTCTGAACGTCCACAGATTACAGAATGCCTCCAGATGTGCTGTGGAAACTACTACTGTCTCCCAGGAATCGATAAAAGCGTTGAGAGTTTGAGACATTACTCACTATGACAAAAGTTTTCATGGTGTCTGTTATATTCAATCCCGATGTAATTTCAGTGTTTCATTAACACTCTGAACGTCCACAGATTACAGGAGGCCTCCAGATGTGCTTCGGATTCCACTACCGGTCTCCCAGGAAACAATCAAATCGTAGACAGTTTGAGACATTACACCCATGGTGAAAAGTCCACATGGTGACTGTTGTATTCAATCCCGATGCAATATCTGTGTTTCATCAACACTCTGAACGTCCACAGATTACAGGAAGCCTCCAGATGTGCTTCGGATTCCACTACCGGTCTCCCAGGGAAAGATCAGAGCGTAGACAGTTTGAGACATTACTCCCATGGAGCACAGTCCGCAAGGTCCCTGTTGTAATCAATGCCGATTCAATTTCTGAGTTTCATCAACACTCTGAATGTCCACAGATTACTGAATGCTTCCAGATGTGCTTCGGAAACTACTAATGGTCTCCCAGGAATAGACCAAAGTGTAGACAGTTTGAGACATAACTCCCATTGAGAAAAGTCCGCATGGTGCTTATTGTATTCAATCCCGATGCAATTTCTGTGTTTCATCAACATACTGAATGTCCATAGATTACAGAATGCCTCCAGATGTGCTTCGGAAACTACTACTTTGCTCCCAGAAATCTATCAAAGCGTTGACAGTTTGGGACACTACTCCCATGCAGAAATTTCCGCATGGTGCCTGTTGTATTCAATCCCGAACCAATTTCTGTGTTTCATCAACACGCTGAACGTCCACAGATTACATGAAGCTCCCAGATGTCCTTCGGAAACTACTACTGGCCTCCCAGGAATCGATCAAAGCGTAGACAGTTTGAGACATTACTCCCATGGAGAAATGTCCGCATAGTGGCTGTTGTATTCAATGCCGGTGTAATTTCTGTGTTTCATCAACACTCTGAACATCTACAGATTACAGCGAGCCTCCAGATGTGTTTCTTAGAATACTACTGGTCTACCATTGTACGATCAAAGCGTAGACAGTTTGAGACATTACTCCCATGGAGAAAAGTCCGCATAGTGCCTGTTGTATTCAATCCCGATGCAATTTCTGTGTTTCATCAACACTCTGAAGAGCCACAGATTACAGGAAGCTGCCAGATGTGGTGCGAAATCTACTACTGGTCTCCCAGGAATCGATCAAAGTGTAGACAGTTTGAGACATTACTCCCATTTAGTAATATCCGCATAGTGCTTGTATTCAAACCCGATGCAATTTCTGTGTTTCATCAACACTCTAAACGCCCACAGATTACAGGAAGCTTCCAGATGTGCTTCGGAAACTACTAATGATCTCCCAGGAATCGATCAAAGCGTAGACCGTTTGAGACATTACTCCCATTTATAAATGTCCGTATAGTGCTTGTATTCAATCCCGATGCAATTTCTGTTTTTTATCAACACTGAGAAGGACCACAGATTACAGGATGCTCCAGATGTGCATGGGAAGCTGCTTCTGGTCTCCCATTAATCGATCAACGCGTAGACAGTTTGAGACATTACTCCCATGGAGAAAAGTCCGCATGGTGCCTGTTGTATTCAATCCCGATACAATTTCTGTGCTTCATGAACGCTCTGATCGTCCACAGATTACATGAAGCCTCCAGTCGTGCTTCGGAAACAACTACTGGTATCCCAGGAGTCGATCAAAACGTAGACAGTTTGAGACATTACTCCCATGGAGAAAAGTCTGCATGGTGCCTGTTGTATTCAATCCCGAAGAAATTTCTGTGTTTTATCAACACTCTGAATGTCCACAGATTACATTAATCCTCCAGATGTGCTTCGGAAACTACTACTGGTCTCCCAGGAATCGATCAAATGGTAGACAGTTTGAGAAATTACTCCCATGGTTAAAAGTCCGCATTTGGCCTGCTCTATTGAATTACGATGAATTTTCTGTGTTTCAACCATACTCTGAACGTCCACAAATTACATAAAGCCTCCAGATGTGCTTCTTAAACTACTACTGATCTTCCAGGGAACGTTCAAAGCGTAGACAGTTTGAGACATTACTCCCATGGAGAAAAGTAATCATGATGACTGTTGTATTCCATCCCTATGGTATTTCTGTATTTCACCAACACTCTGAAAAGTCACCGATTACAGAATGCTCCCCAGATGTGCTTCGGAAACTATTACTGGTCTCCCAGGAATCATTCAAATCGCAGACAGTTTGACACATTACTCCCATGGAGAAATGTCCGCATTTGCCATGTTGTATTCAATCCCAATGCAATCTCTGTGTTTCATCAACACTCTGAACACCTACAGATTACAGCAAGCCTCCAGATGTGTTTCTTAAAATACTACTGTTCTACCAGGGTACGATCAAATCGTAGACAGTTTGAGACATTACTCCCATTTAGAAATGTCCGCATTGTGCTTCTATTCAATCCCGATGCAATTTATGTGTTTCATCAACACTGTGAACGTCCACTGATTACAGAATGCCTCCAGATGTGCTTGGGAAACTGCTACTGGTCTCCCAGGAATCGATCAAATCGAAGACTGTTTGAGACATTACTCGAATTGAGAAAAGTCCGCATGAATCCTGTTGTATTCAATCCCGATGCAATTTCTGTGTTTCATCAACACTCTGAAGGTCCACAGATTACAGGAAGCTGCCAGATGTGCTGCGAAATCTACTACTGGTCTCCCAGGAATCGATGAAACCGTAGACAGTTTGATTCATTACTCCCATACAGTAATGTCCTCATAGTGCTTGTATTCAACCCCTATCCAATTTCTGTGTTTCATAAACACTCTAAACGACCAGACATTACACGAAGCTTCCAGATGTGCTTCGGAGTATACTACTGGTCTCCCAGGAATCGATCAAAGCGTAGAGCGTTTGAGACATTACTCCCTATGACAAAAGTTTTCATGGTGGCTGTTGTATTCATTCCCGATGTAATTTCTTTGTTCCATCAACACTCTGAACGTCCACAGATTACAGGAAGACTCCAGATGTACTTCGGAAACTACTTCTTGTCTCCCAGGTATCGATCAAAGCGTAGACAGTTTGAGACATTAGTCCCATTGAGCAATATCCGCATGGAGCCTGTAGTATTTAATCCCGATGCAATTTCTGTCTTTCATCAACACTATTTAGGTCCACAGATTACATAATGCCTCCAGATGTGCTTCGAAAACTACTACTGGTCTCCCAGGAATCGATCAAAGCGTAGACTGATTGAGACATTACTCCCCTGGAGAAAAGTCCGCATTTGGCCCTTTGTTTTCAATCCCGATTCAATTTCTGTGTTTCATCAACACTCTGAACGTCCACAGATTACAGGAAGCCTTCAGATGTGCTTCGGAAGCTACTACTGGTTTCCCAGGGAACGATAAAAGTGTAGACAGTTTGAGACATTACTCCCATGGAGAAAAGTCCGCATGGTGTCTGTTGTATTCAATCCCGATGCAATTTCTGTGATTTATTAACACTCTGAACGTCCATAGATTATATGAAGCCTCCAGAAGTGTTTCGGAAACTACTGCTGGTCTCCCAGGAATGTATCAAAGCGTAGACAGTTTCGGACATTACTCAAATTCAGAAATTTCCGCATGGTGCCTGTTGTATTCAATCCCGATGCAATTTCTGTGTTGCATCAACATTCAGGACGTCCACAGATTACAGGAAGCATTCAGATGTGCTTTGGAAACTACTACTGGTCTCTCAGGGAACGATCAAAGCGTAGACAGAATGAGATTTTCACTCTGCAGGATTGTGCGCTGATACGAATTTTCCTGGCAGATTACAACCGTGTGCCTGACAGAGACTCGTACTAGGGACATTTGGCTTTTGCGGGCAAGTGCTCTACCATCTGAGCTACCGAAGCACGACTCTCGCCCGTTACTCACAGCGTTACTTCTGCCAGAATCTTGTGTCCTACCTTCCAAACTTTACAGAAGCTCTAATTCTTTAAACATCCCCTAAGCTGTGGCTAAGCCATGTAGCGGCTATATCCTTTCTTTCAGGGGTGCAAGATCTGCAAGTTTCTCTTTAGAGCTTCTGTAAAGTTTGGAAGGTAGGAGACGAGATACTGGCAGAAGTAAAGCAATGAGTACCGATCGTGAGTTGTGCTTCGGTAGCTCAGATGGTAGAGCACTTGCCCGCGAAACGCAAAGGTCCCGAGTTCAACTTTCGGTCGGGCACACACTTTTAATCTGCCAGGAAGTTTCAAAGTGTAGACAGTTTGAGACTTTATTCCCGTGGAGGATGGTCCGCATGGTGACTGTTGTATTCAATCCCGATGCAATTTTTGTGTTTCATCAACACTCTAAAAGTCGACAGATTACAGGATGCCTCCAGATTTGCTTCAGAAACTACTACTAGTCTCAAAGCGTAGACAGTTTGGGACATTACTCCCATGCAGAAATTTCCGCATGGTGCCTCTTGTATTCAATCCCGATGCAATTTCTGTGTTTCATCAACATTCTGAACGTCCACAGATTACATGAAGCCACCAGAAGTGCTTCGGAAACTACTACTGGTCTCCCAGGGAACGATCAAAGCGTAGACAGTTTGAGACATTACTCCCATGGAGAAAAGACTGCATGGTGGCTGTTGCACTCAATCCCGATGCAATTTCTGCGTTTCATCAACACTTTAAACGTCAACAGATCACAGGAAGCCTTCAGATGTGCTTCGGAAACTACTGCTGGTCTCCCAGGGAACGATCAAATCGTAGACAGTCTGACACATTACTGCCATGGAGAAAAGTCCGCATTTGGCGTGTTGTATTTAATCCCGATGCAATCTCTGTGTTTCATAAACACTCTGAATGTCCACAGATTACAGAATGCCTCCAGATGTGCTTCGGAACCTAGTACTGATCTCCCAGAATCAACCAAAGTGTAGAAACTTTGAAACGTAACTCAAATTGAGAAAAGACCGCATAGTGCCTGTCGTATTCAATCCTGATTCAATTTCTGTGATTCATCAACACTCTGAACGTCCACAGATTACAGGAAGCCTTCAGATGTGCTCCGGAAACTGTAACAGGTTTCCCAGGAAACGATAAAATTGTAGACAGGTTGAGACATTACTCCCATGGAGAAAGGTCCGCATGGTGCCTGTTGTATTCAATCCCGATGCAATTTCTGTGATTAATTAACTCTCTGAACGTCCATAGTTTATATGAAGCCTTCAGATGTGCCTCGGAAACTACTGCTGGTCTTCCAGGAATCTATCAAAGCGTAGAAAGTTTGAGACATTACTCCCATTGAGCAAAGTCCGCATGGTGCTCTTGTATTCAATCCCAATGCAATTTCTGTGTTTCATCAACACTCTGAAGGTCCACAGATTACAGATTGCCTCCAGATGTGCTTCGGAAACTACTACTGGTCTCCCAGGGAACGATCAAAGCATAGACAGTTTGAGACATTAGTCAAATTTCGAAAATTCCGCATTTGGGGTGTTGTATTGAGTCCCGATGCAATCTGTGTGTTTCATAAACACTCTGCATGTCCACAGATTACAGAATGCCTCCCGATGTGCTTCGGAACCTAGTGCTGGTCTCCTAGGAATCGACCAAAGTGTAGACAGTTTGAGACATTACTCCCATTGAGAAAAGTCCGCATAGTGCCCGTTGTATTCAATCCCGATGCAATATCTACGTTTCTTCAACACACTGAACGTCCATATATTACAGAATAATTCCAGATATGCTTCGGAAACTACTACTGGTCTCCCAGGAATGGATTAAACAGTAGAGAGTTTGAGACATTACTCGACCTGACAAGAGTCTACATGGTGTCTGTTGTATTCAATCCCGATGCAATTTCTGTGTTTCATCAACACTCTGAACGTCCACAGATTACAGGAAGCTTCGTAATGTGCTGCGGAAACTACTACTGGTCTCCCAGGTTTTGATCAAAGCGTAGACAGTTTGAGACATTACTCCCATTTAGAAATATCCGCATAGTGCTTGTAATCAATCCCGATGCAATTTCTGTGTTTCATCAACACTCTGAAGGACCACAGATTACAGGATGCCTCCAGATGTGCTTGGGAGCGTACTACTGGTCTCCCAGGAATCGAACAAAGCACAGACAATTTGAGACAGTACTCCCACGGATAAAAGTCCTCATGGTGCCTGTTGTATGCAATTCCGATTCAATTTCTGTGTTTCATCAACACTCAGAACGTACACAGATTACAGGAAGCCTTCAGATGTGCTTCGGAAACTACTACTGGTCTCCCAGGGAACGATCAATTTAAACAGTTAGAGACATTACTTCTATGGAGAAAAGTCCGCATGGTGCCTGTTGTATTCAATCCCGATTCAATTTCTGTGCTTCATCAACGCTCAGATCGTCCACAGATTACATGAAGCCTCCAGTTGTGCTTCGGAAACTACTACTGGTATCTCAGGCGTCGATCAAATCGTAGACATTTAGAGACATTACTCCCATGGAGAAAAGTCCGCATGGTGCCTGTTGTATTCAATCCCGATGCAATTTCTGTGTTTGATCAACACTCTGAACGTCCACAGATTACAGGAAGCTGCAGATGTGCTTCGGAAACTACTACTGGTATTCCAGGGAACGATCAAAGAATAGACATGGAGAAAAGTCCGCATGATGCCTGTTGTATTCAATCCCGATGCAATTTCAGTGTTTCATTGACACTCTGAACGTCTACAGACTACAGGAAACCTCCAGGTGTGCTTCGTAACCTACTACCCTACTAATGGTCTCCCAGGAATCGAACAAAGTGTAGAAAGTGTGAGACATAACTCCCATTGAGAAAAGTCCGCATAGTCACTGTTGTATTCAATCCCGATGCGCATTCTGTGTTTATCAACACACTGAACGTTCATAGAATACAGAATGCCTCCAGATGCACTTCGGTAACTACTACTGGTCTCCCAGGGAACAATCAAAGCATAGACAGTTTGAGACATTACTCCCATGGAGTATAGTCCGCATGGTGACTGCTGTATTCAATCCCGTTGCAATATGTGTGTTTCACCAACACTCTAAACGTCCACAGATTACAGAATGCCCCAAGATGTGCTTCGTAAACTACTACTGGTCTCCCAGGAATCGATCAAAACGTAGACAGTTTGAGACGTTACTCCCATTGAGCAAAGTCAACATGGTGCTGTTGTATTCAATCCCAATGCAATTTCTGTGTTTCATCAACACTCTGAAGGTCCACAGATTACAGATTGCCTCCAGATGTGCTTCGGAAACTAGTACTGGTCTCCCAGTAAACAAACAAAGCGTAGACAGTTTGAGACATTACTCCCATGGACAAAAGTCCGCATTTAGCGTGTTGTATTAAATCCCGATGCAATTTCAGTGGTTCATCAACACTCTGAATGTTCACAGATTACAGAATGATTCCAGTTGTGCTTCGGAATCTACTACTGGTCTCCCAGGAATCTATTAAAGCGTAGACAGTTTGAGACGTAACTCCCATTGAGAACAGTCCACATGGTGCCTGTTGTATTCAATCCCGTTGCAATTTCCGTGTTTCATCAACACTCTGAACGTCCATAGATTCAGAATGCCTCCAGATGTGCTTCGGAAACTACTACTGGTCTCAAAGGAATCTATCAAAGCGTAGACAGTTTGGGACATTACTGCTATGCAGAAATTTCCCCATGGTGCCTGTTGTATTCAATCTCGATGCAAGTTCTGTGCTTCATCAGCACTCTGAACGTCCATAGATTACAGGAAGCCTTCAGATGTGCTTTGGAAACTACTACTGGTCTCCTAGGGTACGATCAAAGCGTAGACACAATGAGATTTTCACTCTTCAGCGGAGTGTGCGCTGATATGAATCATCCTGGCGGATTACAACTGTGTGCCCGACCGAGACTCAAACTAGGGACATTTGCCTTTTGCGGGCAAGTGCTCTACCATCTGAGCTACCGAAGCCCGACTCACGCCCGGTACCCAAAGCTTTACTCCAGCCAGTATCTAGTCTCCTACCTTCCAAACTTTACAGATGCTCTAATTCTGGAAACTTCCCCCAGGCTGTGGCCAAGCCATGTCTCCGCTATATCCTTTCTTTCAGGGGTGATAGATCTGCAAGTTTCGCATTAGAGCTTCTGTAAAGTTTGGAAGATAGGAGATGAGATACTGGCACAAGTTAAAATCTGAGTACTGGGCGGGAGTCGTGGTTCGGTAGCTCAGATGGTAGAGCACTCGCCCGCGAAAGGCAAAGGTTCCGAGTTCAAGTTTCGAACGAGCACACAGTTTTAATCAGCCAAGAAGTTTAAAAGCGTAGACAGTTTGAGACCTTATTCCGTGGAGAAAAGTCCCCTAGGTGCCTGTTGTATTCAATCAAGATGCAATTTCTGTGTTTCATCTACACTCTGAACGTTCACAGTTTACAGAATGCCTCCATATGTGCTTTGGAAATTACTACTGGTCTCCCAGAAATCGAACAAAGCTTAGACGGTTTGAGACATTACTCCCATGGAGAAATGTCCGCATAGTGGCTCTTGTATTCAATGGCGGGTCAATTTCTGTGTTTCATCAACACTCTGATCGTCCACAGATTACATGAATCCTCCAGTTGTGCTTCTGAAACAACTACTGGTATCTCAGGAGTCGATCAAATCGTAGACAGTTTGAGACATTACTCCCATGGAGAAAAGTCTGCATGGTGCCTGTTGTATTCAATCCCGATACAATTTCTGTGCTTCATGAACGCTCTGATCGTCCACAGATTACATGAAGCCTCCAGTTGTGCTTCGGAAACAACTACAGGTATCCCAGGAGTCGATCAAATCGTAGACAGTTTGAGACATTACTCCCATGGAGAAAAGTCCCCTAGGTGCCTGTTGTATTCAATCCCGATGCAATTTCTGTTGTTTTTTTTCAACACTGAGAGAGACCACAGATTACAGGATGCCTCCAGATGTGCTTGGGAAGCTGCTACTGGTCTCCCATTAATCGATCAACTCGTAGACAGTTTGAGACATTACTCTCACGGAGAAAAGTCCGCATGGTGCCTGTTGTATTCAATCCCGATACAATTTCTGTGCTTCATGAACGCTCTGATCGTCCACAGATTACATGAAGCCTCCAGTTGTGCTTCTGAAACAACTACTGGTATCTCAGGAGTCGATCAAATCGTAGACAGTTTGAGACATTACTCCCATGGAGAAAAGTCTGCATGGTGCCTGTTGTATTCAATCCCGAAGCAATTTCTGTGTTTTATCAACACTCTGAATGTCCACAGATTACATTAAGCCTCCAGATGTGCTTCAGAAACTACTACTGGTCTCCCAGGAATCGATCAAATGGTACAGAGTTTGAGAAAATACTCCCATGGTTAAAAGTCCGCATTTGGCCTGCTCTATCGAATTACGATAAATTTTCTGTGTTTCAACCATACTCTGAACGTCCACAGATTACCTGAAGCCTCCAGATGTGCTTCTTAAACTAGTAATGATCTTCCAGGGAACGTTCAAAGCGTAGACAGTTTGAGACATTACTCCCATGGAGAAAAGTAATTATGTGCCTGTTGTATTCAATCCCTATGGAATTTCTGTATTTCATCAACACTCTGAAAGTCCACCGATTGCAGAATGCCCCCCAGATGTGCCTCGGATACTATTACTGGTCTCCTAGGAATCGATCAAATCGTAGACAGTTTGAGACATTACTCCTATGGAGAAAAGTCCGCATTTGCCCTGTTGTATTCAATCCCGATGCAATCTCTGTGTTTCATCAACACTGTGAACGTCCACTGATTACAGAATGCCTCCAGATGTGCTTGGGAAACTGCTACTGGTCTCCCAGGAATCGATAAAAGCGTAGATTGTTTGAGACATTACTAGAATTGAGAAAAGACCGCATCAATCCTGTTGTATTCAATCCCGATGCAATTACTGTGTTTCATCAACACTCTGAAGGTCCACAGATTACAGGAAGCTGCCAGATATGCTGCGAAATCTACTACTGGTCTCCCAGGAATCGATGAAAGCGTAGTGAGTTTGAGACATTACTCCCATTTAGTAATGTCCGCATAGTGCTTGTATTCAACCCCGATGCAATTTCTGTGTTTCATGAACACTCTAAACGCCCAAAGATTACAGGAAGCTTCCAGATGTGCTTCGGAAACTACTACTGGTCTCCCAGGAATCGATCAAAGCGTAGACCGTTTGAGACATTACTCCCATGGAGGAAAGTCCGCATGGTGCCTGTTGTATTCAATCCCGATTCAGTTTCTGTGCTTCATGAACGCTCTGATCGTCCACAGATCACATGAAGCCTCCAGTTGTTCTTCGGATCCCTCTACCGGTCTCCCAGGAAACGATCAAAGCGTAGACAATTTGAGACATTACTCCCATGGAGAAAAGTCTTCCTGGTGCCTGTTGTATTCAATCCCGAAGCAAATTCTGTGTTTTATCAACACTCTGAGTGTCCACAGATTACATTAGGACTCCAGATGTGTTTCGGAAACTACTACTGGTCTCCCAGGAATCGAACAATTGGTAGACAGTTTGAGAAATTACTCCCATGGTTAAAAGTCCGCATTTGGACTGCTCTATTCAATTACGATGAATTTTCTGTGTTTCAACCATACTCTGAACGTCCAGAGATTACATGAAGCCTCCACATGTGCTTCTTAAACTACTACTGATCTTCCAGGAAACGTTCAAAGCGTCGACAGTTTGAGACATTACTCCCATGGAGAAAAGTAATCATGATGCCTGTTGTATTCAATCCCTATGGAATTTCTGTATTTCATCAACACTCTGAAAGTCCCCCGATTACAGAATGCCCCCCAGATGTGCTTCGGAATCTATTACTGGTCTCCCAGGAATCGATCAAATCGTAGACAGTTTGAGACATTACTCCCGTGGAGGAAAGTGCGCATTTGCCCTGTTGTATTCAATCCCGATGCAATCTCTGTGTTTCATCAACACTCTGAATGTCCACAGATTACAGAATGCCTCCAGATGTGCTTCGGAACCTACTAATGGTCTCCCAGGAATCGACCAAAGTGTAGACAGTTTGAGACATAACTCCCAATGAGAAAAGTGCGCATTTGCCCTGTTGTATTCAATCCCGATGCAATCTCTGTGTTTCATCAACACTCTGAACGTCCACAGATTACAGGAAGCCTCCAGATGTGCTTCGGATTCCACTACCGGTCTCCCAGGGAAAGATCAGAGCGTAGACAGTTTGAGACATTACTCCCATGGAGCACAGTCCGCAAGGTCCCTGTTGTAATCAATGCCGATTCAATTTCTGAGTTTCATCAACACTCTGAATGTCCACAGATTACTGAATGCCTCCAGATGTGCTTCGGAAACTACTAATGGTCTCCCAGGAATAGACCAAAGTGTAGACAGTTTGAGACATAACTCCCATTGAGAAAAGTCCGTATGGTGCTTATTGTATTCAATCCCGATGCAATTTCTGTGTTTCATCAACATACTGAATGTCCATAGATTACAGAATGCCTCCAGATGTGCTTCGGAAACTACTACTTTGCTCCCAGAAATCTATCAAAGCGTTGACAGTTTGGGACACTACTCCCATGCAGAAATTTCCGCATGGTGCCTGTTGTATTCAATCCCGAACCAATTTCTGTGTTTCATCAACACGCTGAACGTCCACAGATTACATGAAGCTCCCAGATGTCCTTCGGAAACTACTACTGGCCTCCCAGGAATCGATCAAAGCGTAGACAGTTTGAGACTTTACTCCCATGGAGAAATGTCCGCATAGTGGCTGTTGTATTCAATGCCGGTGTAATTTCTGTGTTTCATCAACACTCTGAACATCTACAGATTACAGCGAGCCTCCAGATGTGTTTCTTAGAATACTACTGGTCTACCATTGTACGATCAAAGCGTAGACAGTTTGAGACATTACTCCCATGGAGAAAAGTCCGCATGGTGCCTGTTGTATTCAATCCCGATGCAATTTCTGTGTTTCATCAACACTCTGAAGAGCCACAGATTACAGGAAGCTGCCAGATGTGGTGCGAAATCTACTACTGGTCTCCCAGGAATCGATCAAAGTGTAGACAGTTTGAGACATTACTCCCATTTAGTAATATCCGCATAGTGCTTGTATTCAAACCCGATGCAATTTCTGTGTTTCATCAACACTCTAAACGCCCACAGATTACAGGAAGCTTCCAGATGTGCTTCGGAAACTACTAATGATCTCCCAGGAATCGATCAAAGCGTAGACCGTTTGAGACATTACTCCCATTTATAAATGTCCGTATAGTGTTTGTATTCAATCCCGATGCAATTTCTGTTTTTTATCAACACTGAGAAGGACCACAGATTACAGGATGCTCCAGATGTGCATGGGAAGCTGCTACTGGTCTCCCATTAATCGATCAACGCGTAGACAGTTTGAGACATTACTCCCATGGAGAAAAGTCCGCATGGTGCCTGTTGTATTCAATCCCGATACAATTTCTGTGCTTCATGAACGTTCTGATCGTCCACAGATTACATGAAGCCTCCAGTTGTGCTTCGGAAACAACTACTGGTATCCCAGGAGTCGATCAAAACGTAGACAGTTTGAGACATTACTCCCATGGAGAAAAGTCTGCATGGTGCCTGTTGTATTCAATCCCGAAGAAATTTCTGTGTTTTATCAACACTCTGAATGTCCACAGATTACATTAATCCTCCAGATGTGCTTCGGAAACTACTACTGGTCTCCCAGGAATCGATCAAATGGTAGACAGTTTGAGAAATTACTCCCATGGTTAAAAGTCCGCATTTGGCCTGCTCTATTGAATTACGATGAATTTTCTGTGTTTCAACCATACTCTGAACGTCCACAAATTACATAAAGCCTCCAGATGTGCTTGGGAAACTGCTACTGGTCTCCCAGGAATCGATCAAATCGAAGACTGTTTGAGACATTACTCGAATTGAGAAAAGTCCGCATGAATCCTGTTGTATTCAATCCCGATGCAATTTCTGTGTTTCATCAACACTCTGAAGGTCCACAGATTACAGGAAGCTGCCAGATGTGCTGCGAAATCTACTACTGGTCTCCCAGGAATCGATGAAAGCGTAGACAGTTTGAGACATTACTCCCATTTAGTAATGTCCTCATAGTGCTTGTATTCAACCCCGATCCAATTTCTGTGTTTCATCAACACTCTAAACGCCCACAGATTACAGGAAGCTTCCAGATGTGCTTCGGAGTATAATACTGGTCTCCCAGGAATCGATCAAATCGTAGACAGTTTGAGATATTACTCCCATGGAGAAATGTCCGCATTTGCCCTGTTGTATTCAATCCCGATACAATCTCTGTGTTTCATCAACACTCTGTACATCTACAGACTACAGCAAGCCTCCAGATGTGTTTCTTAAAATACTACTGTTCTACCAGGGTACGATCAAAGCGTAGACAGTTTGATTCATTACTCCCATATAGTAATGTCCTCATAGTGCTTGTATTCAACCCCGATCCAATTTCTGTGTTTCATCAACACTCTAAACGCCCAGACATTACACGAAGCTTCCAGATGTGCTTCGGAGTATACTACTGGTCTCCCAGGAATCGATCAAAGCGTAGAGCGTTTGAGACATTACTCCCTATGACAGAAGTTTTCATGGTGGCTGTTGTATTCATTCCCGATGTAATTTCTTTGTTCCATCAACACTCTGAACGTCCACAGATTACAGGAAGACTCAACATGTGCTTCGGAAACTACCCCTCGTCTCCCAGGTATCGATCAGAGCCTAGACAGTTTGAGACATAACTCACATAGAGAAAAGTCTTCATGGTGCCTATTGTATTCAGTCCCGATGCAATTTCTGTGTTTCATCACCATTCTGAACGTCCATAGATTACAGAATGCCTCCAGATGTGCATCGTAAACTACTACTGGTCTCCCAGAAATCTATCAAAGCGTAGACAGTTTGGAACACTACTCCCATGCAGAAATTTCCGAATGGTGCCTGTTGTATTCAATCCCGAAGATATTTCTGTGTTTCAGGAACACGCTGAACGTCCACAGATTACATGAAGCCTCCAGATGTCGTTCGGAAACTACTACTGGTCTCCCAGGAATCGATCAAAACGTAGACAGTTTGAGACATTACTCCCACGGAGAAAAGTCCGCATGGTGCCTTGTGTATTCAATCCCGATGCAATTTCTGTGTTTCATCAACACTCGGAACGTCCACATATTACAGGAAGAGTCAACATGTGCTTCGGAAACTACCTCTGGTCTCCCAGGTATCGATCAAAGCGTAGACAGTTTGGGACATAACTCCCATGGAGAAAAGTCTTCATGGTGCCTGTTGCATTCAATCCCAAAGCAATATCTGTGTTTCATCAACACTCTGAACGTCCACAGATTACAGAAAGCCTCCAGATGTACTACGAAAACTACTACTGGTCCCCCAGGGAACGATCAAATCGTAGACAGTTTGAGACATAACTACCATGGAGAAAATTTTGCATGGTGCCTATTATATTGAATCCCGATGCTATTTTTGTGTTTCATCAACGATCTGAACGTCGACAGATTACAGGATGCCTCCAGATTTGCTTCGGAAACTACTTCTGGTCTCCCAGGGAACAATCGAAGCGTAGACAGTTTGAGACATTACTCCCATGGAGAATAAGTCCGCATGGTGCCTGTTGTATTCAATCCCGATGCAATTCCAGTGTTTGATCTACACTCTGAACG
This sequence comes from Schistocerca gregaria, assembly GCF_023897955.1. Taxonomy (NCBI): domain Eukaryota; kingdom Metazoa; phylum Arthropoda; class Insecta; order Orthoptera; family Acrididae; genus Schistocerca; species Schistocerca gregaria. Next base: position 1,317,235 of record NW_026061799.1, on the reverse strand, counting down.
TCCACAGATTACAGGAACCTTCAGATGTACTTCGCAAACTACTACTGGTCTCCCAGGGAACAATCAAAGCGTAGACAGTTTGAGACATAGGTCCCATTGAGAAAAGTCCGCATGGTTCCTGTTGTATTCAATCCCGAAGCAATTTCTGTGTTTCATTAACACGCAAAACGTTCACAGATTCCATGAAGCCTCCAGATGTGCTTCGGAAACTACTACTGGTCTCCCAGGATTCGATCAAAGCATAACAGTTTGAGACATTACTCCCATAGAGAAAAGTCCGCATGGTGCCGGTAGTATTCAATCCCGATGTAATTTCTGTGTTTCATCAACACTCAGGACGTCCACAGATTACATGTAGCATCCAGATGTGCTACGGAAACTACTACTGGTCTCCCAGGGAACGATCAAATCGTAGACAGTTGAGACATGACTACCATGGAGAAAATTCGGCATGGTGCCTATTATATTCAATCCCGATGCAATTTTTGTGTTTCATCAACGCTCTGAACGTCGACAGATTACAGGATGCCTCCAGATTTGCTTCGGAAACTACTACTGGTCTCCCAGGGAATAATCAAAACGTAGACAATTTGAGACATTACTCCCATGGAGAAAAGTCCGCATGGTGCCTTGTGTATACAATCCTGATGTAATTTCTGTGTTTCATCAACACTCGGAACGTCCACACACTACATGAAGCCTCCAGATGTGCTTCGGAAACTACTACTGGTCTCCCAGGAATCGATCAAAGCGTAGACAGTTTGAGACATTACTCCCATGGAGAAAAGTCCGCATGGTGCCTGTTGTATTCAATCCCGATGCAATTACTGTGTTTGATCTACACTCTGAACGTCCACAGATATCAGGAACCTTCAGATGTGCTTCGCAAACTACTACTGGTCTCCCAGGGAACGATCAAAGCGTAGACAGTTAGAGACATAACTCCCATGGAGAAATCTAGGCATGGTGCCTGTTGTATTCAATCCCGATGCAATTTCTGTGTTTCATCAAAACTCTGAACGTCCACATATTACAGAAAGCCTTCAGATATACTTCAAAAACTACTACTGGTCTCCCAGGGAACGATCGAATCGTAGACAGTTTGAGACATTACTCCCATAGTGAAAAGTTCGCATTGTGCCCTTTGAATTCAATCCCGATGCAATTTCTGTGTTTCATCAACACTCTGAAAGTCCACAGATTACAGATTGCCTCCTGATGTGTTCCGGAAACTACTACAGGTCTCCCAGTAAAAGATAAAAGCTTAGACAGTTTGAGACATTACTCCCATTGGGCAATGTCCGAATGTGGCCTGTTTTATTAAATCCCGATGCAATTTCAGTGTTTCATCAACACACTGAATGTCCACGGATTACAGAATGATTCCAGTTTTGCTTCGGAAACTGCTACCGGTCTCCCAGGAATCGATTAAAGGGTAGAGAGTTTGTGACATTACTCCCTATGACAAAATTCTTCTTGGGGTCTGTAGTATTCAATCCCGATTAAATTTCTGTGTTTCATCAACACTCAGAACGTCCATAGATTACAGGAAGCTTCCAGATGTGCTTGCGGAAACTACTAGTGGTCTCGCAGGAATCGATCAAAGTATAGACAGTTTGAGACAGAACTCCCATGTGGAGAATTCCGCATGGTGCCTGTTGTATTCAATTACGATGCAATTTCTGTGTTTCATTAACATTCTGAACGTCCATAGATTTCATTAAGCCTCCATATATGCTTTGGAAACTACTACTGGTCTCCCAGGAATCTATCAAAGCGTTGACAGTTTGGGACATTACCACCATGCAGAATTTTCCGCATGGTGCCTGTTGTATTCAATCCTGATGCAATTTCTGTGTTTCATCAACACGTTGAACGTCCACAGATTACATGAAACCTCCAGATGTGCCTCGGAAACTACTACTGGTCTCCCAGGAATCGATCAGAGCGTAGACAGATTGAGACATTACTCCCATGGAGAAAAGTCCGCATGGTGCCTGTTGTATTCAATCCCGATGCAATTTCTGTGTTTGATCTACTCTCTGAACGTCCACAAATTACAGAAAGCCTTCAGATTTACTTCGGAAACTACTACTGGTCTCCCAGGGAACGATCAAATCGTAGACAGTTTGAGACATTACTCCCATAGTGAAAAGTTCGCATGGTGCCTTTTGTATTCAATCCCGATGCAATTTCTGTGTTTCATCAACACTCTGAACGTCCACAGATTACAGAATGCCTCCAGATGTGCTTCGGATTCCACTACCGGTCTGCCAGGAAGCGATCAAAGCGTAGACAGTTTGAGACATTACTCCCATGGAGAAAAGTCCGCATGGTGACTTGTGTATTCAATCCCGATGCAATTTCCGTGTTTCATCAACACTGAACATCCACAGATTACAGGAAGACTCCAGATGTGCTTCGGAAACTACTCTGGTCTACCAGGTATCGATCAAAGCGTAGACAGTTTGAGACATTACCCCCATGGAGAAAAGTCCGCATGGTACCTGTTGCATTCAATCCCAAAGAATATCTATATTTCATCAACACTCTGAACGTCCACAGATTACAGGAAGCCTCCGGATGTGCTTCGGAAACTACTACTGGTCTCCCAGGAATCGCTGAAAGCGCAGGCTGTTTTTCAGAAATTACTCCCATGGAGAAAAGTCAGCATTTGGCCTTTTGTTTTCAATCCCGATGCAATTTATGTGTTTCATCAATATTCTAAACGTCCACAGATTACATGAAGTTTCCAGAAGTCCTTCGGAATCTACTACTGGTCTCCCAGGGAACGATCAAAGAATAGACAATTTGAGACATTACTCCCATGGAGAAAAGTACGCACAGTGCCTGTTGCTTTCAATCCCGATGCAATATCTGTGTTTCATCAACACTCTGAACGTCCACAGGTTACAGGAAGTCTCCAGCTGTGCTTCGGAAACTACTACTGGTCCCCCAGGAATCGATCAAAGCGTAGACAGTTTGAGACATCATTCCCATGGAAAAAAAGTCCGCATAGTGCCTGTTTTATTCAATCCCGATGCAATTTCTGTGTTTCATCAACACTCGGAACGTCCTCAGATTACATGAAACTCTAGATGTGCTTCGGAAACTACTACTGGTCTCCCAGGAATCGATCAAAGCGTTGATAGCTTGAGACATTACTCCCATGGAGAAAAGTCCGCATGGAGCCTGTTGTAATCAATGCCGATGCCATTTCTGTGTTTCATCAACACTCTGAATGTCCACAGATTACAGAATGCCTCCAGATGTGCTTCGGAACCTACTAATGGACTCCAAGGGAATCGACCAAAGTGTCGAAAGTTTGGGACATAACTCCCATTGAGGAAAGTCCGCATGGTGCCTGTTGTATTTAATCCCGATGCAATTTTTTGTGTCAAATCAACACACTGACGTTTATAGAATACAGAATGCCCCAGATGCTCTTCGGAAACTGCTACTGGTCTCCCAGGGAACAATCAAGGCGCAGACAGTTTGAGACATTACTCCCATGGTGAAAAGTCCACACAGTGCCTGTTGCATTCAATCCCGATGCAATATCTGTGATTCATCAACACTCTGAACGTCCACAGGTTACAGGAAGTCTCCAGCTGTGCTTCGGAAACTACTACTGGTCCCCCAGGAATCGATCAAAGCGTAGACAGTTTGAGACATTATTCCCATGGAAAAAAGTCCGCATAGTGCCTGTTTTATTCAATCCCGATGCAATATCTGTGTTTCATCAACACTCGGAACGTCCTCAGATTTCATGAAACTCTAGATGTACTTCGGAAACTACTACTGGTCTCCCAGGGAACGATCAAATCGTAGACAGTTTGAGACATTACTCCCATAGTGAAAAGTTCGCATGGTGCCTTTTGTATTCAATCCCGATGCAATTTCTGTGTTTCATCAACACTCTGAACGTCCACAGATTACAGAATGCCTCCAGGTGTGCTTCGGAAACTACTACTGGTCCCCCAGGAATCGATCAAAGCGTAGACAGTTTGAGACATTATTCCCATAGAAAAAAGTCCGCATAGTGCCTGTTTTATTCAATCCCGATGCAATTTCTGTGTTTCATCAACACGTTGAACGTCCACAGATTACATGAAACCTCCATATGTGCCTCGGAAACTACTACTGGTCTCCCAGGAATCGATCAAAACGTAGACAGTTTGAGACATAACTCCCATTGAGAAAATTCCGCATGGTGCCTGTTCTATTCAATCCCGATGCAATTTTTGTGTTTCATCAACACTCTGAACGTCGACAGTTTACAGGATGCCTTCAGATGTGCTACGGAAACTACTACTGGTCTCCCAGGGATGAATCAAAACGTAGGCAGTTTGAGAGACTACTCCCATGGAGAAAAGTCCGCATGGTGCCTTGTGTATTCAATCCCGACGCAATTTCCGTGTTACATCAACACTGAACATCCACAGATTACAGGAAGTCTCCAGATGTGATTCGGAAACTACTCGGGTCTCCCAGGTATCGATCAAAGCGTAGACAGTGTGAGACATTACTCCCATGGAGAAAAGTCGACATGGTGCCTATTATATTTAATCGCGATGCAATTTTTGTGTTTCATCAACGTTCTGAACGTCGACGGATTACAGGATGCCTCCAGATTTACTTCGGAAACTACTACTGGTCTGCCAGGAAGCGATCAAAGCGTAGACAGTTTGAGACATTACTCCCATGGAGAAAAGTCCGCATGGTGACTTGTGTATTCTATCCCGATGCAATTTCCGTGTTTCATCAACACTGAACATCCACAGATTACAGGAAGACTCCAGATGTGCTTCGGAAACTACTCTGGTCTACCAGGTATCCATCAAAGCGTAGACAGTTTGAGACATTACCCCCATGGAGAAAAGTCCGCATGGTACCTGTTACATTCAATCCCAAAGCAATATCTGTGTTTCATCAACACTCTGAACGTCCACAGGTTACAGGAAGTCTCCAGCTGTGCTTCGGAAACTACTACTGGTCCCCCAGGAATCGATCAAAGCGTAGAAAGTTTGAGACATTATTCCCATGGAAAAAAGTCCGCATAGTGCCTGTTTTATTCAATCCCGATGCAATTTCTGTGTTTCATCAACACTCGGAACGTCCTCAGATTACATGAAACTCTAGATGTGCTTCGGAAACTACTACTGGTCTCCCAGGGAACGATCAAAGCGTCTATAGTTTGAGACATTACTCCCATAGTGAAGAGTTCGCATGGTGCCTTTTCTATCCAATCCCGATGCAATTTCTGTGTTTCATCAACACTCTGAACGTCCACAGATTACAGAATGCCTCCAGGTGTGCTTCGGAAACTACTACTGGTCCCCCTGGAATCGATCAAAGCGTAGACAGTTCGAGACATTATTCCCATGGAAAAAAGTCCGCATAGTACCTGTTTTATTCAATCCCGATGCAATTTCTGTGTTTCATCAACACTCGGAACGTCCTCAGATTACATGAAACTCTAGATGTGCTTCGGAAACTTCTACTGGTCTCCCAGGAATCGATCAAAGCGTAGACAGTTTGAGAAATAACTCCCTTGGAGAAAAGTCCGCATGGTGCCTGTTGCATTCAATCAAGATGCATTTTCTGTGTTTCATCAACACTCTGAACGTCCACAGATTACAAGAAGCCTCCAGATGTGCTTCAGAAACTACTACTGGTCTCTACAGAATCGATCAAAGCGTAAAGTTTGATACATTACTCACATGGAGAAAAGATCGCATGGTGCCTGTTGTATTCAATCCCGATGAAATTTCTGTGTTTCATCAACGCTCTGAACGTCCACAGATTACAGGAAGCCTCCAGATGTGCTTCGTAAACTACTACCGATCTCTCAGGAATCGATCAAATCGTAGACATTTTGAGACATTACTCCCATGGAGAAAATTCCGCATGGTGCCTGATCTATTCAATCCCGATGCAATTTGTCTGTTTCATCAACACTCTGAAAGTCCACAGATCACAGGAAGGCTCCAGATGTGCTTCGGAAACTACTACTGGTCTCCCAGGAATCTATCAAAGCGTTGACAGTTTGGGACAATACTCCCATGCAGAAATTTCCGCATGGTGCCTGTTTTATTCAACCCTGATGCAATTTCTGTGTTTCATCAACACGTTGAACGTCCACAGATTACATGAAACCTCCATATGTGCCTCGGAAACTACTACTGGTCTCCCAGGAATCGATCAAAACGTAGACAGTTTGAGACATTACTCCCTATTGAGAAAAGTCTGCATGGTGAATGTTGTATTCATTCCCGATGTAATTTCTGTGTTTCATCAACACTCTGATCGTCCACAGATTACTGGAGGCCTTCAGATGTGCTTCGGCATCTACTACTGGTCTCCCAGGGAACGATCTAATCTTAGACAGTGTGAGACATTACTCCGATGGAGAAAAGTCTGCATGGTGCCTTGTGTATTCAATCCCGATGCAATTTCTGTGTTTCATCAACACTCGGAACGTCCACGGATTACATGATGCCTCCAGATGTGCTTCGGAAAGTACTGCCGGTCTCCCAGGACTCGATCAAAGCATAGAAAGTTTGAGACATTACTCCCAATTGAGAAAAGTCTGCATGGTGAATGTTGTATTCATTCCCGATGTAATTTCTGTGTTTCATCAAGACTCTGATCGTCCACAGATTACTGGAGGCCTTCAGATGTGCTTCGGAAACTACTACTGGTCTCCCAGGGAACGATCTAATCTTAGACAGTGTGAGACATTACTCCCATAGACAAAATTCCGCGTGGTGCCTGTTGTATTCAAACCCGATGCAATTTCTGTGTTTCATCAACACTCTGGAGTTCCACAGATTACAGAATACCTCCAGAAGTGCTGTGGAAGTTACTACTGGTCTCCCAGGAGTCGATCGCACCGTAGAGAGTTTGAGACATTACTCCCTATGACAAAAGTTTTCATGGTGCCTGTTGTATTCAATCCCGATTCAATTTCAGTGTTTCATTAACACTCTGAACGTCCACGGATTACATGACGCCTCCAGATGTGCTTCGGAAACTACTACCGATCTCCCAAGACTCAATCAAAGCATAGACAGTTTGAGACATAACTCCCATTGAGAAAGTCCGCATATTGCCTGTTGTATTCAATCCCGATGCAATTTCTGTGTTTCATCAAAACACTGAAAGTCCATAGAATACAGAATGCCTCCAGATGTTCTTCGTAAACTACTAGTGGTCTCCCAGGGAACAATCAAAGCATAGACAGTTAGAGACATTACTCCCTTGGAGAAATGTCCGCATGGTGACAGTTGTATTCAATCCCAATGCAATATCTGTGTTTCATCAACACTCTAAAGGTCCACAGATTCCAGAATGCCCCAAGATGTGCTTCGGAAACTACTACTGGTCTCCCAGCGAACGATCAAAACGTAGACAGTTAGAGACATTACTCCCATTGAGCAAAGTCCGCATGGTGCAGTTGTATTCAATCCCAAAGCAATATCTGAGTTTCATATACACTGTGAAGATCCACAGATTACAGATTGCCTCCAGATGTGCTTCGGAAACTACTACTTGTCTCCCAGTAAACGATCAAAGCGTAGACAGTTTGAGACATTACTCCCATGGAGAAAAGTCCGCATTTGGCGTGTTGTATTGAACCCCGATGAAATTTCAGTGTTTCATCAACACTCTGAATGTCCACAGATTATAGAATGATTCCAGTTGTGCTTCGGTACCTACTCGTACTCTCCCAGGAATCGACCAAAATGTAGACAGTTCGAGACATAACTCCCATTGAGAGAAGTCCGCATGGTGCCTGTTGTATTCAATCCCGATGAAATTTCTGTGTTTCAGCAACACATTGAACGTCCATAGATTACAGAATGCCTCCAAATGTGCTTCGGAAACTACTACTGCTCTCCCACGAATCGATTAAAAGGTAGAGAGTTTGAGACATTACTCCCGATGACAAAAGTCTTCTTGGTGCCTGTTGTATTCAATCCCGATTAAATTTCTGTGTTTCATCAACACTCAGAACGTCCACAGATTACAGGAAGCATCCAGATGTGCTGCAGAGGCTACTACAGGTCTCCCAGGAATCGATCAAAGCGTTGAGAGTTTGAGAAATAACTCCCATGGAGAAAATTCCGCATGGTGCCTATTATATTCAATCCAGATGCAATTTTTGTGTTTCATCAATTCTCTGAACGTCGACAGTTTACAGGATGCCTTTAGATATGCTTCAGAAACTACTACTGGTCTCCCAAGGAACAATCAAAGCGTAGAAAGTTTGAGACATTACTCCCATGTAGAGAAGTTGGCATGGTGCCTGTTGTATTCAATCCCGATGCAATTTCAGTGTTCCATTATCACTCTGAACGTCCACAGATTACAGGAAGCCTCCAGATGTGCATCGGATTCCACTACTGGTCTCCCAGGGAACGATCAAAAACGTAGACAGTTTGAGATATTTCTCCCATGGAGCAAAGTCTGCATGGTGCCTGTTGTAATCAATGCCGATGCAATTTCTGTGTTTAATCAACGCTCTGAATGTCCACAGATTACAGAATGCCTCCAGATGTGCTTCGGAACCTACTAATGGTCTCCCAGGAATCGACCAAAGTGTAGAATGTTTGAGACATTACTCCCTATGACAAAAGTCTTCTTGGTGTCTGTTGTATTCAATCCCGATTAAATTTCTGTGTTTCATCAACACTCAGAACGTTCACAGATTACATTAAGCTTCCAGATGTGCTGCGGAAACTACTACTGGTATCCCAGGAATCGATCAGAGCGTAGACATTTTGGGACATTACTCCCATGCTGAAACTTCCGCATGTTGCATTCAATCCCGATGTAATTTCTGTGTTTCATCAACGCTCTGAAGGTCTACAGATTACTGAATTCCTTCAGATATGCTTCGGAAACTACTACTGGTCTTCCAGAGAACGATCAAAACGTAGACAGTTAGAGACATTACTCCCATGGAGATAAGTCCGCATGGTGGCTGTTGTATTCAATCCCAACGCAATTTCTGTGTTTCATCAACACTCTGAACGTCCACAGATTACAGAATTCCTTCAGATGTGCTTCGGAAACTACTACTGGTCTCCCAGGGCACGATCAAATCGTAGACAGTTTGAGACATTACTCCCATAGGGAAAAGTCCGCTTGGTGCCTGTTGTAATCAATGCCGATGCAATTTCTGTGTTTCATCAACACTCTGAATGTCCACAGATTGCAGATTGCCTAAAGATGTGCTTCGGAACCCACTAATGGTCTCCCAGGAATCGACCAAAGTGTAGAATATTTGAGCATAACTCCCATTGAGAAAAGTCTTCATGGTTCCTGTTGTATTCAATCCCGATGCAATTTCTGTGTTTCATCAACACACTGAACGTCCACAGATTACAGGAAGACTCCAGATGTGCTTCGGAAACTACTAGTGGTCTCCCAGAGAACAATCAAATCGTAGACAGTTTGAGACATTACTCCCATGGAGAAAAATCCGCATGGTGACTGTTGTATTCAATCCCGATGCAATATCTGTGTTTCATCAACACACTAAACGTCCACAGATTACAGAATGCCCCAAGATGTGCTTCGGAAACTACTACTGGTCTCCTGGGAATCGATCAGAGCGTAGACAGTTTGAGACATTACTCCCAATGAGCAAAGACCGCATGGTGCTGTTGTATTAAATCCCAATGCAATTTCTGAGTTTCATCAACACTGTGAAGATCCGCAGATTACAGATTGCCTCCAGATGTGCTTCGGAAACTACTACTGGTCTCCCAGCAAACGATCAAAGCGTAGACAGTTAGAGACATTACTCCCATGGAGAAAAGCCCGCATGGTGCCTGTTGTATTCAATCCCGATGCAATTTCTGTGTTTCATCAACACTCTGAACGTCCACAGATTACAGGAAACCTTCAGATGTGCTTCGGAAACTACTACTGGTCTCCCAGAGAACAATCAAAGCGTAGACAGTTTGAGACACTACTCCCATGGAGAAAAGTCCGCATTTCACCTGTTGTATTGAACCCCGATGCAATTTCAGTGTTTCATCAATACTCTAAATGTCCACAGATTACAGAATGATTCCAGTTGTGCTTCGGAACCTACGAGTGATCTCCCAGGAATCGACCAAAGTGTAGACAGTTTGAGACATAAATCCCATTGAGAGAAGTCCGCATTGTGCCTGTTGTATTCAATCCCGATGCAATTTCTGTGTTTCATCAACACACTGAACGCATAAAGACTACAGAATGCCTCCAGATGTGCATCGGAAACTACTACTGGTCTCCCAGGTATCGATTAAAGGGTAGAGAATTTGAGACATTACTCCCAATGACAAAAGTCTTCATGGTGTCTGTTGTATTCAATCCCGATTAAATTTCTATGTTTCATCAACACTCTGAACGTCCACAGGTTACAGGAAGCTTCCAGATGTGCTGCGGAAGCTACCACGGGTCTCCCAGGATTCGATCAAAGCATTGACAGTTTGAGGAATAACTCCCATGGAGAAAATTCCGCATGGTGCCTATTATATTCAATCCCGATGCAATTTTTGTGTTTCATCAAGGCTCTGAACGTCGACAGATTAGAGGATGCCTTTAGATGTGCTTCGGAAACTACTACTGGTCTCCCAGGGAACAATCAAAGCGTAGAAAGTTTGAGACATTACTCCCATGTAGAGAAGTCGGCATGGTGCCTGTTTTATTCAATCCCGATGCAATTTCATTGTTTCTTTAACACTCTGAACGTCCACAGATTCAGGAAGCCTCCAGATGTGCTTCGGATTCCACTCCTGGTCTCCCAGGAACCGATCAAAGCGTAGAGAGTTTTTGACATTACTCCCCATGACAAACGTTTTCATGGTGCCTGTTGTATTCAATCCCGATGCAATATCTGTGTTTCATCAATACTATAAACGTCCACAGATTACAGAATGCCCCAAGATGTGCTTCGGAAACTACTACTGGTCTCCTGGGAATCGATCAGAGCGTAGACAGTTTGAGACATTACTCCCATTGTTCAAAGTCCGCATGGTGCTGTTGTATTCAATCCCGATGCAATTTCTGTGTTTCATCAACACACTGAACGTCCAAAGATTACAGAATGCCTCAACATGTGCATCGGAAACTACTACTGGTCTCCCAGGAATCGATTAAAGGGTAGAGACTTTGAGACATTACTCCCAATGACAAAAGTCTTCATGGTGTCTGTTGTATTCAATCCCGATTACATTTCTGTGTTTCATCAACACTCTGAACGTCCACAGATTACAGGAAGCTTCCAGATGTGCTGCGGAAATTACTACTGGTCTCCCAGGAATCGATAAAATCGTTGACAGTTTGAGGAACATTTCCCATGCATGGTGCCTGTTATATTCAATCCCGATGCAATTTCTGTGTTTGATTAACGCACTCAACGTCCATAGAATACAGACTGCCTCCAGATGTTCTTCGGAAACTACTACTGGTCTCCCAGGGAACAATCAAAGCGTAGACAGTTTGAGACATTACTCCCATGGAGATTAGTCCGCATGGTGACTGTTGTATTCAATCCCAATGCAATATCTGTGTTTCATCGACACTCAGAACGTCCACAGATTACAGGAAGCTTCCAGATGTGCTGCGGAAACTACTACTGGTCTCCCAGGAATCGATCAAAGTGTAGACAGTTTGGGACATTACTCCCATGCTAAAACTTCCGCATGTTGCCTGTTGTATTCAATCCCGATGCAATTTCTGTGTTTCATCAACGCTCTGAACGTCTACAGATTAGAGGATGCCTCCAGATGTGCTTCGGAAACTACTACTCGTCTCCCAGGGAACGATCAAAGCATAGACAGTTAGAGACATAACTCCCATGGAGAAAAGTCCGCATGGTGCCTGTTGTATTCAATCCCGATGCAATTTCTGTGTTTCATCAACACAGAACGTCCATAGATTACAGGAAGCCTTCAGATGTGCTCCGGAAACTACTACTGGTCTCCCAGAGAACAATCAAAGCGTAGACAGTTTGAGACATTACTCCCATGGAGAAAAATCCGCATGGTGACTGTTGTATTCAATCTCGATGCAATATCTGTGTTTCATCAACACACTAAACGTCCACAGATTACAGAATGCCCCAAGATGTGCTTCGGAAACTTCTACTGGTCTCCTGGGAATCGATCAGAGCGTAGACAGTTTGAGACATTACTATCATTGAACAAAGTCCGCATGGTGCTGTTGTATTAAATCCCAATGCAATTTCTGAGTTTCATCAACACTGTGAAGATCCGCAGATTACAGATTGCCTCCAGATGTGCTTCGGAAACTACTTCTGGTCTCCCAGTAAACGATCAAAGCGTAGACATTTTGTGACATTACTCCCATGGAGAAAAGTCCGCATTTTGCCTGTTGAATTAAACCCCGATGCAATTTCGGTGTTTCATCAATACTCTGAATGTCCATAGAATACAGAATGATTCCAGTTGTGCTACGGAACCTACTAGTGATCTCCCAGGAATCGACCAAAGTGTAGAATGTTTGAGTAATAACTCCAACTGAGAAATGTTGGCATGGTGCCTGTTATATTCAATCCCGATGCAATTTCTGTGTTTCATCAACACACTGAACGTCCATAGAATACAGAATGCCTCCAGATGTTCTTCGGAAACTACTACTGGTCTCCCAGGGAACGATCAAAGCGTAGACTGTTAGAGACATTGCTCCCATGAAGAAATTTCCGCATGGTGCCTGTTGTATTCAATCCCGATGCAATTTCTGTGTATCATCAACACTCTGAAGGTCCACAGATTACAGAAAGCCTTCAGATGTGCTTCGGAAACTACTACTGGTCTCCCAGGGAACGATCAAATCGTAGACAGTTTAAGTCATTACTCCCATAGAGAAAAGTCCGCTTGGTGCCTGTTGTAATCAATGCCGATGCCATTTCTGTGTTTCATCAACGCTCTGAATGTCCACAAATTACAGATTGCCTCCAGATGTGCTTCGGAACCTACTAATGGTCTCCCAGGAGTCGACCGAAGTGTAGAATGTTTGAGACATTACTCCCGATGACAAAAGTCTTCTTGGTGTCTGTTGTATTCAATCTCGATTAAATTTCTATGTTTCACCAACACTCACAACGTTCACAGATTACAGGAAGCTTCCAGATGTGCTGCGGAAACTACTACTGGTCTCCCAGGAATCGATCAAAGCGTAGACAGTTTGGGACATAACTCCCATGCTGAAACTTCCACATGTTGCCTGTTGTATTCAATCCCGATGCAATTTCTGTGTTTCATCAAGGCTCGGAACGTCGACAGATTACAGGATGCCTTTAGATGTGCTTCGGAAACTACTACTGGTCTCCCAGGGAACAATCAAAGCGTAGAAAGTTTGAGACATTACTCCCATGTAGAGAAGTCGGCATGGTGCCTGTTTTATTCAATCCCGATGCAATTTCATTGTTTCATTAACACTCTGAACGTCCACAGATTCAGGAAGCCTCCAGATGTGCTTCGGATTCCACTACTGGTCTCCCAGGAACCGATCAAAGCGTAGAGAGTTTTTGACATTACTCCCCATGGCAAACGTTTTCATGATGCCTGTTGTATTCAATCCCGATGCAATATCTGTGTTTCATCAATACTCTAAACGTCCACAGATTACAGAATGCCCCAAGATGTGCTTCGGAAACTACTACTGGTCTCCTGGGATTCGATCAGAGCGTAGACAGTTTGAGACATTACTCCCATTGTGCAAAGTCCGCATGCTGCTGTTGTATTCAATCCCGATGCAATTTCTGTGTTTCATCAACACACTGAACGTCCAAAGGTTACAGAATGCCTCCACATGTGCATCGGAAACTACTACTGGTCTCCCAGGAATCGATTAAAGGGTAGAGACTTTGAGACATTACTCCCAATGACAAAAGTCTTTATGGTGTCTGTTGTATTCAATCCCGATTACATTTCTGTGTTTCATCAACACTCTGAACGTCCACAGATTACAGGAAGCTTCCAGATGTGCTGCGGAAACTACTACTGGTCTCCCAGGAATCGATAAAAGCGTTGACAGTTTGAGGAACATTTCCCATGCATGGTGCCTGTTATATTCAATCCCGATGCAACTTCTGTGTTTCATTAACACACTCAACGTCCATAGAATACAGACTGCCTCCAGATGTTCTTCGGAAACTACAACTGGTCTCCCAGGGAACAATCAAAGCGTAGACAGTTTGAGACATTACTCCCATGGAGATTAGTCCGCATGGTGACTGTTCTATTCACTCCCGATGCAATATCTGTGTTTCATCGACACTCAGAACGTCCACAGATTACAGGAAGTTTCCAGATGTGCTGCGGAAACTACTACTGGTCTCCCAGAAATCGATCAAAGTGTAGACAGTTTGGGACATTACTCCCATGCTAAAACTTCCGCATGTTGCCTTTTGTATTCAATCCCGATGCAATTTCTGTGTTTCATCAACGCTCTGAACGTCTACAGATTAGAGGATGCCTCCAGATGTGCTTCTGAAACTACTACTCGTCTCCCAGGGAACGATCAAAGCATAGACAGTTAGAGACATAACTCCCATGGAGAAAAGTCCGCATGGTGCCTGTTGTATTCAATCCCGATGCAATTTCTGTGTTTCATCAACACAGAACGTCCATAGATTACAGGAAGCCTTCAGATGTGCTTCGGAAACCACTACTGGTCTCCCAGAGAACAATCAAAGCGTAGACAGTTTGAGACATTACTCCCATGGAGAAAAGTCCGCATTTGGCCTGTTGGTTTGAACCCCGATCAATTTCAGTGTTTCATCAATACACTGAATGTCCACAGATTACAGAATGATTCCAGTTGTGCTACGGAAACTACTAGTGATCTCCGCATGGTGCCTGTTGTATTCAATCCCGATGCAATTTCTGTGTTTCATCAACACTCAGAACGTCCACAGGTTACAGGAAGCTTCCAGATGTGCTGCGGAAACTACTACAGGTCTCCCAGGAATCGGCCAAAGTGTAGAGACATTACTCCCATGGAGAAAAGTCCGCATGGTGCCTGTTGTATTCAATCCCGATTAAATTTCTGTGTTTCATCAACACACTGAACGTCCATAGATTACAGAAAGCCTCCAGATGTGCATCGGAAACTACTACTGCTCTCCCAGGAATCGATTAAAAGGTAGAGATTTTGAGACATTACTCCCTATGACAAAAGTCTTCTTAATGTCTGTTGTATTCAATTCCGATTAAATTTCTGTATTTCATCAACACTCAGAACGTAAACAGATTACAGGAAGCTTCCAGATGTGCTGCGGAAACTACTACAGGTCTCCCAGGAATCGATCAAAGCTTAGACAGTTTGGGACATTACTCCCATGCAAAAACTTCCGCATGTTGCCTGTTGTATTCAATCCCGATGCAATTTCTGTGTTTCAACAACGCTCTGAACGTCGACAGATTACAGGATGCCTCCAGATGTGCTTCGGAAACTACTACTGGTCTCCCAGGGTACGGCCATGGCGTAGACAGTTAGAGATATTACTCCCATGTAAAAAAGTCCGCTTGGTGCCTGTTGTATTCAATCCAGATGCAATTTCTGTGTTTCATCAACACTCTGAACGTCCACAGATTACAGAAAGCCTTCAGATGTTCATCGGAAACTACTACTGGTCTCCACGGGAACGATCAAATCGTAGACAGTTTGAGACATTACTCCCATAGAGAAAAGTCCGCTTAGTGCCTGTTGTAATCAATGCCGATGCAATGTCTTTGTTTCACCAACACTCTGAATGTCCACAGATTATAGAATGCCTCCAGATGTGCTTCGGAACCTACTAATGGTCTCCCAGGGAACATTGAAAGCGTAGACAGTTTCAGACAATACTCCCAGGGAGAAAAGTCCGCATGGTGCCTGGTGTATTCAATCCCGATGGAATTTCTGTGTTTCATCAACACACTGAACGTCATCAGATTACAGGAAGCTTCCAGATGTGCTGCGGAAACTACCACAGGTCTCCCAGGAATCGATCAAAGCATTGACAGTTTGAGGAATAACTCCCATGGAGGAAATTCCGCATGGTGCCTATTATATTCAATCCCGATGCAATTTTTGTGTTTCATCGAGGCTCTGACGTCGACAGATTACAGGATGCCTTTAGATGTGCTTCGGAAACTACTACTTGTCTCTCAGGGAACAATCACAGCGTAGAAAGTTTGAGACATTACTCCCATATAGGGAAGTCGGCATGGTGCCTGTTTTATTCAATCCCGATGCAATTTCATTGTTTCATTAACACTCTGAACGTCCACAGATTACAGGAAGCCTCCAGTTGTGCTTCGGATTCCACTACTGGTCTCCTAGGAACCGATCAAAGCGTAGAGAGTTTTTGACATTACTCCCCACGACAAACGTTTTCATGGTGCCTGTTGTATTCAATCCCGATGCAATATCTGTGTTTCATCAATACTCTAAACGTCCACAGATTACAGAATGCCCCAAGATGTGCTTCGGAAACTACTACTGGTCTCCTGCGAATCGATCAGAGCGTAGACAGTTTGAGACATTACTCCCATTGTGCAAAGTCGGCATGGTGCTGTTGTATTCAATCCCAATGCAATTTCTGAGTTTCAACAACACTGCGCAGATCCACAGATTACAGATTGCCTCCAGATGTGCTTCGGAAACTACTACTGGTCTCCCAGTAAACAATCAAAGCGTAGACAGTTTGAGAAATTACTCCCATGGAGAAAAGTCCGCATTTGGCGTGTTGTATTGAACCCCGATGCAATTTCAGTGTTTCATCAATACTCTGAATGTCCACAGATTACAGAATGACTCCAGTTGTGCTACGGAACCTGTTAGTGATCTCCCAGGAATCGACCAAAATGTAGACAGTTTAAAACATAACTCCCATTGAGAGAAGTCCGCATGGTGCCTGTTGTATTCAATCCCGATGCAATTTCTGTGTTTCATCAACACTCAGAACGTCCACAGGTTACAGGAAGCTTCCAGATGTGCTGCGGAAACTACTACAGGTCTCCCAGGAATCGACCAAAGTGTAGACAGTTTGAGACATAACTCCCATTGAGAGAAGTCCGCATGGTGCCTGTTGTATTCAATCCCGATGCAATTTCTGTATTTCATCAACACTCAGAACGTCCAAAGATTACAGATTGCCTCCAGATGTGCTTCGGAAACTACTACTGGTCTCCCAGTAAACAATCAAAGCGTAGACAATTTGAGACATTACTCCCATGGAGATTAGTCCGCATGGTGACTGTTGTATTCAATCCCGATGCAATATCTGTGTTTCATCAACACTCTGAACGTCGACAGATTACAGGATGCCTCCAGATGTGCTTCGGAAACTACTACTGTTCTCCCAGGGAACGATCAAAGCGTAGACAGTTAGAGACATTACTCCCACGGAGAAAAGTCCGCATGGTGCCTGTTGTACTCAATCCCGATGCAATTTCTGTGTATCATCAACACTCCGAGTGTCCACAGATTACAGAATGCCTCCAGATGTGCTTCAGAACCTACTAATGGTCTTACAGGAATCGACCAAATTGTAGATTATTTGAGACATTAATCCCTTTGACAAAAGTCTTCTTGGTGTCTCTTGTATTCAATCCCGATTAAATTTCTGTGTTTCATCAACACACTGAACGTCCATAGATTACAGAAAGCCTCCAGATGTGCATCGGAAACTACTACTGCTCTCCACGGGAACGATCAAATCGTAGACAGTTTGAGACATTACTCCCATAGAGAAAAGTCCGCTTAGTGCCTGTTGTAATCAATGCCGATGCAATGTCTTTGTTTCACCAACACTCTGAATGTCCACAGATTATAGAATGCCTCCAGATGTGCTTCGGAACCTACTAATGGTCTCCCAGGGAACATTGAAAGCGTAGAGGTTTCAGACAATACTCCCAGGGAGAAAAGTCCGCATGGTGCCTGGTGTATTCAATCCCGATGCAATTTCTGTGTTTCATTAACACTCTGAACGTCCACAGATTACATGAAGCCTCCAAATGTGCTTCAGAAACTACTACTGGTCTCCCAGGAATCGATCAATGAGTAGACAGTTTGAGACATAACTCCCAAGGAGAAAATTGCGCATGGTGCCTATTATATTCAATCCCGATGCAATTTTTGTGTTTCATCAACGCTCTGAACGTCGACAGATTACAGGATGCCTACAGATTTGCTTCGGAAACTACTACTGGTCTCCCAGGGAACAATCAAAGCGTAGACAGTTTGAGACATTACTCTTAGGGGGAAAAATCCGCATGGTGCCTTGTGTATTTAAGCCCGATGCAATTTCTGTGTTTCATCAACACTCGGAACTTCCACAAATTACATGAAGCCTCCAGATGTGATTCGGAAACTAATACTGGTCTCCCGTGATTCGATCAAAGCATAGACAGTTTGAGACATTACTCCCATAGAGAAGAGTCCGCATTGTGCCTGCTGCATTCAATCGCGATGTAATTTCTGTGTTTCATCAACACTCAGAACGTCCACAGATTACAGGAAGTCTCCAGATGTGCTTCGGAAACTACTTCTGGTCTCAAAGGTAACTATCAAAAAGTAGACAGTTTGAGACATTACTCCCATGGAGAATATTCCGCATGGTGCCTGTTTTATTCAATACCGATGCAATTTTTGTGTTTCATCAACACTCTGAACGTCGACAGATTACATGATGCCTAAACATGTGCTTCGGAAACTACTATTGGTCTCCCAGGGAACAATCAAAGCGTATACAGCTTGAGACATTATTCATATGGCGAAAATTCTTCATGGTTCCTGTTGCATTCAATCCAAAAGCAATATCTGTGTTTCATCAACACTCTGAACGTCAAAAGATTACAGAATGCCTCCAGATGTGCATCGGAAACTACTACTGGTCTCCCAGGAATCGATTAAAGGGTAGTCAGTTTGAGGCATTACTCCCTATGACGAAAGTCTCCTTGGTGTCTGTTGTATTCAATCCCGATTCAATTTCTGTGTTTCATCAACACTCAGAACGTCCACAGATTACAGGAAGCTTCCAGATGTGCTGTGGAAACTACTACTGGTCTCTCAAGAATCGATGAAAGCGTAGACAGTTTGAGACATTACTCTGATGTAGAGAAGTCCTCATGGTGCCTGTTGATTTCAATCCCATTGCAAATTCTGTGTTTCATTAACACTCTGAACGTCCATAGATTACATGAAACCTCCAGATAGGCTTCGGAAACTACTACTGGTCTCCCAGGAATCTATCAAACCGTAGGTAATTTGGGACATTACTCCCATGCAGAAATTTCCGCATGGTGCCTGTTGTATTCAATCCCGATGCAATTTCGGTGTTTCATCAGCACTCTGAACGTCCACAGATTACATGAAGCCTCCAGATGTGCTTCGGAAACTACTACTTGTCACCCAGGAATCGATCAATGCGTAGACAATTTGAAACATAACTCCCTTGGAGAAATTTCCGCATGGTTCCTATTATATTCAATCCCGATGCAATTCTTGTGTTTCATCAACGCTCTGAACTTCGACAGGTTACAGGATGCCTCCAGATTTGCTTCGGAAACTACTACTGGTCTCCCAGGGAACAATCAAAGCGTAGACAGATTGAGACATTACTCCCAGGGAGAAAAGTCAATCCCGATGTAATTTCTGTGTTTCATCAACACTCTGAATGTCCACAGATCACAGGAAGACTCCAGATGCGCTTCGGAAACTACTTCTCGTCTTCCAGGTATCGACTAAAAAGTAGATAGTTTGAGACATTACTCCCATGGAGAATATTCCGCATGGTGCCTGTTTTATTCAATACCGATGCAATTTTTGTGTTTCATCAACACTCTGAAGGTCGACAGATTACATGATGCCTCCAGATGTGCTTCGGAAACTACTATTGGTCTCCCAGGGAACAATCAAAGCGTATACAGTTTGAGACATTACTCATATGGCGAAAATTCTTCATGGTTCCTGTTGCATTCAATCCAAAAGCAATATCTGTGTTTCATCAACACTCTGAACGTCCAAAGATTACAGAATGCCTCCAGATGTGCATCGGAAACTACTACTGGTCTCCCAGGAATCGATTAAAGGGTAGAGAGTTTGAGGCATTACTCCCTATGACGAAAGTCTCCTTGGTGTCTGTTGTATTCAATCCCGATTCAATTTCTGTGTTTCATCAACACTCAGAACGTCCACAGATTACATGAAGCCTCCAGATGTGCTTCAAAACTACTACTTGTCACCCAGGAATCGATCAATGCGTAGACAGTTTGAAACATAACTCCCTTGGAGAAAATTCCGCATGGTGCCTATTATATTCAATCCCGATGCAATTCTTGTGTTTCATCAACGCTCTGAACTTCGACAGGTTACAGGATGCCTTCAGATTTGCTTCGGAAGCTACTACTGGTCTCCCAGGGAACAATCAAAGCGTAGACAGATTGAGACGTTACTCCCAGGGAGAAAAGTCCGCATGGTGCCTGTTGTATTCAATCCCGATGTAATTTCTATGTTTCATCAACACTCTGAACGTCTACAGATCACTGGAAGACTCCAGATGAGCTTCGGAAACTACTTCTGGTCTCCCAGGTATCGATCAAAAAGTAGACAGTTTGAGACATTACTCCCATGGAGAAAAGTCCGCATGGTGCCTGTTGTATTCAATCCCGATGCAATTTCTGTGTTTGATCAACACTCTGAACGTCCACAGAATCCAGGAAGCTTTCAGATGTGCTTCGGAAACTACTACTGGTCTCCCAGGGACGATCAAAGCGTAGACAGTTCGAGACATTACTCCCATGGAGAAAAGTCCGCATGGTGCCTGTTGTATTCAAACCCGATGCAATTTCTGTGTTTGATCAACACTCAGAACGTCCACAGATTACAGGAAGCTTCCAGATGTGCTGCAGAAACTACTACTGGTCTCCCAGGAATCGACCAAAGCGTAGACAGTTTGAGACATTACTCCCATGTAGAGAAGTAAGCAGTGTGCCTGTTGTATTCATTCCCGATGCAATTTCTGTGTTTTATTAACACTCTGGACGTCCATAGATTACATGAAGCCTCCAGATGTGCTTCGGAAACTACTACTGGTCTCCCAGGAATCGACCAATGCGTAGACAGTTTGAGACATTACTCCCATGGAGAAAATTCCTCATGGTGCCTGTTTTATTCAATCCCGATGCAATTCTTGTGTTTCATCAACGCTCTGAACTTCGACAGGTTACAGGATGCCTTCCGATTTGCTTCGGAATCGACTACTGGTCTCCCAGTAAACGATCAAAGCGTACACAGTTTGAGACATTACTCCCATGGAGAAAAGTCCGCATTTGGTATGTTGTATTGAATCCAGATGCAATTTCAGTGTTTGATCAACACCATGAATGTCCACAGATAACAGAATGATTCCAGTTGTGCATCGGAACCTACTACTGGTCTCCCAGGATTCGACCAAAGTGTAGACAGTTTGAGAAATAACTTCCATTGAGAAAAGTCCGAAAGGTGCTTGTTGTATTCAATCCCGATGCAATTTCTGTGTTTCATCAACACTCTGAACGTCCACAGATCACAGGAAGACTCCAGATGCGCTTCGGAAACTACATCTGGTCTTCCAGGTATCGACCAAAAGGTAGATAGTTTGAGACATTACTCCCATGGAGAAAAGTCCGCATGGTGCCTGTTGTATGTAATCCTGATGCAATTTCTGTGTTTGATCAACACTCTGAACGTCAACAGATTACAGGAAGCCTTCAGATGTGCTTCGGAAACTACTACTGGTCTCCCAGGGACGATCAATGCGTAGACGGTTAGAGACATTACTCCCATGTAGAGAAGGAAGCAGGGTGCCTGTTGTATTCATTCCCGATGCAATTTCTGTGTTTCATTAACACTCTGGACGTCCATAGATTACATGAATCCTCCAGATGTGCTTCGGAAACTACTACTGGTATCCCAGGAATCGACCAATGCGTAGACAGTTTGAGACATTACTCCCATGGAGTATATTCCGCATGGAGCCTGTTTTATTCAATACCGATGCAATTTTTGTGTTTCATCAACACTCTGAACGTCGACAGATTACATGATGCCTCCAGATGTGCTTCGGAAACTACTATTGGTCTCCCAGGGAACAATCAAAGCGTATACAGTTTGAGACATTACTCATATGGCGAAAATTCTTCATGGTTCCTGTTGCATTCAATCCAAAAGCAATATCTGTGTTTCATCAACACTCTGAACGTCCAAAGATTACAGAATGCCTCCAGATGTCCATCGGAAACTACTACTGGTCTCCCAGGAATCGATTAAAGGGTAGGGAGTTTGAGGCATTACTCCCTATGACGAAAGTCTCCTTGGTGTCTGTCGTATTCAATCCCGATTCAATTTCTGTGTTTCATCAACACTCAGAACGTCCACAGATTACATGAAGCCTCCAGATGTGCTTCGGAAATTACTACTTGTCACCCAGGAATCGATCAATGCGTAGACAGTTTGAAACATAACTCCCTTGGGGAAAATTCCGCATGGTGCCTATTATATTCAATCCCGATGCAATTCTTGTGTTTCATCAACGCTCTGAACTTCGACAGGTTACAGGATGCCTTCAGATTTGCTTCGGAAGCTACTACTGGTCTCCCAGGGAACAATCAAAGCGTAGACGGATTGAGACATTACACCCAGGGAGAAAAGTCCGCATGGTGCCTGTTGTATTCAATCCCGATGTAATTTCTGAGTTTCATCAACACTCTGAACGTCTACAGATAACTGGAAGACTCCACATGGGCTTCGGAAACTACTTCTGGTCTCCCAGGTATTTATCAAAAAGTAGACAGTTTGAGACATTAATCCCATGGAGAAAAGTCCGCATGGTTCCTGTTGTATTCAATCCCGATGCAATTTCTGTGTTTGATCAATACTCTGAACGTAAGCAGATTACAGGAAGCTTTCAGATGTGCTTCGGAAACTACTACTGGTCTCCCAGGGACGATCAAAGCGTAGACAGTTCGAGACATAACTCCCATGGAGAAAAGTCCGCATTTGGCGTGTTGTATTGAATCCAGATGCAATTTCAGTGTTTGGTCAACACCATGAATGTCCACAGATAACAGAATGATTCCAGTTCTGCATCGGAACCTACTACTGGTCTCCCAGGATTCGACCAAAGTGTAGACAGTTTGAGAAATAACTTCCATTGAGAAAAGTCCGCATGGTGCTTGTTGTATTCAATCCCGATGCAATTTCTGTGTTTCATCAACACTCTGAACGTCCACAGATTACATGAAGCCTCCAGATGTGCTACGGAAACTAGTACTGCTCTGCCAGGAATCGATCAATGCGAAGACAGTTTGAGAAATAACTCCCATGGAGATAATTCCGCATGGTGCCTATTATATTCAATCCGATGCAATTTTTGTGTCTCGTCAACGCTCTGAACGTCGACACATTACAGGATGCCTCCAGATGTGCTTCGGAAACTACTACTGGTCTCCCAGGGAACAATCAAAGCTTATACAGTTTGAGACATTAATCCCATGTAGAGAAGTCGGCATGGTGCCTGTTGTATTCAATCCCGATGCAATTTCTGTGTTTCGTTAACACTCTGAACGTCCATAGATTACATGAAGCCTCCAGATGTGCTTCGGAAACTACTACTGGTCTCCAAGGGAACAATCAATGCGTAGTCAGTTTCAGAAATTACTCCCATGGAGAAAAGTCCGCATGGTTCCTATTATATTCAAACAAGATGCAATCTTTGTGTTTAATCAACGCTCTGAACGTCGACAGATTACAGGATGCCTCCAGATGTGCTTCGGAAACTAATACTGGTCTCCCAGGGAACAATCAATGCGTAGACAGTTTGAGACATTACTCCCACAGAGAAAAGTCCGCATGGTGCCTTGTGTATTCAATCCCGATGCAATTTCTGTGTTTCATCAACACTCGGAACGTCCGCAGATTATATGAAGCCTCCAGATGTGCTTCGGAAACTACTACACGTCTCCCAGGATTCGATCAAAGCATAGATAGTTTGAGACTTTACTCCCATGGAGACATGTCCGCTTGGTGCCTGTTGTATTCAACCCCGACGCAATTTATGTGTTTCATCAACACTCTGAACGTCCACAGATTACAGAATTCCACCAGATGTGCTGTGGAAACTACTACTGGTCTCCCAGGGAACATTGAAAGCGTTTCCGAAGCACATCTGGAGGATTCATGTAATCTATGGACGTCCAGAGTGTTAATGAAACACAGAAATTGCATCGGGAATGAATACAACAGGCACCCTGCTTCCTTCTCTACATGGGAGTAATGTCTCAAACTGTCTACGCTTTAGTCGATTCCTGGGAGACAAGTAGTAGTTTCTGCAGCACATCTGGAAGCTTCCTGTAATCTGTGGACGTTCTGAGTGTTGATGAAACACAGAAATTGCATCGGGATTGAATACAACAGGCACCATGCGGACTTTTCTCCATGGGAGTAATGTCTCTAACCGTCTACGCATTGATCGTCCCTGGGAGAACAGTAGTAGTTTCCGAAGCACATCTGAAGGCTTCCTGTAATCTGTTGACGTTCAGAGTGTTGATCAAACACAGAAATTGCATCGGGATTACATACAACAGGCACCATGCGGACTTTTCTCCATGGGAGTAATGTCTCAAACTGTCTACTTTTTGGTCGATACCTGGAATACCAGAAGTAGTTTCCGAAGCGCATCTGGAGTCTTCCTGTGATCTGTGGACGTTCAGAGTGTTGATGAAACACAGAAATTGCATCGGGATTGAATACAACAAGCACCATGCGAACTTTTCTCAATGGAAGTTATTTCTCAAACTGTCTTCGCATTGATCGATTCCTGGCAAAGCAGTACTAGTTTCCGTAGCACATCTGGAGGCTTCATGTAATCTGTGGACGTTCAGTGTGTTGATGAAACACAGAAACTGCATCGGGATTGAATACAACAAGTACCATGCGGACTTTTCTCAATGGGATCGATCAAAAAGGTAGACTGTTTGAGACATTACTCCCATGGAGAAAAGTCCGCATGGTGCCAGTTGTATTCAATCCCGATGCAATTTCTGTGTTTGATCAACACTCTGAACGTCCACAGATTACAGGAAGCTTTCAGATGTGCTTCGGAAACTACTACTGGTCTCCCAGGGACGATCAAAGCGTAGACAGTTCGAGACATTACTCCCATGGAGAAAAGTCCGCATGGTGCCTGTTGTATTCAATCCCGATGCAATTTCTGTGTTTCATCAACACTCAGAACGTCCACAGATTACAGGAAGCTTCCAGATGTGCTGCAGAAACTACTACTGGTCTCCCAGGAATCGACCAAAGCGTAGACAGTTTGAGACATTACTCCCATGTAGAGAAGTAAGCAGGGTGCCTGTTGTATTCATTCCTGATGCAATTTCTGTGTTTCATTAACACTCTGGACGTCCATAGATTACATGAAGCCTCCAGATGTGCTTCGGAAACTACTACTGGTCTCCCAGGAATCGACCAATGCGTAGACAGTTTGAGACATTACTCCCATGGAGAAAATTCCGCATGGTGCCTGTTTTATTCAATACCGATGCAATTTTTGCGTTTCATCAACACTCTGAACGTCGACAGATTACAGGATGCCTCCAGATGTGCTTCGGAATCGACTGCTGGTCTCCCAGTAAACGATCAAAGCGTACACAGTTTGAGACATTACTCCCATGGAGAAAAGTCCGCATTTCGCGTGTTGTATTGAATCCAGATGCAATTTCAGTGTTTGATCAACACCATGAATGTCCACAGATAACAGAATGATTCCAGTTGTGCATCGGAACCTACTACTGGTCTCCCAGGATTCGACCAAAGTGTAGACAGTTTGAGAAATAACTTCCATTGAGAAAAGTCCGCATGGTGCTTGTTGTATTCAATCCCGATGCAATTTCTGTGTTCATCAACACTCTGAACGTCCACAGATCACAGGAAGACTCCAGATGCGCTTCGGAAACTACTTCTGGTCTTCCAGGTATCGACCAAAAAGTAGATAGTTTGAGACATTACTCCCATGGAGAAAAGTCCGCATGGTGCCTGTTGTATGTAATCCCGATGCAATTTCTGTGTTTGATCAACACTCTGAACGTCAACAGATTACAGGAAGCCTTCAGATGTGCTTCGGAAACTACTACTGTTCTCCCAGGGACGATCAATGCGTAGACGGTTAGAGACATTACTCCCATGGAGAAAAGTCCACATGGTGCCTGTTGTATTCAATCCCGATGCAATTTCTGTGTTTCATCAACACTCAGAACGTCCACAGATTACAGGAAGCTTCCAGATGTGCTGCAGAAACTACTACTTGTCTCCCAGGAATCGACTAAAGCGTAGACAGTTTGAGACATTACTCCCATGTAGAGAAGGAAGCAGGGTGCCTGTTGTATTCATTCCCGATGCAATTTCTGTGTTTCATTAATACTCTGGACGTCCATAGATTACATGAATCCTCCAGATGTGCTTCGGAAACTACTACTGGTATCCCAGGAATCGACCAATGCGTAGACAGTTTGAGACATTACTCTCATGGAGAATATTCCGCATGGAGCCTGTTTTATTCAATACCGATGCAATTATTGTGTTTCATCAACACTCTGAACGTCGACAGATAACATGATGCCTCCAGATGTGCTTCGGAAACTACTATTGGTCTCCCAGGGAACAATCAAAGCGTATACACTTTGAGACATTACCCATATGGCGAAAATTCTTCATGGTTCCTGTTGCATTCAATCCAAAAGCAATATCTGTGTTTCATCAACACTCTGAACGTCCAAAGATTACAGAATGCCTCCAGATGTCCATCGGAAACTACTACTTGTCACCCAGGAATCGATCAATGCGTAGACAGTTTGAAACATAACTCCCTTGGGGAAAATTCCGCATGGTGCCTATTATATTCAATCCCGATGCAATTCTTGTGTTTCATCAACGCTCTGAACTTCGACAGGTTACAGGATGCCTTCAGATTTGCTTCGGAAGCTACTACTGGTTTCCCAGGGAACAATCAAAGCGTAGACAGATTGAGACATTACTCCCAGGGAGAAAAGTCCACATGGTGCCTGTTGTATTCAATCCCGATGTAATTTCTGAGTTTCATCAACACTCTGAACGTCTACAGATCACTGGAAGACTCCAGATGGGCTTCGGAAACTACTTCTGGTCTCCCAGGAATCGACCAATGCGTAGACAGTTTGAGACATTACTCCCATGGAGAAAATTCCGCATGGTGCCTGTTTTATTCAATACCGATGCAATTTTTGCGTTTCATCAACACTCTGAACGTCGACAGATTACAGGATGCCTCCAGATGTGCTTCGGAATCGACAGCTGGTCTCCCAGTAAACGATCAAAGCGTACACAGTTTGAGACATTACTCCCATGGAGAAAAGTCCGCATTTCGCGTGTTGTATTGAATCCAGATGCAATTTCAGTGTTTGATCAACACCATGAATGTCCACAGATAACAGAATGATTCCAGTTGTGCATCGGAACCTACTACTGGTCTCCCAGGATTCGACCAAAGTGTAGACAGTTTGAGAAATAACTTCCATTGAGAAAAGTCCGCATGGTGCTTGTTGTATTCAATCCCGATGCAATTTCTGTGTTTCATCAACACTCTGAACGTCCACAGATCACAGGAAGACTCCAGATGCGCTTCGGATACTACTTCTGGTCTTCCAGGTATCGACCAAAAAGTAGATAGTTTGAGACATTACTCCCATGGAGAAAAGTCCGCATGGTGCCTGTTGTATGTAATCCCGATGCAATTTCTGTGTTTGATCAACACTCTGAACGTCAACAGATTACAGGAAGCCTTCAGATGTGCTTCGGAAACTACTACTGGTCTCCCAGGGAACAATCAAAGCTTATACAGTTTGAGACATTAATCCCATGTAGAGAATTCGGCATGGTGCCTGTGGTATTCAATCCCGATGCAATATCTGTGTTTCATCAACACTCAGAACGTCCACAGATTACAGGAAGCTTCCAGATGTGCTGCAGAAACTACTACTGGTCTCCCAGGAATCGACTAAAGCGTTGACAGTTTGAGACATTACTCCCATGTAGAGAAGGAAGCAGGGTGCCTGTTGTATTCATTCCCGATGCAATTTCTGTGTTTCATTAACACTCTGGACGTCCATAGATTACATGAATCCTCCAGATGTGCTTCGGAAACTACTACTGGCATCCCAGGAATCGATCAATGCGTAGACAGTTAGAGACATTAGTCCCATGGAGAATATTCCGCATGGAGCCTGTTTTATTCAATACCGATGCAATTATTGTTTTTCATCAACACTCTGAACGTCGACAGATAACATGATGCCTCCAGATGTGCTTCGGAAACTACTCTTGGTCTCCCAGGGAACAATCAAAGCGTATACAGTTTGAGACATTACTCATATGGCAAAAATTCTTCATGGTTCCTGTTGCATTCAATCCAAAAGCAATATCTGTGTTTCATCAACACTCTGAACGTCCAAAGATTACAGAATGCCTCCAGATGTCCATCGGAAACTACTACTGGTCTCCCAGGAATCGATTAAAGGGTAGAGAGTTTGAGGCATTACTCCCTATGACGAAAGTCTCCTTGGTGTCTGTTGTATTCAATCCCGATTCAATTTCTGTGTTTCATCAACACTCAGAACTTCCACAAATTACATGAAGCCTCCAGATGTGCTTCGGAAACTACTACTTGTCACCCAGGAATCGATCAATGCGTAGACAGTTTGAAAAATAACTCCCTTGGGGAAAATTCCGCATGGTGCCTATTATATTCAATCCCGATGCAATTCTTGTGTTTCATCAACGCTCTGAACTTCGACAGGTTACAGGATGCCTTCAGATTTGCTTCGGAAGCTACTACTGGTTTCCCAGGGAACAATCAAAGCGTAGACAGATTGAGACATTACTCCCAGGGAGAAAAGTCCGCATGGTGCCTGTTGTATTCAATCCCGATGTAATTTCTGAGTTTCATCAACACTCTGAACGTCTACAGATCACTGGAAGACTCCAAAATGGGCTTCGGAAACTACTTCTGGTCTCCCAGGTATTTATCAAAAAGTAGACAGTTTGAGACATTAATCCCATGGAGAAAAGTCCGCATGGTGCCTGTTGTATTCAATCCCGATGCAATTTCTGTGTTTGATCATTACTCTGAACGTAAGCAGATTACAGGAAGCTTTCAGATGTGCTTCGGAAACTACTACTGGTCTCCCAGGGACGATCAAAGCGTAGACAGTTCGAGACATTACTCCCATGGAGAAAAGTCCGCATTTGGCGTGTTGTATTGAATCCAGATGCAATTTCAGTGTTTGGTCAACACCATGAATGTCCACAGGTAACAGAATGATTCCAGTTGTACATCGGAACCTACTAGATGTCTCCCAGGATTCGACCAAAGTGTAGACAGTTTGAGAAATAACTTCCATTGAGAAAAGTCCGCATGGTGCTTGTTGTATTCAATCCCGATGCAATTTCTGTGTTTCATCAACACTCTGAACGTCCACAGATCACAGGAAGACTAAAGATGCGCTTCGGAAACTACTTCTGGTCTTCCAGGTATCGACCAAATGTAGATAGTTTGAGACATTACTCCCATGGAGAAAAGTCCGCATGGTGCCTGTTGTATGTAATCCCGATGCAATTTCTGTGTTTCATTAACACTCTGGAGGTCCACAGATTACATGAAGCCTCCAGATGTGCTTCGGAAACTACTACTTGTCACCCAGGAATCGATCAATGCGTAGACAGTTTGAAACATAACTCCCTTGGGGAAAATTCCGCATGGTGCCTATTATATACAATCCCAATGCAATTCTTGTGTTTCATCAACGCTCTGAACGTCCATAGATTACATGAAGCCTCCAGATGTGCTTCGGAAACTACTACTGGTCTCCCAGGGAACAATCAATGCGTAGTCAGTTTCAGAAATTACTCCCATGGAGTAAAGTCCGCATGGTCCCTATTATATTCAAACAAGATGCAATCTTTGTGTTTAATCAACGCTCTGAACGTCGACAGATTACAGGATGCCTCCAGATGTGCTTCGGAAACTAATACTGGTCTCCCAGGGAACAATCAATGCGTAGACAGCTTGAGACATTACTCCCACAGAGAAAAGTCCGCATGGTGCCTTGTGTATTCAATCCCGATGCAATTTCTGTGTTTCATCAACACTCGGAACGTCCGCAGATTATATGAAGCCTCCAGATGTGCTTCGGAAACTACTACACGTCTCCCAGGATTCGATCAAAGCATAGATAGTTTGAGACTTTACTCCCATGGAGACATGTCCGCTTGGTGCCTGTTGTATTCAACCCCGACGCAATTTCTGTGTATCATCAACACTCTGAACGTCCACAGATTACAGAATTCCTCCAGATGTGCTGTGGAAACTACTACTGGTCTCCCAGGAATCGATCAAAGCGTAGAGAGTTTGAGACAGTATTCTATGTGACAAAAGTTTTCATGGTGCCTGTAGTATTAAATCCCAATGCAATTTCTGTGTTTCATCTACACTCTGAAGGTCCACAGATTGCAGAATGCCTCCAGATGTGCTTCGGAAACTACTAGTGGTCTCCCAGGGAAGAATCAAAGCGTAGACAGTTTGAGACATTACTCCCATGGAGAAAAGTCCGAATGGTGACTGTTGTATTCAATCCCGATGCAATATCTGTGTTTCATCAACACTCTAAACGTCCACAGATTACAGAATGCCCCAAGATGTGCTTCTGAAATACTATTGGTCTCCCAGGAATCGAGCAAAGCATAGACAGTTTGAGACATTACTCCCATTGAGCAAAGTCCGCATGGTGCAGTTGTATTCAATCCTAATGCAATTTCTGTGTTTCATCAACACTCTGAAGGTCCACAGATTACAGAATACCTCCCGATGTGCTTCGGAAACTACTTCTGGTCTCCCAGTAAACGATCAAAGCATAGACATTTTGAGACATTATTCCCATGGAGAAAAGTCCGCCTTTGGCGTGTTGTATTGAATCCAGATGCAATTTCAGGGTTTCATCAACACTCGAATGTCCACAGATTACAGAATGCCTCCAGATGTGCTTCGGAAACTACTAGTGGTCTCCCAGGGAAGAATCAAAGCGTAGGCAGTTTGAGACATTACTCCCATTGAGAAAAGTCCGCATGGTGCCTGTTGTATTCAATCCCGATGCAATTTCTGTGTTTCATCAACACACTGAACGTCCATAGATTACAGAATGCCATCAGATACGCATCGGTAACTACTACTGGTCTCCCAGGAATCGATTAAAGTGTAGAGAGTTTGAAACATTACTCCCTATGACAAAAGTCTTCTTGGTGTCTGTTGTATTCAATCCCGATTAAATTTCTGTGTTTCATCAAAACTCAGAACGTCCACAGATTACAGGAAGCTTCCAGATGTGATGCGGAAACTACTACTGGTCTCTCAAGAATCGGTGAAAAGGTAGACAGTTTGAGACATTACTCCGATGTAGAGAAGTCCTCATGGTGCCTGTTGATTTCAATCCCGTTGCAAATTCTGTGTTTCATTAACACTCGAAACGTCCATAGATTACATGAAGCCTCCAGATGTGCTTCGGAAACTACTACTGGTCTCCCAGGCATCTATCACAGCGTAGACAGTTTGGGACATTACTCCCATGCAGAAATTTCCGCATGGTGCCTGTTGTATTTAATCCCGATGCAATTTCGGTGTTTCATCAAAACTCTGAACGTCCACAGATTACATGAAGCCTCCAGATGAGCTTCGGAAACTAGTACTGGTCACCCAGGAATCGATCAATGCGTAGACAGTTTGAGACATAACTCCCATGGAGATAATTCCGCATAGTGCATGTTGTATTCAATCCCGATGTAGTTTCTGTGTTTCATCAACACTCTGAGCGTCCACAGATTACAGGAAGACTCCAGATGCGCTTCGGACACTACTTCTGGTCTCCCAGGTATCGATCAAAATGTAGACAGTTTGAGACATTACTCCCAATTAGAAAATTCCGCATGGTGCCTGTTTTATTCAATACCGATGCAATTTTTGTGTTTCATCAACACTCTGAGCGTCGGCAGATTACATGATGCCTCCAGATGTGCTTCGGAAACTACTACTGGTCTCCCAATAAACAATCAAAGCGTAGTCAGTTTAAGACATTTCTCCCATGGAGAAAAGTCCGCATGGTGCCTGTTATATTCAATCCCGATGCAATTTTTGTGTTTCATCAACGCTTTGAACGTCGACTGATTACAGGATGCCTCCAGATGTGCTTCGGAAACTACTACTGGTCTCCCGGGGAACAATCAAAGCGTAGACAGTTTGAGACATTACTCATATGGAGAAAATTCTTCATGGTGCCTGTTGCATTCAATCCCAAAGCAATATCTGTATTTCATCAACACTCTGAACGTCCACAGATTACAGAAAGCCTCCAGATGTGCATCGGAAACCACTACTGGTCTCCCACGATTCGATCAAAGCATAGACAGTTTGAGACATTACTCCCATGGAGAAATGTCCACTTGGTGCCTGTTGTATACAATCCTGATGCAATTTCTGTGTTTCATCAACACTCTGAACGTAAACAGATTACAGAATGCCTCCAGATGTGCTGTGGAAACTACTACTGCTCTCCCAGGAATCGATCAAAGCGTAGAGAGTTTGAGACATTATTCTCTATGACAAAATTTTCATGGTGCCAGTTGTATTTAATCCCGATGCAATTTCACTGTTTCATTAACACTCTGAACGTCCACAGACTACAGGAAGCCTCTAGATGTGCTTCGGATTCCACTGCTGGTCTCCCAGGGAACGAGCAAAGCGTAGACAGTTTGAGACATTACTCTCATGGAGAAAAGTCTGCATGGTGCCTGTTCTAATCAATGCCGATGCAATTTATGTGATTCATCAACACTCTGAATGTCCACAGATTACAGAATACCTCCAATTGTGCTTCGGAACCTACTAATGGTCTCCCAGGAATCGACCAAAGTGCAGAATGTTTGAGACATAACTCCCATTGAGAAAAGTCCGTATTCAATCCCAATGCAATTTCTGTGTTTCATCAACACACTTAATGTCCATAGAGTACAGAATGCACCCAGATGTTCTTCGGAAACTTCTAGTGGTCTCCCAGGGCACAATCAAAGCGTAGACAGTTTGAGACATTACTCCCATGGAGAAAAGTCCGCATGGTGCCTGTTGATTTCAATCCCGATGCAATTTCTGCGTTTCATTAACACTCTGAACGTCCATAGATTACATGAAGCATCCAGATGTTCTTCGGAAAGTACTACTGGTCTCCCAGGTATCTATCAAAACGTAGACAGTTTGGGACATTACTCCCATGCAGAAATTTCCGCATGGTGCCTGTTGTATTCAATCCCGACGCAATTTCGGTGTTTCATCAACACTCTGAACGTCCACAGATTACATGAAGCCTCCAGATGTGCTTCGGAAACTACTACTGGTCTCCTAGGAATCGATCAATGCGTAGACAGTTTGAGACATAACTCCCATGGCGAAAATTCCGCATGGTGCCTATCATACTCGGAACGTCCACAGATTACATGAAGCCTCCATATGTGCTTCGGAAACTACTACCGGTCTCCCAGGATTCGATCAAAGCATAGACAGTTTGACATTACTCCCATAGAGAACAGTCCGCATGGTGCCGGTTGTATTCAATCCCGATGTAATTTCTATGTTTCATCAACACTCTGAACGTCCACAGATTAGAGGAAAACTCCAGATGTGCTTCGGAAACTACTTCTGGTCTCTCAGGTATCGATGAAAGCGTAGACAGTTTGAGACATTACCCCCATGGAGAAAAGTCTTCATGGTGCCTGTTGCATTCAATCCCAAAGCAATATCTGTGTTTCATCAACACTCTGAACGTCCACAGATTACAGAATGCCTCCAGATGTGCTGTGGAACTACTACTGGTCTCCCAGGAATCGATCAAAGCATAGACAGTTTGACATTACTCCCATAGAGAACAGTCCGCATGGTGCCGGTTGTATTCAATCCCGATGTAATTTCTATGTTTCATCAACACTCTGAACGTCCACAGATTAGAGGAAAACTCCAGATGTGCTTCGGAAACTACTACTGGTCTCCAAGGAATCTATCAAAGCGTAGACAGTTTGGGACACTACTCCCATGCAGAAATTTCCGCATGGTGCCTGTTGTATTCAATCCCGATGCAATTTCTACATCTACATCTACATCCATACTCCGCAAGCCACCTGACGGTGTATGGCGGAGGGTACCCTGAGTACCTCTATCGGTTCTCCCTTCTATTCCAGTCTCGTATTGTACGTGGAAAGAAGGATTGTCGGTATGCTTCTGTGTGGGTTCTAATCTCTCTGATTTTATCCTCATGGTCTCTTCGCGAGATATACGTAGGAGGGAGTAATATACTGCTTGACTCTTCGGTGAAGGTATGTTCTCGAAACCTTAACAAAAGCTCGTACCGAGCTACTGAGCGTCTCTCCTGCAGAGTCTTCCATTGGAGTTTATCTATCATCTGCGTAACGCTTTCGAAGTTACTAAATGATCCTGTAACGAAGCGCGCTGCTCTCCGTTGGAACTTCTCTATCTCTTCTATCAACCCTACCTGGTGCGGTTCCCACACTGTTGAGCAGTATTCAAGCATTGGGCGAACAAGCGTACTGTAACCTACTTCCTTTGTTGTCGGATTGCATTTCCTGAGGATTCTTCCAATGAATCTCAGTCTGGCATCTGCTTTACCGACGATCAACTTTATATGATCATTCCATTTTAAATCACTCTTAATGAGTACTCCCAAATAATTTATGGAATTATTTCTTCCAGTTGCTGACCTGCTATTTTGTAGCTAAATGATAAGGGACCTATCTTTCTTTGTATTCGCATCACATTACACTTGTCTACATTGAGATTCAATTGCCATTCCGTGCACCATCCGTCAATTCGCTGCAGATCCTCCTGCATTTCAGTACAATTTTCCATTGTTGCAACCTCTCGATACACCACAGCATCATCTGCAAAAAGCCTCAGTGAACTTCCGATGTCATCCACCAGGTCATTTATGTATATTGTGAATACCAACGGTCCTATGACACTCCCCTGCGGCACACCTGAAATCACTCTTACTTTGGAAGACTTCTCTCCATTGAGAATGACATGCTGCGTTCTGTTATCTAGGAACTCCTCAATCCAATCACACAATTGATCTGATAGTCCGTATGCTCTTACTTTGTTCATTAAACGACTGTGGGGAACTGTGTCAATCGCCTTGCGGAAGTCAAGAAACACGGCATCTACCTGTGAACCCGTGTCTAAGGCCCTCTGAGTCTCGTGGACGAATAGCGCGAGCTGGGTTTCACACGACCGTCTTTTTCGAAACCCATGCTGCTTCCTACAGAGTAGATTTCTAGTCTCCAGAAAAGACATTATATTCGAACATAATACGTGTTCCAAAATTCTACAACTGATCGACGTTAGACATATAGGTCTATAGTTCTGCACGTCTGTTCGACGTCCCTTCTTGAAAACGGAGATGACCTGTGCCCTTTTCCAATCCTTTGGAACGCTTCGCTCTTCTAGAGACCTACGGTACACCGCTGCAAGAAGGGGGGGCAAGTTCCTTCGCGTACTCTGTGTAAAATCGAACTGGTATTCCATCAGGACCAGCGGCCTTTCCTCTTTTGAGCGATTTTAATTGTTTCTCTATCCCTCTGTCGTCTACTTCGATATCTACCATTTTGTCAACTGTGCGACAATCTAGAGAAGGAAGCACAGTGCAGTCTTCCTCTGTGAAACAGCTTTGGAAGAACACATTTCGTAATTCGGCCTTTAGTCTGTCATCCTCTGTTTCAGTACCATTTTGGTCACAGAGTGTCTGGACATTTTGTATTGATCCACCTACCGCTTTGACATAGGACGAAAATTTCTTAGGATTTTCTGCCAAGTCAGTACATAGAACTTTACTTTCGAATTCATTGAAAGCCTCTCGCATAGCCCTCCTCACACTGCATTTCGCTTCAAGTAATTTTTGCTTGTCTGCAAGGCTTTGGCTATGTTTATGTTTGCTGTGAAGTTCCCTTTGCTTCCGCAGCAGTTTTCTAACTCGGTTGTTGTACCACGGTGGCTCTTTCCCATCTCTTACGATCTTGCTTGGCACATACTCATCTAACGCATATTGTACCATGGTTTTGAACTTTGTCCACTGATCCTCAACACTATCTGCACTTGAGACAAAACTTTTGTGTTGAGCCGTCAGGTACTCTGTAATCTGCTTTTTGTCACTTTTGCTAAACAGAAAAATCTTCCTACCTTTTTTAATATTTCTATTTACGGCTGAAATCATCGATGCAGTAACCGCTTTATGATCGCTGATTCCCTGTTCTGCATTAACTGATTCAAATAGTTAGGGTCTGTTTGTCACCAGAAGTTCTAATATGTTATCGCCACGAGTCGGTTTTCTGTTTAACTGCTCAAGGTAGTTTTCAGATAAAGCACTTAAAAATATTTCACTGGATTCTTTGTCCCTGCCACCCGTTATGAACGTTTGAGTCTCCCAGTCTATATCCGGCAAATTAAAATCTCCACCCAGAACTATAACATGGTGGGGAAATCTACTCGAAATATTTTCCAAATTATTCTTCAGGTGCTGAGCCACAACAGCTGCTGAGCCCGGGGGCCTATAGAGACAACCAATTACCATGTCTGAGCCTGCTTTAACCGTGACCTTCACCCAAATCATTTCACAATTCGAATCTCCGTCAATTTCCTTCGATACTACTGCACTTCTTATCGCTATAAACACGCCTCCCCCTTCACTGTCCAGCCTATCTCTGCGGTATACATTCCAATCCGAGTTTAGGATTTCATTACTGTTTACGTCTGGTTTCAGCCAACTTTTTGTTCCTAGTACTATGTGGGCGTTGTGACCGTTTATTAATGAGAGCAGTTCTGGGACCTTTCTATAGACGCTCCTGCAGTTTACTATAAGCACATTAATATTGTTATTCCTTGTTGCATTTTGCCTACTCCTGCCTTGCCGCGTCTCAGGAGGCGTCTTGCCGGGCCTAGGGAGGGAGTTCTCTAACCTAAAAAAACCCCATGTGCACTCCACACGTACTCCTCTACCCTCGTAGCCGCTTACGGCGTGTAGTGCACGCCTGACCTATTCAGGGGGACCCTACATTTCTCCACCAGATAGCGGAGGTCGAGAAATTTGCACCCCAGCTCTCCGCAGAATCGTC
The DNA here is from genome assembly GCF_023897955.1 of Schistocerca gregaria. NCBI lineage: Eukaryota > Metazoa > Arthropoda > Insecta > Orthoptera > Acrididae > Schistocerca > Schistocerca gregaria. The sequence goes on along the minus strand of NW_026061799.1, from coordinate 1,279,933 downwards.
TGAGCCTCTGGTTTAAGCCTTCCAGTCGGCTCCAAACCAGAGGACCGCGATCGGTTCTGGGAACGATACTACAAATAGTTAGCTCTGATTCCACCCCGCGAGCGAGGCTTTCCGCCTTCATCAACTCCGCCAACCGCCTGTACGAACTGAGGATGACCTCTGAACCCAGACGGCAGGAGTCATTGGTGCCGACATGAGCAACAATTTGCAGTCGGGTGCACCCAGTGCTCTCTATCGCCGCCGGTAGGGCCTCCTCCACATCTCGAATGAGACCCCCCGGCAAGCAGACAGAGTGAACACTGGCCTTCTTCCCCGACCTTTCCGCTATTTCCCTAAGGGGCTCGATCACCCGCCTAATGTTGGAGCTCCCAATAACTAATAAACCCCTCCCCCCGTGTACCTGCTCGGACCTTGCTGAAGGAGCGGCCACATGTCCACTCACAGGCAGAGCGGGCGATGCCACACGGCCAGCCTCCAGGTTGAACCTCGGCCTCGTGCGCCGCGAACGCCGCTGAACCCGCCACTCCCCTTCGGGAGAGGGTGACCAAACCGCGCACGTTGATGAAAGACAAAAATTGCATCGGGATTGAATATAACAGGCACCATGGGTACTTTTCTCCATGGGAGAAATGTCTCAAACTCACTACGCTTTGATTGTTCACTGGGAGACCAGTAGTAGTTTCCGAAGCACATCTGGTGGCATTATGTAATCGGTCTCCCAGGGAACGATCACATCGCAGACAGTTTGAGACATTACACCCATAGAGAAAAGTCCGCTTGGTGCCTGTTGTATTCAATCCCGATGCAATTTCTGTGTTCATCAACACTCTGAACGTCCACAGATTACAGGAAGCCTCCAGATGTGCTTCAGATTCTACTACTGGTCTCCCAGGGAACGATCAAATCGTAGACAGTTTGAGACATTACACCCATAGAGAAAAGTCCGCTTGGTGCCTGTTGTATTCAATCCCGATGTAATTTCTGTGTTTCATCAACACTCTGAACGTCCACAGATTACAGGAAGCCTCCGGATGTGCTTCGGAAACTATTACTGGTCTCCCAGGAATCGATCAAAGCGTAGACTGTTTTTCAGGCATTACTTCCATGGAGAAAAGTCGGCATTTGGCCCTTTGTTTTCAATCCCGATGCAATTTCTGTGTTTCATCAATATTCTAATCGTCCACAGATTACAGGAAGCCTACGGATGTGCTTTGGAAACTACTACTGGTCCCCCAGGAATCGATCAAAGCGTAGACAGTTTGAGACAATACGCCCATGGAGAAAATTTCGCATGGTGCCTGTTGTATTCAATCCCGATGCAATTTTTGTGTTTCATCAACACTCTGAACGTCGACAAATTACAGGATGCCTCCAGGTGGGCTTTGGAAACTACTACTGGTCTCCCAGGAATCGATCAAAGTGTAGAGAGTTTGAGACATTATTCTGTATGACAAAAGATTTCATGGTGCCTGTTGTATTCAATCCCGATGCAATTTCAGTGTTTCATTAACACTCTGAACGTCCACAGATTACAGGAAGCCTCCAGATGTGCTTCAGATTCTACTACTGGTCTCCCAGGGAACGATCAAATCGTAGACAGTTTGAGACATTACACCCATAGAGAAAAGTCCGCTTGGTGCCTGTTGTATTCAATCCCGATGTAATTTCTGTGTTTCATCAACACTCTGAACGTCCACAGATTACAGGAAGCCTCCGGATGTGCTTCGGAAACTATTACTGGTCTCCCAGGAATCGATCAAAGCGTAGACTGTTTTTCAGGCATTACTCCCATGGAGAAAAGTCGGCATTTGGCCCTTTGTTTTCAATCCCGATGCAATTTCTGTGTTTCATCAATATTCTAATCGTCCACAGATTACAGGAAGCCTACGGATGTGCTTTGGAAACTACTACTGGTCCCCCAGGAATCGATCAAAGCGTAGACAGTTTGAGACAATACGCCCATGGAGAAAATTTCGCATGGTGCCTGTTGTATTCAATCCCGATGCAATTTTTGTGTTTCATCAACACTCTGAACGTCGACAAATTACAGGATGCCTCCAGATGGGCTTTGGAAACTACTACTGGTCTCTCAGGGAACAATCAATGCGTAGACAGTTTGAGATATTACTCCCATGAAGAATAGTCCGCATGGGGACTGTTATATACTACCCCGATGCAATTTTTGTGTTTCATCAACGCTCTGAACGTCGACAGATTACAGGATGCCCCCAGATGTGCTTCGGAAACTACTACTGGTCCTCCAGGGAACAATCAAAGCGTAGACAGTTTGAGACATTACTCCCATGGAGAAAAGTCCGCATGGTGCATTGTGTATTCAATCCCGATGCAATTTCTGTGTTTCATCAACACTCGGAACGGTCACAGATTACATGAAGCCTCCAGATGTGCTTCGGAAACTACTACTGGTCTCCCAGGATTGGATCAAAGCATAGACTGTTTGAGACATTACTGCCATACATAAAAGTCCGCATGGTGCCTGTTGTATTCAATCACGATGTAATTTCTGTGTTTCATCAACACTCTGAACGTCCACAGATTACAGGAGGACTACAGATGTGCTTCGGAAACAACTTCTTGTCCAGCAGGTATCGATCAAAGCGTAGACAGTTTGATACATTACTCCCATGGAGAGAAGTCCGCATAGTGCCTGTTGTATTTAATCCCGATGAAATCTCTGTGTTTCATCAACGCTCTGAACGTCCACAGATTACAGGAAGCCTCCGGATGTGGTTCGGAAACTACCACTGGTCTCCCAGGAATCGATCAAACCGTAGACTTTTTTTCAGACTTTACTCAAATGGAGAAAAGTCAGCATTAGCCTTTTGTTTTCAATCCCGATGCAATATCTGTGTTTCATCAACATTATAAACGTCCACAGATTACATGAAGCCTCCAGAAGTCCTTCGGAAGCTACTACTGGTGTCCCGGGGAACGATCAAAGCGTAGACAGTTTGAGACATTACTCCCATGTAGAGAAGTCGGCATTGTGCCTGTTGTATTCAATCCCGATGCAATTTCTGTGTTTCATTTACGCTCTGACCGTCCATAGATTACATGAAGCCTCCAGATGTGCTTCGGAAACTACTGCTGGTCTAACAGGAATCGACCAAATTGTAGACAGTTTGAGACATAACTCCCATTGAGAAAAGTCCGCATGGTGCCTGTTGTATTCAATCCCGATACGATTTCTGTGTTTCATCAACACACTGAACGTCCATAGATTACAGAATGCCGCCAGATGTGCATCGGAAACTACTACTGGTCTCCCAGGAATCGATTAAAGTGTAGAGAGTTTGAGACATTACTCCCTATGACAAAAGTCTTCTTGGTGTCTGTTGTAATCTATCCCGATTAAATTTCTGTGTTTCATCAATACTCAGAACGTCTACAGATTACAGGATTCTTCCAGATGTGCTGCGGAAACTACTACTGGTCTCCCAGGAATCGATCAAAGCTAAGACAGTTTGAGACATTACTCCCATGTAGAGAAGTCCGCATGGTGCCTGTTGTATTCAATAACGATGCAATTTCTGTGTTTCATTAACACTGTGAACGTCCAAAGATTACGTGAAGCCTCCAGATGTGCTTCGGAAACTACAACTGGTCTCCCAGGAATCGATTAATGCGTAGACAGTTTGAGACATATCTCCCATGGAGAAAATTCCGCATGGTGCCTGTTTTACTCAATCCCGATGCAATTTTTGTGTTTCATCAACACTCTGAACGTCTACAGAATACTGGATGCCTCCAGATGTGATTCGGAAACTACTACTGGTCTCCCAGGAATCGATTAATGCGTAGACAGTTTGAGACATTTCTTCCATGGAGAAAAGTCCGCATGGTGCCTGTTATATTCAATCCCGATGCAATTTTTGTGTTTAATCAACGCTCTGAACGGCAACAGATTACAGGATTCCTCCAGATGTGCTTCGGAAACTACTACTGCACTCACAGTATTCGAACAAGGCATAGAAACTTTGAGACATTACTCCCATAGAGAAAAGTCCGCATGGTGACGGTTGTATTCAATCCCGATGTAATTTTTGTGTTACACCAACCCTCTGAATGTCCACAGATTACAGGAAGCCCCCGGATGTGCTTCGGAAAATACTACTGGTCTCCCAGGAATCGATCAAAGCGTAGACTGTTTTTCAGACATTACTCCCATGGAGAAAAGCCGGCATTTGGCCCTTTGTTTTCAATCCCGAAGCAATTTCTGTGTTTCATCAATATTCTAATCGTCCACAGATTACAGGAAGACTCCGGATGTGCTTCGGAAACTACTACTGGTCTCCCAGGGAACAATCAAAGCGTAGTCAGTTTGAGACATTACTCCCATGGAGATTAGTCCGCATAGTGCCTGTTGTATTCAATCCCGATGAAATTTCTGTGTTTCATCAACGCTCTGAACGTCCACAGATTGCAGGAAGCCTCCGGATGTGCTTCTTAAACTACTACTGGTCTCCCAGCTTACGATCAAAGCGTAGACAGTTTGACACATTAATCCCTTTGAGAAAAGTCCGCATGGTGCCTGTTGCATTCAATTCCGATGTAATTTCTGTGTTTCATCAACACTCTGAACGTCCACAGATTACAGGAAGCCTGCGGATGTGCTTCGGAAACTATTACTGATCTCTCAGGAATCGATCAAAGCGTAGACTGTTCTTCAGACATTACTCCCATGGAGAAAAGCCGTATTTGGCCCTTTGTTTTCAATCCCGATGCAATTTCTGTGTTTCATCAATATTCTAATCGTCCACAGATTACAGGAAGCCTACGCATGTGCTTTGGAAACTACTACTGGTCCCCCAGCAATCGATCAAAGCATAGACTATTTGAGACATTACTCCCATGGAGAAAATTCCGCATGGTGCCTGTTGTATTCAATCCCGATGCAATTTTTGTGTTTCATCAACACTCTGAACGTCGAAAGATTACAGGATGCCTCCAGATGTGCTTCGAAAACTACTACTGGTATCTCAGGGAACAATCAAAGCGTAGACAGTTTGAGATATTACTCCCATGAAGAATAGTCCGCATGGTGCCTGTTATATACTACCCCGATACAATTTTTGTGTTTCATCAACGCTCTGAACGTCGACAGATTACAGGATGCCTCCAGATGTGCTTCGGAAACTACTACTGGTCTCCCAGGGAACAATCAAAGCGTAGACAGTTTGAGACATTACACCCATGGAGAAAAGTCCGCATGGTTCATTGTGTATTCAATCCCGATGCAATTTCTGTGTCTCGTCAACACTCGGAACGGTCACAGATTACATGAAGCTTCCAGATGTGCTTCGGAAACTACTACTGGTCTCCCAGGATTCGATCAAAAGCAAAGACTCTTTGAGACATTACTCCCATACATAAAAGCCCGCATGGTGCCTGTTGTATTCAATCCCGATGTAATTTCTGTGTTTCATCAACGCTCTGATCGTCCACATATTACAGGAAGCCTCCGGATGTGCTTCTTAAACTACTACTGGTCTCCCAGCTTACGATCAAAGCGTAGACAGTTTGAGACATTACTCCCAAGTAGAGAAGTCCGCATGGTGCCTGTTATATTCAATCCCGATGCAATTTCTGTGTTTCATTAACACTCTGATCGTCAAGAGATTACATGAAGCCTCCAGATGTGCTTCGGAAACTACTACTGCTCTCCCAGGAATCGACTAATGCGTAGACAGTTTGAGACATATCTCCCATGGAGAAAATTCCGCATGGTGCCCCTTTTACTCAATCCCGATGAAATTTTTATTGTTTCATCAACACTCTGATCGTCGACAGATTACTGGATGCCTCCAGATGTGCTTCGGAAACTACTACTGCTCTCCCAGTATTCGATCAAGGCATAGAAACTTTGAGACATTACTCCCATAGAGAAAAATCCGCATGGTGACGGTTGTATTCAATCCCGATGTAATTTTTATGTTATACCAACACCCTGAACGTCCACAGATTACAGGAAGCCTCCGGATGTGCTTCGGAAAATACTACTGGTCTCCCAGGAATCGATCAAAGCGTAGACTGTTTTTCAGACATTACACCCATGGAGAAAAGTCGGCATTTGGCCCTTTGTTTTCAATCCCGAAGCAATTTCTGTGTTTCATCAATATTCTAAACGTCCACAGATTAAAGGAAGCTTCCGGATGTGCTTCGGAAACTACTACTGGTCCCCAGGAATCGATCAAAGCGTAGACAGTTTGAGACATTACTCCCATGGAAAAAATTCCGCAAGGTGCTGTTGTATTCAATCCCGATGAAATTTCTGTGTTTCATCAAGACTCTGAACGTCCACAGATTACAGGAAGCCTCCAGATGAGCTTCGGAAACTACTACTGGTCTCCCAGGATTCGATCAGAACATAGACTGTTTGAGACATTACTCCCATAGATAAAAGTCCGCATGGGGCCTGTTGTATTCAATCCCGATGTAATATCTGTGTTTCAACAACACTCTGAACGTCACAGATTACAGGAAGACTACAGATGTGGTTCGGAAACTACTTCTTGTCTACAAGGAATCGATCAAAGTGTAGACAGTTTGAGACATTACTCCCATGGAGAAAAGTCCGCATGGTGCCTGTTGCATTCAATCCCAAAGCAATACCTGTGTTTCATCAACACTCTGAACGTCCACAGATTACAGGATGCCTCCGGATGTGCTTCGGAAACTACCACTGGTCTCCCAGGAATCGATCAAAGCGTAGACTGTTTTTCAGACTTTACTCAAATGGAGAAAAGTCAGCATTTGGCACTTAGTTTTCAATCCCGATGCAATATCTGTGTTTCATCAACACTCTGAACGTCCATAGATTACAGAATGCCTCCAGATGTGCTTTAGAAACTACTACTGGTTTCCCAGGAATCGATTAATACGTAGGCAGTTTGAGACATATCTCCCATGGAGAAAATTCAACATGGTGACGGTTGTATTCAATCCCGATGTATTTTTTGTGTTACACCAACACTCTGAACGTCCACAGATTACAGGAAGCCTCCGGATGTGCTTCGGAAAATACTACTGGTCTCCCAGGAATCGATCAAAGCGTAGACTGTTTTTCAGACATTACTCCCATGGAGAAAAGTCGGCATTTGTCCCTTTGTTTTCAATCCCGTAGCAATTTCTGTGTTTCATCAATATTCTAACCATCCACAGATTAGAGGAAGCCTCCGGATGTGCTTCGGAAACTACTACTGGTGACGCAGGGAACAATCAAAGCGTAGTCAGTTTGAGACATTACTCCCTTGGAGAGAAGTCCGCAAAGTGCCTGTTGTATTAAATCCCGATGAAATTTCTGTGTTTCATCGACGCTCTGAACGTCCACAGATTTGAGGAAGCCTCCGGATGTGCTTCCTAAACTACTACTGCTCTCCCAGGGTACGATCAAAGCGTAGACAGTTTGACACATTTCTCCCATTGAGAAAATTCCGCATGGTGCCTGTTGCATTCAATCCCAAAGCAATATCTGTGTTTCATCAACACTCTGAACGTCCACAGATTACAGGAAGCCTCCGGATGTGCTTCGGAAACTACCACTGGGCTCCCAGGAATCGATCAAATCGTGGACTGTTTTTCAGACATTACTCAAATGGAGAAAAGTCAGCATTTAGCCATTTGTGTTCAATCCCGATGCTATATCTGTGTTTCATGAATATTCTAAACGTCCACAGATTACATGAAGCCTCCAGAAGTCCTTCGGAAACTACTACTTGTGTCCCAGGGAACGATCAAAGCGTAGACAGTTTGAGACATTACTCCTATGTAGAGAAGTCGGCATTGTGCCTGTTGTATTCAATCCCGATGCAATTTCTGTGTTTCATTAACGCTCTGAACGTCCATAGATTACACGAAGCCTCCAGATGTGCTTCGGAAACTACTACTGGTCGAACAGGAATCGACCAAATTGTACACAGTTTGAGACATAACTCCCATTGAGAAAAGTCCGCATGATGCCTGTTGTATTCAATCCCGATACAATTTCTGTGTTTCATCAACACACTGAACGTCCATAGTTTACGGAATGCCCCCAGATGTGCATCAGAAACTACTACTGGTCTCCCAGGAATCGATTAAAATGTAGAGAGGTTGAGACATAACTCCCTATGACAAAAGTCTTCTTGGTCTCTGTTGTAATCAATCCCGATTAAATATCTGTGTTTGATCAACACTCAGAACTTCTACAGATTACAGGATGCTTCCAGATGTGCTGCGGAAACTACTACTGGTCTCCCAGGAATCGATCAAAGCTTAGACAGTTTGAGTCATTACTCCCAAGTAGAGAAGTCCGCATGGTGACGGTGTATTCAATCCCGATGTAATTTTTGTGTTATACCAACACTCTGAACGTCCACAGATTACAGGAAGTATTCGGATGTGCTTCGGAAAATACTACTGGTCTCCCAGGAATCGATGAAAGCGTATAGTGTTTTTCAGACATTACACCCATGGAGAAAAGTCGGCATTAGGACCTTTGTTTTCAATCCCGAAGCAATTTCTGTGTTTCATCAATATTCTAAACGTCCACAGATTACAGGAAGCCTCCGGATGTGCTTCGGAATCTACTACTGGTCTCCCAGGGAACAATCAATGCGTAGTCAGTTTGAGAAATTACTCCCATGGAGAGAAGTCGGCATAGTGCCTGTTGTATTCAATCCTGAAGAAATTTCTGTGTTTCATCAACGCTCTGAACGTCCACAGATTACAGGAAGCCTCCGGATGTGATTCTTAAACTACTACTGGTCTCCCAGCTTACGATCAAAGCGTAGACAGTTTGACACATTACTCCCATTGAGAAAAGTCCGCATGGTGCCTGTTGCATTCAATCCCGAAGCAATATGTGTGTTTCATCAACACTCAGAACGTCCACAGATTACATGAAGCGTCCGGATGTGCGTCGGAAACTACCACTGGTCTCCCAGGAATCGATCAAACCGTAGACTGGTTTTCAGACATTACTCAAATGGAGAAAAGTCAGCATTTGGCCCTTTGTTTTCAATCCCGATGCAATATCTGTGTTTCATCAATATTTTACACGTCCACAGATTACATGAAGCCTCCAGAAGTCCTTCGGAAACTACTACTTGTGTCCCAGGGAACGATCAAAGCGTAGACAGTTAGAGACATTACTCCCATGTAGAGAAGTCGGCATTGTGCCTGTTGTATTCAATCCCGATGCAATTTCTGTGTTTCATTAACGCTCTGAACGTCCATAGATTACACGAAGCCTCCAGATGTGCTTCGGAAACTACTACTGGTCGAACAGGAATCGACCAAATTGTACACAGTTTGAGACATAACTCCCATTGAGAAAAGTCCGCATGATGCCTGTTGTATTCAATCCCGATACAATTTCTGTGTTTCATCAACACACTGAACGTCCATAGTTTACGGAATGCCCCCAGATGTGCATCAGAAACTACTACTGGTCTCCCAGGAATCGATTAAAATGTAGAGAGGTTGAGACATTACTCCCTATGACAAAAGTCTTCTTGGTCTCTGTTGTAATCAATCCCGATTAAATATCTGTGTTTGATCAACACTCAGAACTTCTACAGATTACAGGATGCTTCCAGATGTGCTGCGGAAACTACTACTGGTCTCCCAGGAATCGATCAAAGCTTAGACAGTTTGAGACATTACTCCCAAGTAGAGAAGTCCGCATGGTGACGGTTGTATTTAATCCCGATGTAATTTTTGTGTTATACCAACACTCTGAACGTCCACAGATTACAGGAAGTATTCGGATGTGCTTCGGAAAATACTACTGGTCTCCCAGGAATCGATGAAAGCGTATAGTGTTTTTCAGACATTACACCCATGGAGAAAAGTCGGCATTAGGCCCTTTGTTTTCAATCCCGAAGCAATTTCTGTGTTTCATCAATATTCTAAACGTCCACAGATTACAGGAAGCCTCCGGATGTGCTTCGGAATCTACTACTGGTCTCCCAGGGAACAATCAAAGCGTAGTCACTTTGAGATATTACTACCATGGAGAGAAGTCGGCATAGTGCCTGTTGTATTCAATCCTGAAGAAATTTCTGTGTTTCATCAACGCTCTGAACGTCCACAGATTACAGGAAGCCTCCGGATGTGATTCTTAAATTACTACTGGTCTCCCAGCTTACGATCAAAGCGTAGACAGTTTGACACATTACTCCCATTGAGAAAAGTCCGCATGGTGCCTGTTGCATTCAATCCCGAAGCAATATGTGTGTTTCATCAACACTCAGAACGTCCACAGATTACATGAAGCGTCCGGATGTGCGTCAGAAACTACCACTGGTCTCCCAGGAATCGATCAAACCGTAGACTGGTTTTCAGACATTACTCAAATGGAAAAAAGTCAGCATTTGGCCCTTTGTTTTCAATCCCGATGCAATATCTGTGTTTCATCAATATTTTACACGTCCACAGATTACATGAAGCCTCCAGAAGTCCTTCGGAAACTACTACTGGTGTCCCAGGGAACGATCAAAGCGTAGACAGTTTGAGACATTACTCCCATGGAAAAAATTGAGCATGGTACCTGTTGTATTCAATCCCGATGTAATATCTGTTATTCAATAACACTCTGTACGTCCACAGATTACACAATGCTTTCAGATGTGCTTCGGAAAGTACTACTGGTCAGCTAGGAATCGATCAAAGCGTAGACAATTTGAGACATTACTCCCATGTAGAGAAGTCGGCATTGTGCCTGTTGTATTCAATCCTGATACAATTTCTGTGTTTCATCAACACACTGAACGTCCATAGATGACAGAATGCCCCCAGATGTGCATCGTAAACTACTATTTGTCTCCCAGGAATCGATCAAAGCGTAACCTGTTTTTCAGACATTACTCCCATGGAGAAAAGTCGGCATTTGGCCCTTTGTTTTCAATCCAGAAGCAATTTCAGCGTTTCATCAATATTCTAAACGTCCACAGATTACAGGAAGCCTCCGGATGTGCTTCGGAAACTACTGCTGGTCTCCCAGGGAACAATCAATGCGTAGTCAGTATGAGACATAACTCCCATGGAGAAAATTCCGCATGGTGCCTGTCGTATTCAATCCCGATGCAATTTCGGTGTTTCATCAACACTCGGAACGTCCTCAGATTACATGAAGCCTCCAGATGTGCTTCGGGAAATACTACTGGTCACCCAGGAATCGATCAAAGAGTAGACAGTTTGATACTTTACTCCAATGGAGAAAAGTCCGCAAGGTGCTGTTGTATTCAATCCCGATGAAATTTCTGTGTTACATCAACACTCTGAACGTCCACAGATTACAGGAAGCCTGCAGATGTGCTTCGGAAACTACTACTGGTCTCCCAGGAATCGATCAAAGCGTAGACAGTTTGAGACATTACTCCCATGGAGAAATTTCCGCATGGTGCCTGTTGTATTCAATCCCGATGCAATTTCTATGCTTCATCAACACTCTGAAAGTCCACAGATTACAGGATGCCTCCAGATGTGCTTCGGTAACACTTACTTGTCTCTCGGGGAACAATCAAACCGTAGACAGTTTGAGATATTACTACCATGAAGAAAAGTCCGCATGGTGACTGTTATATACAATCCCGATGCAATTTTTGGTTTCATCAACGCTCTGAACGTCCACAGATTACATGAAGCCTCCAGAAGTCCTTCGGAAACTACTACTGGTGTCCCAGGGAACGATCAATACGTAGACAGTTTGAGACATAACTCCCATGGAGAAAATTCAGCATGGTGCCTGTTTTACTCAATCCCGATGCACTTTTTGTGTTTCATCAACACTCTGAACGTCGACAGATTACTGGATGCCTACAGATGTGCTTCGGAAACTACTACTGGTCTCCCAGGGAACAATCATAGCGTAGTCAGTTTGAGACATTACTCCCATAGACTAAAGTCCGCATGGTGACTAATGCATTCAATACCGATGCAATATCTGTGTTTCATTAACATTCTGTATGTCCACAGATTACAGGAAGACTCCAGATGTGCCTCAAAAACTACTTCTGGTCTCCCAGGAACCGATCAAAGCGTAGACTGTTTTTCAGACATTACTCCCATGGAGAAAAATCAGCATTTGGCACTTTGTTTTCAATCCCGATGTAATTTCTGTGTTTCAACAATATTCTAAACCTCCACAGATTACATGTAGCCTCCAGGTGTCCTTCGGAAATTACTACTGGTGTCCCAGGGAACGATCAATGCGTAGACAGTTTGAGACATAACTCCCATGGAGAAAATTCCGCAAGGTGCCTGTTTTACTCAATCCCGATGCGCTTTTTGTGTTTCATCAACACTCTGAACGTCGACAGATTACTGGATGCCTACAGATGTGCTTCGGAAACTACTACTGGTCTCCCAGGGAACAATCAAATCGTAGTCAGTTTGAGACATTACTCCCATAGACTAAAGTCCGCCTGGTGACTAATGCATTCAATACCGATGCAATATCTGTGTTTCATTAACACTCTGAACGTCCACAGATTACAGGAAGACTCCAGATGTGCCTCGGAAACTACTTCTGGTCTCCCAGGAATCGATCAAAGCGTAGACTGTTTTTCAGACATTACTCCCATGGAGAAAAATCAGCATTTGGCCCTTTGTTTTCAATCCCGATGCAATTTCTGTGTTTCAACAATATTCTAAACCTCCACAGATTACAGGAAGCCTACGGATGTGCTTCGGAAACTACTACTGGTCCCCAAGGAATCGATCAAAGCGTAGACAGTTTGAGACATTACTCCCATGAAGAAAATCCCGCATGGTGCCTGTCGTATTCAATCCCGATTTAATTTCTGTGTTTCATCAACACTCGGAACGTCCTCAGATTACATGAAGCCTCCAGATGCGCTTCGGAAACTGCTACTGGTCTCCCAGGGAACGATCAAAGGATACACAGTTTGAGACAGTACTCCCATGGAAAAAAGTCCGTATTTATTATGTTGTATTCAACCCGATGCAATATCTGTGGTTCATCAACACACTAAGTGTCCACAGATTGCAGAATGCCTCCAGATGTGCTTCGGATACTACTACTGCTCTCCCAGGAATCAATCAAACGTAGACATTTTGAGACATTACCCCCAATGAGCAAAGTCTGCATGGTGGCTGTTGTATTCAATACCGATGCAATTTCTGTGTTTGAGCAACACTCTGAACGTAAACAGATTACATAATGCTTTCAGATGTGCTTCGGAAAGTACTACTGGTCTCCCAGGAATCGATCAAAGCGTAGACAGTTAGAGACATTACTCCCATTGAGCAAAGACCGCATGGTGTCTGTTGCATTCCATTCTGATGCAATTTCTGTGCTTCATCAAACCTCTGAACGTCCACAAATTACGGGAAGCCTTCAGATGTGTGTCGGAAACCACTACTGGTTTCCCAGGGAATGATCAAAGCGTAGACAGAATGAGATTTTCATTCGGCAGCTTAGAGTGCGCCGATATGAAACTTACTGGCAGATTAAAACTGTGTTCCCGACCGAGACTCGAACTCGGGACCTTTGCATTTCGTGGGCAAGTGCTCAACCATCACAGTTACCGAAGCACTACTCACGGCCGGTAGTCACAGCTTTACTTCTGCCAGTATCTCGTCTCTTACCTTCCAAAGTTTACAGAAGATCTAATTCTGGAAACATCCCCCAGGCTGTGGCTAAGCCATGTCTCCGCTATATCCTTGCTTTTAGGAGTTCTAGACCTGCAAGTTTTGCTTTAAATCTTCTGTAAAGTTTGGAAGGTAGGAGACGAGATACTGGCAGAAGTAAAGATGTGGGTATCGGGCGTGAATCGTGCTTCGGTAGCTCAGTTGGTAGAGCACTTGCCCGCGAAAGGCAAAGTTGCCGATTTCGTGTCTCGGTCGAGCACACAGTTTTAATCTGCCAGGAAGTTTCAAAGCGTAGACAGTTTGAGACACTATTCCCGTTTAGAAAAGGCCGCATGGTGCCTGTTGTATTCAATCCCGATGCAATTTCTGTGTTTCATCAACACTCTGAAGGTGCACAGATTACGGAATGCCTCCTGATGTGCTTCGGAAACTACTACTGGTCTCCCAGGAATCGATCAGAGTGTGGACAGTTTGAGACAATACGACCATTGAGAAAAGTCCACATGGTGCCTGTTGATAGCATCCCGATGCAATTTCTGTGCATCATCAACACTCTGAACGTCCACAGATTACAGGAAGTCTTCAGATGTGCCTCGGAAACTACTACTGTTCTACCAGGGAACGATCAAATGGTAGACATTTTCACACATTACTCCCGTGGAGAAAAGTCCGCATGGTGCCTGTTGTATTCAATCCCGATGCAATATCTGTGTTTCATCAACACTCTGAATGTCCACAGATTACAGAATGCCTCCATATGTGCTACGGAAACTATCACTGGTCTCCCAGGAATCGATCAAAGCGTAAACAGTTTAAGACATTACCCCCATGCAGAAAATTCCGAGTTGTGCCTGTTGTATTCAATCACGATGCAATTTCTGTGCCACATCAACACTCTGAACGCCCACAGATTACAGGAAGCCTTCAGATATGCTTCGAAAACTACTACTGGTCTCCTAGGGAGCGATCAAAGCGTAGACAGTTTGAGCCATTACTCCCTATGACAAAAGTCCGCATGATGCCTGTTTTATTCAATCCCGACGCAATTTCTGAGATTCATCAACACTCTGAACGTCCACAGATTACAGGAAGCCTCTAGACGTGCTTTCTGAAACTAAACTGGTCGACCAGGGAACGATCAAATCTTAGACAGTTCAAGACATTACTCCCTATGACAAAAGTCCGCATGGTGCCTGTTGTATTCAATCCTGGTGCAATTTCTGTGTTTCATCAATAGTCTGAACGTCCAAAGATCACACGAAGCGTCCAGATGTTCTACGGAAACTATTACTGGTCTCTCAGGGAACGATCAAAGCGTAGACAGTCTTACACATTACTCTCGTGGTGAAAAGTCCGCATTTGGCTTGTTGTATTCAATCCAGATGCAATTTCTGTGCCACATCAACACTCTGAACGTCCACAGGTTACAGAATGCCTCCAGATGTGCTTCGGAAACTACTACTGGTCTCCCAGGAATCGATCAGATCGTAGACATTCTTAGAAAATACACCCATTGAGAAAAGTCCGCATGGTGCCTGTTGTATTCAATCCCGATGCAATTTCTGTGTTTCATCAACACACTGGACGTTCACAGATAACAGGAAACCTTCACATGTGCTTCGGAAACTACTACTAGTCTCCCAGGGTACGATCAAAGCGTAGACAGTTTGAGACATTACTCGCTATGACAAAAGTCCGCATGGTGCCTATTTTATTCAATCCCGGTGAAATTTCTGTGTTTTATTAATACTGTGAACGTCCACAGATTAAAGGAAGCCTCCAAATGTGCTTCGGAAACTACTACTGGTCTCTCAGGGAAAGATCAAAGCGTAGACAGTTTGAGACATTACTCCCATGAAGAAAAGTAAGCATGGTACCAGTTGTATTCAATACCGATGCAACAACTGTGTTTCATCAACACTCTGTACGTCCACAGATTACATGCTTTCAGATGTGCTTCCTAATGTACTACTGGTCTCCCAGGAATCGATCAAAGCGTAGACAATTAGAGACATTACTCATATTGAATAAAGACCGTATGGTGTCTGTTGCATTCAATCCCGATTCAATTTCTGTGCTTCATCAACACTCTGAACGTCCACGTATTACAGGAAGCCTTCAGATGTGCTTCGGAAACTACTACGGGTTTCCCAGGGAATGATCAAAGCGTAGACCGTTTGAGACATTACTCCCTATGACACGAGTCCGCATTGTGCCTGTTGTATTCAATCCCGATGGAATTTCTGTGTTTCATCAACACTCTGAAGGTCCACTGATTACAGGATCCTCCAGATGTGCTTCGGAAACTACTACTGGTCTCCCAGGAATCGATCAGAGCGTAGACAGTTTGTGACAATACACACATTGAGAAAAGTCCGCATGGAGACTGCTGTATTCAATCCCGATGCAATTTCTGTGTTTCATCAACAGTCCGAACGTCCACAGATTACAGGATGCCTTCAGATGTGCTTCGGAAACTACTACTGGTCTCCCAGGGAACGATCAAAGAGTAGACAGTTTGAGACATTACTCCCTTGGAGAGGAGTCCACATGGTGTTTTTTGAATTCAAACCCGATGGAATTTCTTTGTTTCATCAACACTCTGAAGGTCCACAGATTACGCAATACCTCCTGATGTGCTTCGGAAACTACTACTGGTCTCCCACGAATGGATCAAAGCGTAGACAGATTGAGACATTACTCCCATGAAGAAAAGTCCTAATGGTGCCTGTTGTATTAAATCCCGATGCAATTCTGTGTTTCATCAACACTTTGAAGGTCCACAGATTAGAGAATGCCTCCTGATGTGCTTCGGAAACTACTACTCGTCTCCAGGGGTACGATCAAAGAGTAGACGGTTTGTGACATTACTCCAATTGAGAAAAGTCCGCATGGTGCCTGTTGTATTCATTACCGATGCAATTTCTGTGTTTCATCAACACTCTGAACGTCCACAGATTACAGGATGGCTCCAGATGTGCTTTGGAAACTACTGCTTTAGTCTCAGATAACGATCAAAGATTAGACAGTTTGAGACATTACTCCCATGGAGAAAAGTGCGCATGGTGAATGTTGTATGCAATGGAGATGCAATTACTTTGTTTCATCAACACTCTGAACGTCCACAGATTACAGGAAGTCTTCAGATGTGCTTCGGAAACTAGTACCGGTTTCCAAGGGAACGATCAAAGCGTAGAAATTTGAAACATTACTCCCATGGAGAAAAGTCCGCATGGTGACTGTTGTATGCAATCCCGATGCAATATCTGTGTTTCATCAACACTCTGAATGTCTACAGATTATATAATGCTTTCAGATGTGCTTCGGAAACTACTACTGGTCCAACAGGAATCGATCAAAGCGTAGACAGTTAGAGACGCTACTCCCTTTGAGCAAAGAGCGCATGGTGTCTGTTGCATTCAATCCCGATGAAATTTCTGTGCTTCATCAACACTCTGAACGTCCACAGATTACAGAAAACCTCCAGATGTGCTTCATAAACTACTACTGGTCTCCCAGGAATCGATCAAAGCGTAGACAATTTGATACATTACTCCCATGGAGAGAAGTCCGCATGGTGCCTGTTGTATTCAATCCCGATGCAATTTCTGTGTTTCGTCAACACTCTGAACGTCCACAGATTACAGGAAGCCTCCAGATGTGCTTCTTAAACTACTACTGGTCTCCCTGGGTACGATCAAAGCGTAGGCAGTTTGAGACATTACTCCCTTGGAGAGGAGTCCACAAGGTGTTTTTTGTATTCAAACCCGATGGAATTTCCGTGTTTCATCATCACTCTGAAGGTCCACAGATTACGGAATACCTCCTGATGTGCTTCGGAAACTACTACTGGTCTCCCAGTAATCGATCAGAGTGTTGACAGTTTGAAACAATACACCCATTGAGAAAAGTCCGCATGGTGCCTGTTGTATCGCATCCCGATGCAATTTCTGTGTTTCATCAACACTCTGAACGTCCACAGATTACAGGAAGTCTTCAGATGTTCTTCGGAAACTACTACTGTTCTCCCAAGGAACGACCAAATCGTAGACAATTTAACAAATTACACCCGAGGAGAAAAGTCCGCATGATGCCTGTTGTATTCAATCGCAACGGAGAAAAGTCCACATGGTGCCTGTTGTAATCAATCCCGATGCAATTTCTGTGTTTGATCAACACTCTGAACGTCAACAGGATACAGAAATCCTCATGATGTGCTTCAGAAACTACTACTGGTCTCCCATGGAACGATCAAGTCGTAGACACATTAACACATTACTCCCGTGAAGAAAAGTCCGCATTTAGCCTGTTGTATACAATCCCGATGCAATTATTGTGCATCATTAACACTCTGAGAGTCCACAGATTACAGGAAGCTTCCAGATGTGCTTCAGAAACTACAACTGTTCTCCCAGGAATGGATCAAAGCGTAGACAGATTGAGACATTATTCCCATGGAGAAAAGTCCTAATGGTGCCTGTTGTATTCAATCCCGATGCAATTTCTGCGTTTCATCAACACTCTGAAGGTCCAAAGATTTCAGAATGCCTCCAGATGTGCTTCGGAAACTACTACTGGTCTCCCAGGAAACGATCAAAGCGTAGACAGTTTGAGACATTACTCCTTATGACAAAAGTCCGCATGCTGCATGTTGTATTAAATCCCGATGCAATTTCTGTGTTTCATAAACACTCTGAAATTCCACAGATTACAGGAAGTCTGCAGATGTGCTTTGGAAACTACTACTTTACTCTCAGATAACGATCGAAACGTAGTCAGTTTGAGACATTACTCCCATGGAGAAGAGTCCGCATGGTATCTGTTGTATTCTATCCCGATGGATCGTCTACACATTACAGAATGCTTTCAGATGTGCTTCGGAAACTACTACTGGTCCAACAGGAATCGATCGAAGCGTAGACAGTTAGAGACGCTACTCCCATTGAGCAAAGAGTGCATGGTGTCAGTTGCATTCAATCCCTATGAAATTTTTGTGCTTCATCAACACTCTGAACGTCCACAGATTACAGGAAGTCTTCCAATGAGCTTCGGAAACTACTACTGGTCTCCCAGGGAACGATGAAAGCGTAGACAGTTTGAGACATTACTCCCTATGACAAATGTCCGCATTATGCGTGTTGTATACAATCTCGATGCAATTTCTGTGATTCATCAACACTCTGAACGTTCACAGATTACAGAAAACCTCCAAAGGCGCTTCTTAAACTACTACTGGTCTCCCAGTGTACGATTAAAACGTAGAAAGTTTAGACATTACTCCCTTGGAGAGAAGTCCTCATGGTACAACTGTTCTCCCAGGAATGGATCAAAGCGTAGACAGATTGAGACATTACTCCCATGGAGAAAAGTCCTAATGGTGCCTGTTGTTTTCAATCCCGATGCAATTTCTGCGTTTCATCAACACTCTGAAGGTCCAAAGATTTCAGAATGCCTCCAGATGTGCTTCGGAAACTACTACTGGTCTCCCAGGAAACGATCAAGGCGTAGACAGTTTGAGACATTACTCCCTATGACACGAGTCCGCATTGTGCCTGTTGTATTCAATCCCGATGGAATTTCTGTGTTTCATCAACACTCTGAAGGTACACTGATTACACAATCCTCCAGATGTGCTTTGAAAACTACTCCTGGTCTCCCAGGAATCGATCAGAGCGTAGACAGTTTGAGACAATACACCCATTGAGAGAAGGCTCCATGTTGCCTGTAGTATTCAATCCCGATGCAATTTCTGTGTTTCATCAACACTCCGAACGTCCACAGATTACAGGAAGATTTCAGATGTGCTTCGGAAGCTACTACTGGTCTCCTAGGGAACGATCAAAGAGTAGACAGTTTGAGACATTACTCCCATGGCGAAAAGTCCGTATTTGGCCTGTTGTATTCAACCCGATGCAATATCTGTGTTTCATCAACACACTGAGTGTCCACAGATTGCAGAATGCCTCCAGATGTGCTTCGGATACTACTACTGGTCTCCCAGGAATCAATCAAAGCGTAGACATTTTGAGACATTACCCCCAATGAGCAAAGTCTGCATCATGCATGTTGTATTCAATACCGATGCAATTTCTGTGTTTGATCAACACTCTGAACGTAAACGGATTACATAAAGCTTTCAGATGTGCTTCGGAAAGTACTACTGGTCTCCCAGGAATCGATCAAAGCGTAGACAGTTAGAGACATTACTCCCATTGAGCAAAGACCGCATGGTGTCTGTTGCATTCCATTCCGATGAAATTTCTGTGTTTCATCAACACTCTGAACGTCCACAGATTACAGAATGCCACCAGATGTGCTTCGGAAACTACTACTGGTCTCCCAGGGAACGATCAAAATCGTAGACAGTTTGAGACATTACTCCCTATAACAAAATTTCTGTGCTTCATCAACACTCTGAACGTCCACAGATTACAGAATGCCACCAGATGTGCTTCGGAAACTACTACTGGTCTCCCAGGGAACGATCAAAATCGTAGACAGTTTGAGACATTACTCCCTATAACAAAAGTCCGCATGGTGCATGTTGTATTCAATCCCGATGCAATTTCTGTGTTTCATCAACACTCTGAACGTCCACAGCGTACAGGAAGCCTTCATATGTGCTTCTAAAACTACTACTGGTCTCCCAGGGAGCGATCAAAGCGTAGACAGTTTGAGACATTACTCCCTATGACAAAAGTCCGCATTATGCCTGTTGTATACAATCCCGATGCAATTTCTGTGATTCATCAACACTCTGAACGTACACAGATTACAGAAAACCTCCAGATGTGCTTCCTAAACTACTACTGGTCTCCCAGTGTACTATCAAAAACGTAGAAAGTTTAGACATTACTCCCTTGGAGAGAAGTCCACATGGTATCTGTTGTATTCAATCCCGCTGGAATTTCTGTGTCTCATCAGCACTCTGAATGTCCACAGATTACAGAATCCTCTAGATGTGCTTCGAAAACTACTACTGGTCTCCAAGGGAACGATCAAAGCGTAGACAGTTTGAGACATTGCTCCCTATAACAATAGTCCACATGGTGCATGTTGTATTCAATCCCGATGCAATTTCTGTGTTTCATCAACACTCTGATCGTCCACAGATTACAGGAAGCCTTCAGATGTGCTTCGGAAACTACTACTGGTCTACCAGGGAAAGATCAAATCGTAGACAGTTTGAGACATTACTCCCTGTGACAAAAGTCCGCATGGTGCCTGTTGTATTCAATCACGGTGTAATTTCTGTTTTTCATCAATACTTTGAACGTCCACAGATTACATGAAGCCTACAGATGTGCTTTGTAAGTTGCCACTGGTCTCTCAGGGAAAAATCAAAGCGTAGACAGAATGAGATTTTCACTCGGCAGCCGAGTGTGCGCTGATATGAAACTTCCTGGCAGATTAAAACTGTGTTCTCGACCGAGACTCGAACTCGGGACCTTTGCCTTTCGTAAGCAAGTGCTCTACCATCACAGTTACCGAAGCACAACTCACGGCCGGTACTCACAGCTTTTCTTTTGCCAGTATCTCTTCTCCTACATTCCAAACTTTACAGAAATTATAATTATTGAAACATCCCCCAGGCTGTGGCTAAGCCATGTCTCCGCTATATCTTTTCTTTCAGGAATATTAGATCTGCAAGTTTCGCATTAAAGCTTCTGTAAAGTTTGGAAGGTAGGAGACGAGATACTGGCAGAAGTAAAGATGTGGGTACCACTCGTGAATCGTGCTTCGGTAGCTCAGTTGCTAGAGCACTTGCCCACGATAGGCAAAGGTCCCGATTTCGAATCTCGGTCGGGCACACAGTTTTAATCTGCCAGGAAGTTTCAAAGCGTAGACAGTTTGAGACGTTATTCCCGTGGAGAAAAGACCGCATGGTGCCTGTTGTATTCAATCCCGATGCAATTTCTGTGTTTCATGAACACTCTGAACGACCACAGATTGCAGAATGCCTCCATATGTGCTACGGAAACTATCACTGGTCTCCCAGGAATCGATCAAAGCGTAGACACGTTGAGTCATTACTCCCATGCAGAAATTTCCGCATGGGGTCTGTTGTATTCAATCCCGATGCAATTTCTGTGTTTCATCAACACTCTCAAGATCCACAGATTACGGAATGCCTCCTGATGTGCGTCGGAAACTACTACTGGTCTCCCAGGAATCGATCAGAATGTGGACAGATTGTGACAATACACCCACTGAGAAAAGTCCGCATGGTGCCTGTTGTATCGCATCCCGATGCAATTTCTGTGTTTCATCAACACTCTGAACGTCCACAGATTACAGGAAGCATCCAGGAGTGCATCAGAAACTACTACTGGTCTCCAAGGGAAAGATCAAAGAGTAGACAGTTTGCGACATTACACCCATGGAGAAAAGACCTCATGGTGCAAGTTGTATTCAATCCCGATTGAATTTTTGTGTTTCATCAACACTCTGAACGTCCACAGACTACAGAATGCCTCCAGATGTGCTTCGGAAACCACTACTGGTCTCCCAGGAACGATGAAATAATAAAAGTATTGAGACATTACTCCCATGGAGAACATTTCGCATGGTGCCTGTTGTATTCAATGCTGATGCAATTTCTGTGTTTCATCAACACTCTGAACGTCCACAGTTTCCAGGAAGCCTCGAGATGTGCTTCGGGAACTGGTACTGGTCTCCCAAGAACGATCAAAGCGTGGACGGTTTGAGACATTACTCCTATGGAGGAAAGTAGGCTTGGTGCCTGTTGTATTCAAAGCCGATGAAATTTCTGTGTTTCATCAACAGTCTGAACGTCCAGAGATTACAGGAAGCCTCTGGATGTGCTTCAGAAACTACTACTGGTCTCCCCGGGAACGATCAAAGCGTAGATAGTTTGAGACATTACTCATTATGACAAAAGTTCGCATGGTGCCTTTTCTATTCAATCCCGATTCTATTTCTGTGTTTCATCATCACTCTGAACGTCCAGAGATTACAGGAAGCCTCTGGATGTGCTTCGGAAACTACTATTGGTCTCCCAGGGAACGATCAAAGAGTAGATAGTTTGAGACATTACTCCCTATGACAAAAGTTCGCATGGTGCCTTTTGTATTCAATCCCGCTAATATTTCTGTGCTTCATCAACACTCTGAAAGTCCACAGATTATAGAATGCCTCCAGATGTGCTTCGGAAACTACTACTGGTCTCCCAGGAATCGATAAAATCGTAGACAGTTTGGGACATTACTCCCAAGGAAGAAAGAACGCATGGTGCCTGTTTATTCAATGTCGATGCAATTTCTGTGTTTCATCAACACTCAGAGCATCCACAGATTACAGGAAGCCTCCAGACGTGCTTTCTGAAACTAAACTGGTCTACCAGGAAACGATCAAAGCGTAGACAGTTCGAGACATTACTCCCTATGACAAAAGTCCGCATG
This sequence comes from Schistocerca gregaria, assembly GCF_023897955.1. Taxonomy (NCBI): domain Eukaryota; kingdom Metazoa; phylum Arthropoda; class Insecta; order Orthoptera; family Acrididae; genus Schistocerca; species Schistocerca gregaria. The sequence continues at coordinate 1,256,894 of NW_026061799.1, read as the reverse complement.
GTGCCTGTTGTATTCAATCCTGGTGCAATTTCTGTGTTTCATCAATACTCTGAACGTCCACAGATTACACGAAGCCTCCAGATCTTCTACGGGAACTACTACTGGTCTCTCAGGGAACGATCAAAGCGTAGACAGTTTGAGACATTACTCCCATGGAGAAATGTCCGCACAGTGACTGTTGTATTCAATCCCGATGTAATATCTGTGTTTCATGAACACTTTGAACGTCCACAGATTACATAATGATTTCAGATGTGCTTCGGAAACTACTACTGGTTTCCAAGGAATCGATCAAAGCGTAGACAATTAGAGACCTTACTCCCATTGAATAAAGACCGTATGGTGTTTGTTGCATTCAATCCCGATTCAATTCCTGTGCTTCATCAACACTCTGAACGTCCACGTATTACAGGAAGCCTTAAGATGTGCTTCGGAAACTACTACGGGTTTCCCAGGGAGTGATCAAAGCGTAGACAGTTTGAGACATTACTATCTTGGAGAGGAGTCCACATGGTGTTTCTTGTATTCAAACCCTATATAATTTCTTTGTTTCATCAACACTCTGAAGGTCCACAGATTACGCAATACCTCCAAATGTGCTTCGGAAACTACTACTGGTCTCCCAGGAATCGATCAGAGTGTAGACAGTTTGAGACAATACACCCATTGAGAAAAGTATACATGTGCCTGTTGTATCGCATCCCGATGCAATTTCTGTGTTTCATCAACACTCTGAACGTCCACAGATTACAGGAAGTCTTCAGATGTGCTCCGTAAACTACTATAGTTCTCGCTGGGAACGATCAAGTCGTAGACACATTAACACATTACTCCCGTGAGGAAAAGTCCGCATTTGGCCTGTCGTATTCAATCCCGATGCAATAATTGTGCATCATTAACACTCTGAGAGTCCACAGATAACAGGAAGCTTCCAGATGTGCTTCTAAAACTACAACTGTTCTCCCAGGAATGGATCAAAGCGTAGACAGATTGAGACATTACTCCCATGGAGAAAAGTCCTAATGGTGCCTGTTGTATTCAATCCCGATGCAATTTCTGCGTTTCATCAACACTCGGAAGGTCCACAGATTACAGGATGGCTCCAGATGTGCTTCGGGAACTACTGCTTTACTCTCAGATAACGATCAAAGAATAGACAGTTTGAGACATTACTCACATGGAGAAAAGTGCGCGTGGTGAATGTTGTATGCAATGGAGATGCAATTTCTGTGTTTCATCAACACTCTGAACGTCCACAGATTACAGGAAGCGTACTAATGTGCTTCGGGAACTACTACTGGTCTCCCACTGAACGATCAAAACGTAGACAGTTTGAGACGTCAATCCCATGAAGAAAAGTCCGTATGGTGCGCGTTGTATTCAGTCTCGATGCAATTACTGTGTTTCATCAACACTCTGAACGTCCACAGATTACATGCTTTCAGATGTGCTTCGGAAAGTACTACTGGTCTCCCAGGAATCGATCAAAGCGTAGACAAATAGAGACCTTACTCCCATTGAATAAAGACCGTATGGTGTTTGTTGCATTCAATCCCGATTCAATTTCTGTGCTTCATCAACACTCTGAACGTCCACGTATTACAGGAAGCCTTAAGATGTGCTTCGGAAACTACTACGGGTTTCCCAGGGAGTGATCAAAATCGTAGACAGTTTGAGACATTACTCCCTATAACAAAAGTCCGCATGGTGCATGTTGTATTCAATCCCGATGCAATTTCTGTGTTTCATCAACACTCTGAACGTCCACAGCGTACAGGAAGCCTTCATATGTGCTTCGAAAACTACCACTGGTCTCCCAGGGAGCGATCAAAGCGTAGACAGTTTGAGTCATTACTCCCTATGACAAAAGTCCGCATTATGCCTGTTGTATACAATCCCGATGCAATTTCTGTGATTCATCAACACTGTGAACGTACACAGATTACAGAAAACCTCCAGATGTGCTTCTTAAACTACTACTGGTCTCCCAGTGTACGATCAAAAACGTAGAAAGTTTAGACATTACTCCCTTGGAGAGAAGTCCACATGGTATCTGTTGTATTCAATCCCGATGGAATATCTGTGTCTCATCAGCACTCTGAATGTCCACAGATTACAGAATCCTCTAGATGTGCTTCGAAAACTACTACTGATCTCCCAGGGAACGATCAAAGCGTAGACAGTTTGAGACATTGCTCCCTATAACAATAGTCCACATGGTGCATGTTGTATTCAATCCCGATGCAATTTCTGTGTTTCATCAACACTCTGATCGTCCACAGATTACAGGAAGCCTTCAGATGTGCTTCGGAAACTACTACTGGTCTACCAGGGAAAGATCAAAGCGTAGACAGTTTGAGACATTACTCCCTGTGACAAAAGTCCGCATGGTGCCTGTTGTATTCAATCACGGTGTAATTTCTGTTTTTCATCAATACTTTGAACGTCCACAGTTTACATGAAGCCTACAGATGTGCTTTGTAAGTTGCTACTGGTCTCTCAGGGAACAATCAAAGCGTAGACAGAATGAGATTTTCACTCGGCAGCCGAGTGTGCGCTGATATGAAACTTCCTGGCAGATTAAAACTGTGTTCTCGACCGAGACTCGAACTCGGGACCTTTGCCTTTCGTGAGCAAGTGCTCTAACATCACAGTTACCGAAGCACGATTCACGGCCGGTACTCACAGCTTTCCTTTTGCCAGTATCTCTTCTCCTACATTCCAAACTTTACAGAAATTATAATTATTGAAACATCCCCCAGGCTGTGGCTAAGCCCTGTCTCCGCTATATCTTTTCTTTCAGGAATATTAGATCTGCAAGTTTCGCATTAAAGCTTCTGTAAAGTTTGGAAGGTAGGAGACGAGATACTGGCAGAAGTAAAGACGTGGGTACCAGGCGTGAATCGTGCTTCGGTAGCTCAGTTGCTAGAGCACTTGCCCACGATAGGCAAAGGTCCCGATTTCGAATCTCGGTCGGGCACACAGTTTTAATCTGCCAGGAAGTTTCAAAGCGTAGACAGTTTGAGACGTTATTCCCGTGGAGAAAAGACCGCATGGTGCCTGTTGTATTCAATCCCGTTGCAATTTCTGTGTTTCACCAACACTCTGAAGGTCCACAGATTACGGAATGCCTCCTGATGTGCGTCGGAAACTACTACTGGTCTCCCAGGATCGATCAAAGCGTAGAATCTTTGAGACATTACTCCCATTGAGTAAAGTTCGCATGGTGCCTTTTGTATTCAATCCCGATTCAATTTCTGTGTTTCATCAACACTCGGAAGGTCCTCTGATTATAGAATGCCTCCAGATGTGATTCGGCAACTGCTACAGTTCTCCCAGGAATCGATAAAAGCGAAGACAGTTTGAGACATTACTCACATGGAGAAAAGTCTGCATGGTGCCTGTTGTATTCAATCCCGTTGCAATTTCTGTGTTTCACCAACACTCTGAAGGTCCACAGATTATAGAATGCCTCCAGATGTGCTTGGGAAACTACTACTGGTCTCCCAGGAATCGATCAAATCGTAGACAGTTTGGGACATTACTCCCATGGAAAAAAGGATACATGGTGCCTATTGTATTCAATCCCGATGCAATTTCTGTGTTTCATTAACACTCTGAATGTCCTCAGATTACAGGAAGCATCGTGATGTGCTTCGGAAACTTCAACTGGTCTTCCAGGGAACGATCAAAGCGTAGACAGTTTGAGACATTACTCCCATGGAGAAAAGTCCTCATGGTGCTTGTTGTATTCAATCCCGATTGCAATTTCTATCTTTCATCAACACACTGAAGGTCCACAGATTACAGAATGACTCCAGATGTGCTTCGAAAACTACTACTGGTTTCCCAGAAATCGAACAAAGCGTAGACTGTTTCAGACATTACTCACATGGAGGAAAGATCGCATTGTGCTTGTTGTATTCAGTCCTGATACAGTTTCTGTGTTTCATCAACACTCTGAACGTCCACAGATTACAGGAAGCCTCCTGATGTCCTTCGAAAACTACTACTGGTTTCCCAGGAATCGATCCAAGTGTAGACTGTTTGAGACATTACTCACATGGAGAAAAGTCCGCATGGTGCCTGTTGTATTCAATCCCGATGCAATTTCTGTGTTTCAACAACACTCTGAACTTCCACAGATTACAGAAAGCCTCCAGATGTCCTTCGGAAACTACTACTCGTCTCCCAGGGAACGATCAAAGCGTAGACGGTTTGAGACATTACTCCTATGCAGAAAAGTCCGCATGGTGCCGGTTGCATTCAATGCCGATGCAGTTTCTTTGTTTCATCAACACTCTGAACGTCCACAGATTACAGGAAGCCTCCAGATGTGCTTCCAAAACTATTACTGGTTTCACCGGAATCGATCAAAGCGTAGACTGTTTGAGACATTACTCACATGGAGAAAAGTCCGCATGGTGCCTGTTGTAATCAATCCCGATGCAATTTCTGTGTTTCATTAACACTCTGAATGTCCAAAGGTTACAGGAAGCTTACAGATGTGCTTCGGAAAGTACTACTGCTCTCCCAGGAATCGATCAATTGCGTAGACAGTTTGAGACATTACTCCCATGGAGAAAAGTCCACATGGCGCTGTTGTACTCAATATCCATGCAATTTCTGTGTTTCATCAACACTCAGCAGGTCCACATATTACAGAATGCCTCCAGATGTGCTACGGAAACTACTACTGGTCTCCCAGGAATCGATCAAAGCGTAGACAGTTTGAGACATTACTCCCATTGAGCAAAGTCCGCATGGTGCCTGTTGTATTCAATCTCGATATAATTTCTGCGTTTCATCAACACTCTGAACGTCCACAGATTACAGGAAGCTTGCAGATGTTCTTCAGAAACTACTGCTGGTCTCCAAGGAATCGATCAAAGCGTAGACACATTGAGACATTACTCCCATGGAGAAAAGTCCGCATGGTGCCTCTTGTATTCAGTACTGATGCAATTTCTGTGTTTTATCAACACTCTTAACGTCCACAGAATACAGTAAGCCTCCAGGTGTGCTTCAGAAACTACTACTGGTCTCCTAGGGAACGATCATTGCGTAGACACTTTGAGACATTACTCGCATTGATCAATGTCCGCATGGTGCCTGTTGTATTCAATCTCGATATAATTTCTGCGTTTCATCAACACTCTGAAAGTCCACAGGTTACAGAATGATTCCAGATGTGCTTCGGAAACTTCAACTGGCCTCTCAGGGAACGATCAAAGCGTAGACAGATTGAGACATTACTCCCATGAAGAAAAGTCCGCATGGTGCTTGTTGTATTCAATCCCGATTGCAATTTCTGTCTTTCATCAACACTCTGAATGTCCACAGATTACAAAATGCCTCCAGATGTGCTTCGAAAACTACTACTGGTCTCCCAGGGAACGATCAAAGCGTAGACAGTTTGAGACATAACTCCCATGGAGAAAAGTCCGCATGGTGACAGTTGCATTCAATCCCGATGCAATTCATATGTTTCATAAACTCTCTGAACGTGGACATATTGTAGGAAGCCTCCAGATGTGCTTCGGAAACTACTACATTTCTGTTAGGGAACAATCAAAGCGTAGAGAGTGTGAGACATTACTCCCATGAAGAAATGTTCGCATGGTGATGTTGTATTCAATCCCGATGCAATTTCTGCGTTTCATCAACACTCTGAAAGTCCACAGATTACAGGATGCCTCCAGATGTGCTTCGGAAACTACTACTGGTCTCCCAGAAATCGATCAAAGCGTAGACAGTTTGAGACATTACTCCCAATGAGCAAGGTCTGCATGTCGCCTGTTGTATTCAATGCCGATGCAATGTCTGTGTTTGATCAACACTCTGAACGTCCACAGATTACAGAAAGATTCCAGATGTGCTTCGGAAACTACAACTGGTCTCCCAGGGAACGGTCAAAGCGTAGACTGTTTCACACATTACTCCAATTGACCAAAGTCCGCATGTTGTATGCTGTATTCAATCTCGATGCAATTTCTGTGTTGCATCAACACTCTGATCGTCCACAGATTAAAGGAAGCTTCCAGACGTGATTCGGAATCTACTACTGGGGTCTCAGGGAACGATTAAAGCGTAGACAGTTTGAGACATTACTCCCATTGAACAAAGTCCGCATGGTGCCTGCTGTATTCAATCCCGATGCAATTTCTTTGTTTAATTAACACTGTGATTGTCCAAAGATTACAGGAATTTTCCAGATGTGCTTCGGAAACTATGACTTCTGTTCCAGGAATCGATCGAAACGTAGACAGTTTGAGACATTACTCCCATGTAGAAAAGTCCGCATGGTGCCTGTTGTATTCAATCCCGACGCATTTTCTGTGTTTCATCAACACTCTGAACGTCCACAGATTACGGAAAGACTCCAGATGTGCTTCTTAAACTACTACTGGTCTCCCAGTGAACGATTAAAGCGTATACAATTTGAGACATTACACCCATGGAGAAAAGTCTTCATGGTGCCTTTTGTATTCAATCGCGATGGAATTTCAATGTCTCATCAACACACTGAACGTCCACAGATTACAGAATGCCACCAGATGTGCTTCGGAAACTACTACTGGTCTGCCAGGTATCGATCAAAGCGTAGACGGTTTGAGACATTACTCCTATGGAGGAAAGTCCGCATGGTGCCTGTTGTATTCAATGCCGATGCAGTTTCTGTGTTATATCAACACACGGAACGTCCACAGATTAAAGGAAGCTTCCAAATGTGCTTCGGAAACTACTACTGGTCTCAAAGGAATCGATCAAAGCGTAGACAGTTTGACACATTACTCCCATGGAGAAAAGTCCGAACTGTGCATGTTGTATTCTATCCCAATACAATTACTGTTTTTCATCAACACTCTGAACGTCCACCGATTACAGAATTCTTCCAGATGTGCTTCGGAAACTACTACTGGTCTCCCAGGAATCGATAATAGCGTAGACAGATTGGGACATTACTCCCTATGACAAAAGACCTCATCGTGACTGTTCTGTTCAATCCCGATGCAATTTCAGTGTTTTATCAACACTCTGAAAGTTCACAGATTACAGGAAGCTTGCAGACGTGCTTCGGAAACTACTACTGGCCTCCGAGGAATCGATCAAAGTGTAGACTGAATGAGACATTACACCCATGGAGAAAATTCCGCATGGTGCCTGTTGTATTCAGTCCCGATGCAATTTCTGTGTTTCATCAACACTATGAACGTCCACAGATTACGGAAAGACTATAGACGTGCTTCTTAAACTACTACTGGTCTCCCAGGGAACGATTAAAGCGTAGACGGTTGGAGACGTTACACCCATGGAGAAAAGTCCTCATGGTGTCTGTTGCATTCAATCCCGATGAAATTTCTGTGCTTCATCAACACTCTGAACGTCCACAGATTACAGAATGCCACCAGATGTGCATCGGAAACTACTACTGGTCTCCCAGGGAACGATCAAAATCGTAGACAGTTTGAGACATTACCCCCTATAACAAAAGTCCGCATGGTGCATGTTGTATTCATCCCGATGCAATTTCTGTGTTTCATCAACACTCTGAACGTCCACAGCGTACAGGAAGCCTTCATATGTGCTTCGAAAACTACTACTGGTCTCCCAGGGAGCGATCAAAGCGTAGACAGTTTGAGTCATTACTCCCTATGACAAAAGTCCGCATTATGCCTGTTGTATACAATCCCGATGCAATTTCTGTGATTCATCAACACTCTGAACGTACACAGATTACAGAAAACCTCCAGATGTGCTTCTTAAACTACTACTGGTCTCCCAGTGTACGATCAAAAACGTAGAAAGTTTAGACATTACTCCCTTGGAGAGAAGTCCACATGGTATCTGTTGTATTCAATCCCGATGGAATTTCTGTGTCTCATCAGCACTCTGAATGTCCACAGATTACAGAATCCTCTAGATGTGCTTCGAAAACTACTACTGATCTCCCAGGGAACGATCAAAGCGTAGACAGTTTGAGACATTGCTCCCTATAACAATAGTCCACATGGTGCATGTTGTATTCAATCCCGATGCAATTTCTGTGTTTCATCAACACTCTGATCGTCCACAGATTACAGGAAGCCTTCAGATGTGCTTCGGAAACTACTACTGGTCTACCAGGGAAAGATCAAAGCGTAGACAGTTTGAGACATTACTCCCTGTGACAAAAGTCCGCATGGTGCCTGTTGTATTCAATCACGGTGTAATTTCTGTTTTTCATCAATACTTTGAACGTCCACAGTTTACATGAAGCCTACAGATGTGCTTTGTAAGTTGCTACTGGTCTCTCAGGGAACAATCAAAGCGTAGACAGAATGAGATTTTCACTCGGCAGCCGAGTGTGCGCTGATATGAAACTTCCTGGCAGATTAAAACTGTGTTCTCGACCGAGACTCGAACTCGGGACCTTTGCCTTTCGTGAGCAAGTGCTCTAACATCACAGTTACCGAAGCACGATTCACGGCCGGTACTCACAGCTTTCCTTTTGCCAGTATCTCTTCTCCTACATTCCAAACTTTACAGAAATTATAATTATTGAAACAACCCCCAGGCTGTGGCTAAGCCCTGTCTCCGCTATATCTTTTCTTTCAGGAATATTAGATCTGCAAGTTTCGCATTAAAGCTTCTGTAAAGTTTGGAAGGTAGGAGACGAGATACTGGCAGAAGTAAAGATGTGGGTACCAGGCGTGAATCGTGCTTCGGTAGCTCAGTTGCTAGAGCACTTGCCCGCGAAAGGCAAAGGTCCCGATTTCGAATCTCGGTCGGGCACACAGTTTTAATCTGCCAGGAAGTTTCAAAGCGTAGTCAGTTTGAGACGTTATTCCCGTGGAGAAAAGTCCGCATGGAGCCTGTTGTATTCAATCCCGATGCAATTTCTGTGTTTCATGAACACTCTGAACGACCACAGATTGCAGAATGCCTCCATATGTGCTACGGAAACTATCACTGGTCTCCCAGGAATCGATCAAAGCGTAGACACGTTGAGTCATTACTCCCATGCAGAAATTTCCGCATGGGGTATGTTGTATTCAATCCCAATGCAATTTCTGTGTTTCATCAACACTCTCAAGGTCCACAGATTACGGAATGCCTCCTGATGTGCGTCGGAAACTACTACTGGTCTCCCAGGATCGATCAAAGCGTAGACTCTTTGAGACATTACTCCCATTGAGTAAAGTTCGCATGGTGCCTTTTGTATTCAATCCCGATTCAATTTCTGTGTTTCATCAACACTCGGAAGGTCCTCTGATTATAGAATGCCTCCAGATGTGATTCGGCAACTGCTACAGTTCTCCCAGGAATCGATAAAAGCGAAGACAGTTTGAGACATTACTCACATGGAGAAAAGTCTGCATGGTGCCTGTTGTATTCAATCCCGTTGCAATTTCTGTGTTTCACCAACACTCTGAAGGTCCACAGATTATAGAATGCCTCCAGATGTGCTTGGGAAACTACTACTGGTCTCCCAGGAATCGATCAAATCGTAGACAGTTTGGGACATTACTCCCATGGAAAAAAGGATACATGGTGCCTATTGTATTCAATCCCGATGCAATTTCTGTGTTTCATTAACACTCTGAATGTCCACAGATTACAGGAAGCATCGTATGTGCTTCGGAAACTTCAACTGGTCTTCCAAGGAACGATCAAAGCGTAGACAGTTTGAGACATTACTCCCATGGAGAAAAGTCCTCATGGTGCTTGTTGTATTCAATCCCGATTGCAATTTCTATCTTTCATCAACACACTGAAGGTCCACAGATTACAGAATGACTCCAGATGTGCTTCGAAAACTACTACTGGTTTCCCAGAAATCGAACAAAGCGTAGACTGTTTCAGACATTACTCACATGGAGGAAAGATCGCATTGTGCTTGTTGTATTCAGTCCTGATACAGTTTCTGTGTTTCATCAACACTCTGAACGTCCACAGATTACAGGAAGCCTCCTGATGTCCTTCGAAAACTACTACTGGTTTCCCAGGAATCGATCCAAGTGTAGACTGTTTGAGACATTACTCACATGGAGAAAAGTCCGCATGGTGCCTGTTGTATTCAATCCCGATGCAATTTCTGTGTTTCAACAACACTCTGAACTTCCACAGATTACAGGAAGCCTCCAGATGTGCTTCGAAAACTACTACTGGTTTCACCGGAATCGATCAAAGCGTAGACTGTTTGAGACATTACTCACATGGAGAAAAGTCCGCATGGTGCCTGTTGTAATCAATCCCGATGCAATTTCTGTGTTTCATTAACACTCTTAATGTCCAAAGGCTACACGAAGCTTACAGATGTGCTTCGGAAAGTACTACTGCTCTCCCAGGAATCGATCAATGCGTAGACAGTTTGAGACATTACTCCCATGGAGAAAAGTCCACATGGCGCTGTTGTACTCAATATCCATGCAATTTCTGTGTTTCATCAACACTCAGCAGGTCCACATATTACAGAATGCCTCCACATGTGCTACGGAAACTACTACTGGTCTCCCAGGAATCGATCAAAGCGTAGACAGTTTGAGACATTACTCCCATTGAGCAAAGTCCGCATGGTGCCTGTTGTATTCAATCTCGATATAATTTCTGCGTTTCATCAACACTCTGAACGTCCACAGATTACAGGAAGCTTGCAGATGTGCTTCAGAAACTACTGCTGGTCTCCAAGGAATCGATCAAAGCGTAGACACATTGAGACATTACTCCCATGGAGGAAAGTCCGCATGGTGCCTCTTGTATTCAGTACTGATGCAATTTCTGTGTTTTATCAACACTCTTAACGTCCACAGAATACAGTAAGCCTCCAGATGTGCTTCAGAAACTACTACTGGTCTCCTAGGGAACGATCATTGCGTAGACACTTTGAGACATTACTCGCATTGATCAATGTCCGCATGGTGAATGTTGTATTCAATCTCGATATAATTTCTGCGTTTCATCAACACTCTGAAAGTCCACAGGTTACAGAATGATTCCAGATGTGCTTCGGAAACTTCAACTGGCCTCTCAGGGAACGATCAAAGCGTAGACAGATTGAGACATTACTCCCATGAAGAAAAGTCCGCATGGTGCTTGTTGTATTCAATCCCGATTGCAATTTCTGTCTTTCATCAACACTCTGAATGTCCACAGATTACAAAATGCCTCCAGATGTGCTTCGAAAACTACTACTGGTCTCCCAGGGAACGATCAAAGCGTAGACAGTTTGAGACATTACTCCCATTGAGCAAAGTCCGCATGGTGCCTGTTGTATTCAATCTCGATATAATTTCTGCGTTTCATCAACACTCTGAAAGTCCACAGATTACAGGATGCCTCCAGATGTGCTTCGTAAACTACTACTGGTCTCCCAGAAATCGATCAAAGCGTAGACAGTTTGAGACATTACTCCCAATGAGCAAGGTCTGCATGTCGCCTGTTGTATTCAATGCCGATGCAATGTCTGTGTTTGATCAACACTCTGAACGTCCACAGATTACAGAAAGTTTCCAGATGTGCTTCGGAAACTACAACTGGTCTCCCAGGGAACGATCAAAGCGTAGACTGTTTCACACATTACTCCAATTGACCAAAGTCCGCATGTTGTATGCTGTATTCAATCTCGATGCAACTTCTGTGTTGCATCAACACTCTGATCGTCCACAGATTAAAGGAAGCTTCCAGACGTGATTCGGAATCTACTACTGGGGTCTCAGGGAACGATTAAAGCGTAGACAGTTTGAGACATTACTCCCATTGAACAAAGTCCGCATGGTGCCTGCTGTATTCAATCCCGATGCAATTTCTTTGTTTAATTAACACTCTGATTGTCCAAAGATTTTCCAGATGTGCTTCGGAAACTATGACTTCTGTTCCAGGAATCGATTGAAACGTAGACAGTTTGAGACATTACTCCCATGTAGAAAAGGCCGCATGGTGCCTGTTGTATTCAATCCCGACGCATCTTCTATGTTTCATCAACACTCTGAACGTCCACAGATTACGGAAAGACTCCAGATGTGCTTCTTAAACTACTACTGGTCTCCCAGTGAACGATTAAAGCGTATACAGTTTGAGACATTACACCCATGGAGAAAAGTCTTCATGGTGCCTTTTGTATTCAATCGCGATGGAATTTCAATGTCTCATCAACACACTGAACGTCCACAGATTACAGAATGCCACCAGATGTGCTTCGGAAACTACTACTGGTCTGCCAGGTATCGATCAAAGCGTAGACGGTTTGAGACATTACTCCTATGGAGGAAAGTCCGCATGGTGCCTGTTGTATTCAATGCCGATGCAGTTTCTGTGTTATATCAACACACGGAACGTCCACAGATTAAAGGAAGCTTCCAAATGTGCTTCGGAAACTACTACTGGTCTCAAAGGAATCGATCAAAGCGTAGACAGTTTGACACATTACTCCCATGGAGAAAAGTCCGAACTGTGCATGTTGTATTCTATCCCAATACAATTACTGTTTTTCATCAACACTCTGAACGTCCACCGATTACAGAATTCTTCCAGATGTGCTTCGGAAACTACTACTGGTCTCCCAGGAATCGATAATAGCGTAGACAGATTGGGACATTACTCCCTATGACAAAAGACCTCATCGTGACTGTTCTGTTCAATCCCGATGCAATTTCAGTGTTTTATCAACACTCTGAAAGTTCACAGATTACAGGAAGCTTGCAGACGTGCTTCGGAAACTACTACTGGCCTCCGAGGAATCGATCAAAGTGTAGACTGAATGAGACATTACACCCATGGAGAAAATTCCGCATGGTGCCTGTTGTATTCAGTCCCGATGCAATTTCTGTGTTTCATCAACACTATGAACGTCCACAGATTACGGAAAGACTATAGACGTGCTTCTTAAACTACTACTGGTCTCCCAGGGAACGATTAAAGCGTAGACGGTTGGAGACATTACACCCATGGAGAAAAGTCCTCATGGTGGCTGTTGAATTCAATCGCGATGGAATTTCTTTCTTTCATCAACACCCTGAACGTCAACAGATTACGGATGCCACCAGATGTTCTTCGGAAACTACTGCTGGTCTCCCATTGAACGATCAAATCGTAGACGGTTTGAGACATTAACCACATGGAGAAAAGTCCGCATGGTGCCTGTTGTATTCAATCGCGATGCAATATCTGTGTTTCATCAACACTCTGAACGTCCACAGATTACAGGAAGCCTCCAGATGTCCTTCGCAAACTACTACTGGTCTCCCATGGAACGATCAAAGCGTAGATGGTTTGAGTCGTTACTGCTATGCAGAAAAGTCCGCATGGTGCCTGTTGTATTCAATGCCGATGCAATTTCTGTGTTCATCAACACTCTGAACGGCGACAGATTTTATGAAGCCTCCAGATGTGCTTCGGAAACTACTACTGGTTTCCTAGGGAACAATCAAAGCGTAAACAGTGTGAGACATTACTCCCATGGAGAAAATTTCGGATGGTGCCTATTGTATTCAATGCCGATGCAATGTCTGTGTTTGATCAAAACTCTGAACGTCCACAGATTACGGAAAGACTCCAGATGTGCTTCTTAAAATACTACTGGCCCCCCAGGGAACGACTAAAGCGTAGACAGTTTGAGACATTATTCCCATTGAACAAAGTCCGCAGGGTGACTGTTGTATTCAATCCCGATATAATTTCCGTGTTTCATTAACACTCTGAACGTCCAAATGTAACAGGAAGCTTCCAGATGTGCTTCGGATACTACTACTGCTCTCCCAGGAATCGATTAAAGCGTAGACAGTTTGAGAGATTATTCCCATTGAACAAAGTCAGCATGGTGCCTGTTGTACTCAATACCGATGAAACTTCTGTGTTTCATCAACAGTCAGAAGGTCCATAGATTACAGAATGCCTCCAGATGTGCTTCGGAAACTACTATTGGTCTCCCAGGAATCGATTAGAACGTAAACTGTTTGAGACATTACTCCCATAAAAAAAAAGGGCGCATGGTGCCTGTTGTATTCAATCTCGATGCAATTTCTGTGTTTCATCAACACTCTGAACGCCCGCAGATTACAGGAAGCTTCCAAATGTGCTTCGGAAACTACTACTGGTCTCCCAGGAATTGATCAAAGCGTAGACATTATGAGACATTACTCCCATGGAGAGAAGTCCGAACTGTTCATATTGTATTCAATCCCGATGCAATTACTGTGTTTCATCAACACTCTGAACGTCCACCAATTACAGTGTGATTCCAGATGTGCTTCGGAAATTACTACTGGTCTCCCAGGAATCGATCATAGCGTAGGCAGATTGGGACATTGCTCCCTATGACAAAAGACCGCATCGCGCCTGTTCTAATCAATCCCGATTAAATTTCTGTGTTTCATCAACACTCTGAACGTCCACCGATTACAGAATGCTTCCAGATGTGCTTCGGAAACTACTACTGGTCTCCCAGGAATCGATCATAGCGTAGACAGATTGGTACATTACTCCCTATGACAAAAGACCGCATCGTGCCTGTTCTATTCAATCCCGATGCAATTTCTGTGTTTCATCAACACTCTGAACGTCCACAGATTACAGAATGCCACCAGGTGTGCTTCGGAAACTACTACTGGTCTCCCAGGGAACGATCAAAGCGTAGACGGTTTGAGACATTACTCACATGGAGAAAAGTCCGCATGGTGCCTGTTGTATTCAATCCCGATGCAATATCTGTGTTTCATCAACACTCTGAACGTCCACAGATTACATGAAGCCTCCAGATGTCCTTCGAAAACTACTACTGGTCTCCCAGGGAACGATCAAAGCGTAGATGCTTTGAGACATTACTCCTATGCAGAAAAGTCCGCATGGTGCCTGTTGTATTCAATGCCGATGCAATTTCTGTGTTTCATCAACACTCTGAACGTCGACAGAGTTTAGGAAGCCTCCAGATGTGCTTCGGAAACTACTACTGGTTTCCTAGGGAACAATCAAAGAATAAACAGTGTGAGACATTACTCCTATGGAGAAAAATTCGGATGGTGACTGTTGTATTCAATCCCGACGCAATAGCTGTGTTTCGTCAACACTCTGAACGTCCACAGATTACAGAATGCCTCCACATGTCCTTCGGAAACTACTACTGGTCTCCCAATAATCGATCAAAGCGTAGACAGTTAGAGACATTACTCCCAATGTGCAAAGTCTTCATGGTGCCTGTTGTATTTATTCCCGATAGAACTCTTGTGTTTCATCAACATTCTGAACGTCCACAGATTACAGAATGATTCCAGATTTGCTTCGGAAACTACTACTGGTCTCACAGGGAACGTTCAAAGCGTAGACGGTTTGGGACATTACTCCCATGGAGAAGAGTCCGCATGGTGCCTGTTGTATTAAATGTCGATGCAATTACTGTTTTTCATAATCACTCTGAACGTCCACAGTTTACATAATGATTTCAGATGTGCTTCGGAAACTACTACTGGTCTCCCAGGAATAGATCAAATCGTAGACAGTTTGAGACATTACTCCCATTAAGTAAAGTCCGCATAGTGCCTGTTGTATTCAATCTCGACGCAATTTCTGTGTTTCATCAACACTCTGAACGTCCACAGATTACAGGAAGCTTCCAAATGTGCTTCGGAAACTACTACTGGTCTCACAGGAATCGATCAAAACGTAGACAGATTGAGACATTACTCCCATGGAGAAAAGTCCGCATGGTGCCTGTTGTATATAATTCCGATGCAATTTCTGTGTTTCATCAACGCTCTGAACGTCCACAGATTACAGGCAGCCTCCAGATGTCCTTCGGAAACTACTACTGGTCTCCCAGGAATCGATCAAAGAGTAGACAGATTGAGACATTACTCCTATGGAGAAAAATCCGCATATTGTCTGTTGTATTCAGTACCGATGCAATTTCTATGCTTCATCAACACTCTGAAAGTCCACAGATTACAGGAAGCCTCCAGATGTGCTTCGGAAACTACTACTGGTGTCCCAGGGAACTATCAAAGCGTATACAGTTTCAGACATTACTCCTGTGGAGGAAAGACCGCATGGTGCCTCTTGTATTCAATCGCGATGGAAATTCATGGTTTCATCAACACTCTGAACGTCCACATTTTACAGAATGCCTCCAGATGTGCATCGGAAACTACTACTGGTCTCAAAGGGGACGATCAAAGCGTAGACGGTTTGAGACATTACTCCTATGGAGTTAAGTCCACATGGTGCCTGTTGTATTCAAGGCCGATGCAATTTCTGTGTTATATCATAATTCTAAACGTCCATAGATTGCAGGAAGCCTCCAGATGTGCTTCGGAAACTACTTCTGGTTTCCCAGGAGTCGATCAGAGCGTAGACAGTATGAGACATTACTCCCATTGAAAAAAAACCGAACTGTGAATGTTGTATTCAATCCCGATGCAATTACTGTGTTTCATCAACACTATGAACGTCCACCGATTACAGAATGCTTCCAGATGTGCTGCGGAAACTACTACTGGTCTCCCAGCAATCGATCATAGCGTAGCCAGATTGGGACATTACTCCCTATGACAAAAGACCGCATCGTGCCTGTTCTATTCAATCCCGATGCAATTTCTGTGTTTCATCAACACTCTGAACGTTCACAGATTAGAGGAAGCCTGCAGATGTGCTTCTGAAACTACTACTGGTCTCCCAGGAGTCAATCAAAGTGTAGACATATTGAGACATTACTCCTATGGAGAAAATTCCTCATGTTGCCTGTTGTATTCAGTCCCGTTGCAATTTCTGTGTTTCATCAACACTCTGAACGTCCACAGATTACAGAATGCCACCAGATGTGCTTCGGAAACTACTACCGGTCTCCCAGGGAACGATCAAAGCGTAGATGGTTTGAGACATTACTCCTATGCAGAAAAGTCCGCATGGTGCCTGTTGTATTCAATGACGATGCAATTTCTGTCTTTCATCGACACTCTGAACGTCTACAGATTACGGAAAGACTCCAGATGTGCTTCTTAAAATACTACTGGTCCCCCAGGGAACGATTAGGGCGTATACAGCTTGAAACATTACACTTATGGAGAAAAGTCCTCATGGTGCCTGTTGCTTTCAGTCGCGATGGAATTTCTTTGTTTCATCAACACGCTGAACGTCCACAGATTACAGAATTCCACCAGATGGGCTTCGGAAACTACCACTGGTCTCCCAGGAATCGATTAAAGCGTAGATAGTTTGAGACCTTACTCCCATGGTGAAAAGTCTGAACTGTTCATATTGTATTCAATCCCGATGCAATTACTGTGTTTTATCAACACTCTGAACGTCCACCGATTACAGAATGATTCCAGATGTGCTTCGGAAACTACTACTGGTCTCCCAGGGAACGTTCAAATCGTAGACGATTTGAGACATTACTCCCATGGAGAAGAGTCCGCATGGTGCCTGTCGTATTCAATGTCTATGCAATTACCGTGTTTCATAATCACTCTGAACGTCCACAGGTTACATAATGATTTCAGATGTGCTTTGGAAACTACGACTGGTCTCCCAGGAATAGATCAAATCGTAGACAGTTTGAGAAATTACTCCCATTACGTAAAGTCCGCATAATTCCTGTTGTATTCAATCTCGATGCAATTTCGGTGTTTCATCAACACTCTGAACGTCCACAAATTACAGGAAGCTTCCAAATGTACTTCGGAAACTACTACTGGTCTCACAGGAATCGATCAAAACGTAGACAGGTTTAGACATTACTCCCATATAGAAAAGTCCGCATGGTGCCTGTTGTATACAATCCCGATGCAATTTCTGTGTTTCATCAACGCTCTGAACGTCCACAGATTACATGAAGCCTCCAGATGTCCTTCGGAAACTACTACTGGTCTCCCAGAATCGATCAAAGCGTAGACAGATTGAGACATGATTCCTATGGAGTAAAAATCCGCATGGTGTCTGTTGTATTCAGTCCCGATGCAATTTCTGTGTTTCATCAACACTCAGAACGTACACATATTACTGGAAGCCTCCAGATGTTCTTCGGAAACTTCAACTGGTATCCTAGTAAATGATCAAAATGTAGACAGTTTGAGACATTACTCCCACGGGGAAATATCCGCATGGTGCCTGTTGTATTCAATCAAGATGCAATATCTGTGTTTCATCAACACTCTGAACGTCCACAGATTACAGGAAACCTCCAGATGTGCTTCGGAAACTACTACTGGTCTCCCACGGAACGATCAAAGCGTAGACAGTTCGAGACGTTACACCTATGGAGAAATTTCCGCATGGTCAGAGTTGTATTCAATCCCGATGCAATTTCTGTGTTTCATTAACACTCTGAACGTCCAAAGATTACAGGAAGTTTCCAAATGTGCTTCGGAAACTACTACTGCTCTCCCAGGAATCGATAAAAGCGTAGACAGTTTGAGACATTACTCCCATGAAGAAATATCCGCTTTTGGTCTGTTGTATTCAATCCCGATGCAATTTCTGTGTTTCATCAACACTCTGAACGTCCACAGATTACAGGAAGCATCCAGATGTGCTTCGGAAACTACTACTGGTCTCCTAGGGAACGATCAAAACGTTGACAGTTTGAGACATTACTCCTATGGAGAAACGTTTGCATGGTGACTGCAGTATTCAATACCGGTGAAATATCTGTGTTTCATCAACACTTTGAACGTCCACAGATTACAGAATTAATAAAGATGAGGTTCGGAAACTGCTACTGGTCTCCCAGGAATCCATCAAAGCGTAAACAGTTTAAGACATTACTCCCAATGAGGAAAGTCTGCTTGTTGCCTGTTGTATTCAATGCCGATGCAATTTCTATGTTTGATCAACACTCTGAACGTCCACAGATTACAGGAAGCCTCCAGATGTGCTTCGGAAACTACTTCTTGTCTCCCAGGGAACGATGAAAGCGTAGACAGTTTCAGATTATTACACCCATGGAGAAAAGTCCTCATGGTGCCTGTTGTATTCAATCCCGATGGAATGTCTGTGTTTCATCAACACTCTGAACGTCCACATGTTACGGAATGCCTTCAGATGTGCTTCGGAAACTACTATAGGTCTCCCGGAATAGATCAAAGCGTAGACAGT
Organism: Schistocerca gregaria; assembly: GCF_023897955.1. Classification (NCBI taxonomy): domain Eukaryota; kingdom Metazoa; phylum Arthropoda; class Insecta; order Orthoptera; family Acrididae; genus Schistocerca; species Schistocerca gregaria. Next base: position 1,237,829 of record NW_026061799.1, on the reverse strand, counting down.
TTGAGACATTACTCCCATGGAGAAAAGTCCGCATAGTAAATGTTGTATTCAATCCCGATGCAATTTCTGTGTTTCATCAACACTCTGCAATTCCACAGATTACAGGAAGTCTCCAGATGTGCTTCGGAAACTACTACAGGTCTCTTAGTAATCGATAAAAGCGTAGACAGTTTGAGACATTACTCCCATGGAGAAAAGTCCGCATAGTAAATGTTGTATTCAATCCCGATGCAATTTCTGTGTTTCATCAACACTCTGCAATTCCACAGATTACAGGAAGTCTCCAGATGTGCTTCGGAAACTACTACAGGTCTCTTAATAATCGATAAAAGCGTAGACAGTTTGAAACATTACTCCCATGGAGAAAAGTCCGCATAGTTTTTGTTGTATTCAATCCCGATGCAATTTCTGTGTTTAGTCAACACTATGAACGTCCACAGACAACACAATGCTTTCAGTTGTGATTCGGAAACTACTATTGGTCTCCCAGGAATCGATCAATGCGTAGACGGTTGAGACATTATTCCCATTGAGCAAAGTCCGCATGGTGCCTGTTGTATTCATCTCGATGCAATTTCTGTGTTTCATCAACACTCTGCAATTCCACAGATTACAGGAAGTCTCCAGATGTGCTTCGGAAACCTATACTGGTCTCGCATTAATCGGTCAAAGCGTAGACAGATTGAGGCATTACTGCCATGGAGAAAAGTCCGCATGGTGCATGTTGCATTCAATCCCGATACAATTTCTGTGTTTCATCAACACTCTGAAGGTATACAGATTACAGGTTGATTCCAGATGTGCTTCGGAAACTACTACTGGTCTAACAGGAATCGCTCAAATTGTAGAGGGCATGAGACATTACTCCCTATGACAAAAGTCTGCTTAATGCCTGTTGTATTCAATCCCGATGCAACTACTGTGTTTCATCAACATTCTGAAGGTCCACAGATTACAGGAAGCCTACAGATGTGCTTCGGAAACTACTACTGGTCACCCAGGAATCAATCAAGACGTAGACAGTTTGAGACATTACTCCTATTGAAAAAAGTCCGCACGGTGCTTGTTGCATTCAATCCTGATGGACTTTCTGTGTTCCATCAACACTCTGCAATTCCACAGATTACTGGAAGTCTCCAGTTGTGCTTCGGAAACTACAACTGGTCTCCCGGGAATCGATTAAATCGTAGACAATTTGAGAAATTACTCCCATGGAGAAAAGTCGGAATGGTGATTGTTGTACTCAATCCCGATGCAATTTCTGTGTTTCATCAACACTCTGAAGGTCCACAGATTAAAGAATGCCTTCAGATTTGCTTCGGAAACTACTATTGGTCTCCCAGGAATCGATAAAATCGTAGACAGTTTGAGACATTACTCCCATGGAGAAAATCCCGCTTTAGGCCTGTTGTATTCACTCCCGATGGAATTTCTGTGTTTCACCAACACTCTGAACGTCCACAGATTACAGAACGCTTTCAGATGTGCTTCGGAAACTACTACTGGTCTCCCAGGGAACGATTAAAGCGTAGGCTGTTTGAGACATTACTCCCATTGAGCAAAGTCCGCTTGGTGAATTTTGTATTCAATCTCGATGCTATTTCTATGTTTCATCAACACTCTGAACGTCCACTGATTACAAGAAGATTCCAGATATGCTTCGGAAACTACTACTGGTCTCCCAATAATCGATCAAAGCGTAGACAGTTTTAGGCATTACTGCCATGGAGAAAAGTCCGCATGGTGCCTGTTGCATTCAATCCCGATATAATTTCTGTGATCCATCAACACTCCGAAGGTCCACAGATTACAGAATGTCTCCAGATGTGCTTCTGAAACTACTACTTTTCCCCCAGGAATCGATCAAAGCGTAGACAGTTTGAGACATTACTAGTATTTAGAAATGCCGCATAGTTCTTGCACTCAAGCCCGGTGCAATTTCTGTGTTTCATCAACCCTCTGAAGGTCCACAGATTACAGGATGCCTTCAGATGTGCTTCGGAAATTACTACTGGTCTAACAGGAATCGCTCAAAGTGTAGAGAGTTTGACACATTACTCCCTGTGACAGAGGTCTGCTTGGTGCCTGTTGTATTCATTCCCGAGGCAACTACTGTGTTTCATCAACACTCTGAACGTCCATAGATTACAGGAAGCCTCGAGATGTGCTTCGGAAGCTACTACTGGTCTCCCAGGAATCGGTCAAAGCGTACACAGTTTGAGACATTACTCATATGGAGAAAAATCCGCATTGGCCTGTTGTATTCAATCCCGATGCAATTTCTGTCTTTCATCAACACTCTGCACGTCCACAGATTACGGAAAATCTCCAGATGTACTTCTCACACTACTACTGTTCTCCCAAGGAACGATCAAAGCGTCGACATTTGGAGTCATTACCCCCTTGGAGAAAAGTCCTCATGGTGCCTGTTGTACTAAATTACAATGGAATTTCTGTGATTCATCATTACTCTGAACGTCCACAGGTTACACAATGCCTCCAGATGTGCTTCGGAGACTACTACTGGTCTCCCATTGAATGATCAAAACGTAGACGGTTTGAGACATTACTCCCATAGAGAAATGTCCTCATGGTGCCTGTTGTATTCAATGCCGATTCAATTTGTGTGTTTCATCAACACTCTGAGCGTCCACAGATTACATAAAGCATTAAGATGTGTTTCGGAAACTACTACTGATCTCCCAGGGAACAATCAGAGCGTAGACAGTTTGAGTCATTACTCAAATGGAGAAAGGTCTGCATGGTGCCTGTTGTATACAATCCTGATGCAATTTCTGTGTTTCATCATCACTCTGCAATTCCACATATTACAAGAAGCTTCCAGATGTGCTTCGGAAACTACTACTGGTCTCCCAATAATCGATCAAAGCGTAGACAGATTGAATCATTACTGAAATGGAGGAATGTCCACATGATGAATGTTGCATTCAATCCCATTGCAATTTCAGTGATTCATCAACTCTCTGAAGGTCCACAGATTACAGGAAGCCACCATATGTGCTTCGGAAATTACTACTGGTCTAACAGGAATCGCTCAAAGTGTAGAGAGTTTGACACATTACTCCCTGTGACAGAGGTCTGCTTGGTGGTCTCCCAGGAATCAATCAAGTCATAGACAGTTTGAGACAGTAGTCCCATTGAGAGAAGTCCGCACGGTGCCTGTTGCATTAAATCTAGATGCAATTTCTGAGTTTCATCAACACTCTGAACGTCCACAGATTACAGGAAGCCTCCAGATGTGCTTCGGAAACTACTACTGGTCTCCAGGGAACGATCAAAGCGTAGAAATTTGAAACATTACTCCCATTGAGAAAAGTCCGCATGATGCCTGTTGTATTCAATGCGGGTGCAATTTCTTAGTTTCATCAACACTCTGAACGTCCACAGTTTACAGGAAGCCTCCAGATGTGCTTTGAGAACTACTACTGGTGTCCCAGGGAACGATCAAAGCGTAAACTCTTTGAGACATTACTCCCATGGAGAAGAGTCCACAAGGTGGTTGTTGTATTCAATCCCGATGCAATTTCTGTGTTTCATCAACACTCTGAGGGTCCACAGATTACAGAATGCCTTCAGATGTGCTTCAGAAACTACTACTGGTCTCCCAGGGAACGATCAAAACCTAGACGAATTGAGACATTACTCCCCTATAGAAAAGTAAGCATGGTGCCTGTTGTATTCATTGCCTATGCAATTTCTGTGTTTCATCAACACTCTGATCGTCCACAGATTACAGGAAGCCTCAAGATGTGCTTCGGAAACTACTACTGCTGTCCCAGGGAACGATCAAAGCGTAGACAGTTTGAGACATTACTCCAATGGAGAAAAGTCCGCATGGTGCCTGTTTTATTTAATCCCGATGCAAATTCTGTGTTTCATCAACACTCTGAAAGTCGACAGATTACAGGACGTCTCCAGACGTGCTTCGTAAACTACTACTGGTCTCCCAGGGAACAATCAAAGCGTAGACAGTTTGAGACATTTCCTCCATTGGGCAAAGTACACAGGGTGCCTGTTGTATTCAATCCCGAAGCATTTTCTGTGTTTCATCAACACTCTGACCGTCCACAGATTACAGGAAGTCTTCAGACGTGCTTCGGAAACTACTACTAATCTCCCAGGAGTTGGTCAAAGTGTAGAGAGTTTGAGACATTACTCCTTATGACAAAGTCGGCATGGTGCCTGTTGTATTCAGTACCGATGCAACTACTGTGTTTCATCAACACTCTGAACGTCAACAGATTACAGGAAGTCTCCAGACGTGCTTCGGAAACTATTACTGGTGTCCCATGGAACAATCAAAGCGTAGACAGTTTGAGACACTACTACCATTGAGCAAAGTACGCATGGTGCCTGTTGTTTTCAGTCCCGATGCATTTTCTGTGTTTCATCAACAGTCTGAACGTCCACAGGTTACAGAGTGCCTATAGATGTGCTTCTTAAACTACTACTGGTCCCCCAGGGAACAATTAAAGCGTAGACAGTTTGAGACATAACTTCCATGGAGAAAATTTCGCAAGGTGACTGTTGTATTCAATCGCGATGCAATTTCTGTCTTTCCTCAATACTCTGAACGTCCACAGATTACTGAATGCCTCCAGGTGTGCTTCGAAAACTATTACTGTTCTCCCAGGGTACGATCAAGGAGTAGACACTTTGAGAAATTACTCCCATAGACATAGGTCCTCATTTGGCATGTTGTATTCAATCCCGATGCAATTTATGTGTATCATCAACACTCAGAAGGTTGACAGATTACAGGAAGCCTCCAGATGTGCTTCGGAAACTACTACTGGGCTCCCAGGAATCGATCAAGGCGTACACAGTTTGAGACATTACTCCCATTGAGAAAAATCCGAACGGTGCCTGTTGTATTCAATACCGATGCAATTTCTGGGTTTCATCTTCATTCTGCAATTCCACAGATTACAGAAAGCCTCCAGATGTGCTTCGGAACTATTACTGGTCTCCCAGGGAACGATCAAATCGTACAAAGTTTGAAACATTATTCCCATGGAGAAAAGTCCGCATGGTGCCTGTTGTATTCAATCCCGATGCAATTTCTGTGTTTCATCAACACTCTGAAGGTCCACAGATTATATAATGCCTCCAGATGTGCTTCATATACTATTACTGGTCTCCCAGGGAACGATCAAAGAGTAGAAAGTTAGAAACATTACTCCCATGGAGAAAAGTACGCATGGTGCCTGTTGTATTAAATCCCAATGCAATTTCTGTGTTTCATCAAAACTCTGCAATTCCACAGATTACAGGAAGTCTCAATATGTGCTTCGGAAATTGCTACAGGTCTCCCAGGAATCGATAGAATCGTAAACAGATTAGGACATTACTCTCATGGAGAAATGTCTGTATGGTGGCTGTAGTATTCAATCCCTATGCAATTTCTATGTTTCATCAAAACTCTGAAGGTCCACAGATTATATAATGTCTCCAGATGTGCTTCGGAAACTACTACTGGTCTGCCAGGAATCGATCAAATCGTAGACAGTTTGAGACATTACTCCCATGGGGAAAAATCCGATTTGGCCTGTTGTATTTAATCCCGATGCTATTTCTGTGTTTCATCAACACTCTGAACGTCCACAGTTTACAGGAAGTCTCCAGACGTGCTTCGGAAACTACAACTGGTCTCCCAACCCTGGCGTCTCACAGCGAACGAAAAAACGTAGACAGTTTGAGACATTACTCCCACGGAGAAAAGTCCGCATGGCCCCTGTTGTATTCAATCCCGATACAATTAATGTGTCCATTAACACTCTGAACGTCGACAGATTACAGAAAGTCTCCAGACGTGCTTCGGAAACTACTACTGGTCTCCCAGGGAACAATCAAAGCGTAGACATTTTGAGACATTACTCGAATTTAGAAATGTCCGCATAGTGCTTGTATTCAATCTTGATGCAATTACTGTGTTTCATCAACACACTGAAGGTCAACAGATTACAGGATGCCTCCAGATGTGCTTCGGTAACTACTACTGGTCTCCCAGGGAACAATCAAAGCGTAGACAGTTTGAGACATTACTCGAATTTAGAAATGTCCGCATAGTGCTTGTATTCAATCTTGATGCAATTACTGTGTTTCATCAACACACTGAAGGTCAACAGATTACAGGATGCCTCCAGATGTGCTTCGGTAACTACTACTGGTCTCCCAGGAATCGGTCAAAGTGTAGAGAGTTTGAGAAATTACTCCCATGACAAAAGTCTGCATGGTGCTTGTTGTATTCAATCCCCATGCAACTTCTTTGTTTCAACACCACTCTGAACGTCCACAGATTACAGGACACTAGATGTGCTTCTTAAACTACTACTGGTCTCCCAGGGATCGATCAAAGCATAGACAGTTTGAGACATTACTCCCATTGAGCAAAGTCTGCAAGGTGCCTGTTGTATTCAATCTCGATGCAATTTCTTTGTTTCATCAACACTCTGAACGTCCACAGATTACAAGAGGCTTCCAGATGTGCTTCGGAAACCACTACTCGTCTTCCCGGAATAGATCAAAGCGTAGACATTTGAGACATTACTCCCATTGAGCAAAGTACGCATGTTGCCTGTTGTATTCTATCCCGATGCAATTTCTGTGTTTCATCAACACTCTGATCGTCCAAAGATTACAGGAAGCTTCCAGATGTACTTTGGAAACTACTACTCGTCTCCCAGTATTCGATCAAAGCGTAGACAGTTTAAGACATTACTCCCATTTAGAAATGTCCGCATAGTGCTTGTATTCAATCACGATGCAATTTCTGTGTTTTATCAACATTCTGAAGGTCCACAGATTACAGGAAGCCTCCATATGTGCTTCGGTAACTACTACTGGTCTTCCAGGAATCAATCAAGTCATAGACAGTTTGAGACAGTACTCCCATTGGGAAAAGTCCGCACGGTGCCTGTTGTATTCAATGCCGGTGCAATTTCTGTGTTTCATCAACACTCTGAACGTCCACAGATTACAGGAAGCCTCCAGATGTCCTTCGAGACCTACTACTGGTGTCCCAGGGAACGATCAAAACGTAAACACATTGAGACATTACTCCCATGGAGAAAAGTCCGCATTGTGGTTGTTGTATTCAATCCCGATGCAATTTCTCTTTTTCATCAACACTCTGACGGTCCACAGATTACAGAATGCCTTCATATGTGCTTCGGAAACTACTACTGGTCTCCCAGGGAACGATCAAAACGTAGACGAATTCAGACATTACTCCCCTATAGAAAAGTAAGCATGGTGCCTGTTGTATTCATTGCCTAAGCACTTTCTGTGTTTCATCAACACTCTGAACGTCCACAGATTACTGGAAGCCTAAAGATGTGCTTCGGAAACTAATACTGCTGTCCCAGGGAACGATCAAAGCGTAGACAGTTTGAGACATTTCTCCAATGGAGAAAAGTCCGCATGGTGCCTGTTTTATTTAATCCCGATGCAAATTCTGATTTTCATCAACACTCTGACAGTCGACAGATTACAGGAAGTCTTCAGACGTGCTTCGTAAACTACTACTGGTCTCCCAGGGAACAATCAAAGCGGAGACAGTTTGAGACATAACTCCCATGGAGAAAATTCCGCACGGTGCCTGTTGTATTCAATCCCGATGCCATTTCTGGGTTTCATCTTCACTCTGCAATTCCACAGATTACAGAAAGCCTCCAGATGTGCTTCGGAACTACTACTGGTCTCCCAGGGAACGATCAAAGCGTAGAAAGTTTGAAAAATTATTTCCATGGAGAAAAGTCCGCATTGTGCCTATTGTATTCAATCCCGATGCAATTTCTGTGTTTCATCAACACTCTGAACGTCCACATATTACAGGAAGCCTCCAGATGTGCTTCGAAAACTACTACTGGTCTCCCAGGGAACGATCAAAGCCATGACAGTTTGAAACATTACTCCCATGGAGGAATGTCCTCATGGTGCGTGTTATATTCAATCCCGATGCAACTTCTGTGTTTCACAACACTCTGAACATCCACAGATTACAGGAAGCCTCCAGATGTGCTTCGGAAACTACTACTGGTCTCCCAGGGAACGATCAAAGCCATGACAGTTTGAAACATTACTCCCATGGAGGAATGTCCTCATGGTGCGTGTTATATTCAATCCCGATGCAACTTCTGTGTTTCACAACACTCTGAACATCCACAGATTACAGGAAGCCTCCAGATGTGCTTCGGAAACTACTACTGGTCTCCCTGGGATCGATCAAAGCATTGACAGTTTGATACATTACTCCCATGGAGAAATGACCCCATAGTGCCTGTTGTATTCAATCCGGATGCTATTTCTGTGCTTCATCAACACTCTAAACGTCCACAGTTTACAGGAAGCCACCACATGTTCTTCGGAAAACTCAACTGGTCTCCCAGGGAAGGATCAAAACGTAGACAGGTTGTGACACTACTCCAATGGAAAAATGTCCACATGGTGCCAGTTGTATTCAATCCCGATGCAATTTCTGTGTTTCATCAACACTCTCAACGTCCACAGTTTACAGAATGCCTCCATATGTGCTTTGGAAACTTTTACTGGTCTCCCAGGAATCGATCAGAGTGTAGACAGTTTGAGACATTACTCCCATGGAGAAAAGTCCGCCTGGTGCCTGTTGTATTCAATACCGATGCAATTTCTGTGTTTCATCAACACTCTGAACGTCCGCAATTTACAGGAAGCCTCCAGATGTGCTTCGGAAACTACTACTGGTCTGCCAGGGATCGATCAAAGCAGTGACAGTTTGATTCATTACTCCCACGGAGAAATGACCGCATGGTGCCTGTTGTATTCAATCGGGATGCTATTTTTGTGTTTCATCAAAACTCTGCAATTCAACAGATTACAGGAAGTCTCAAGATGGGCTTCGGAAGCTGCTACAGGTCTCCCAGGAATCGATAAAATCGTAAACAGATTCGGACATTACTCCCATGGAGAAATGTCTGTATGGTGGCTGTAGTATTCAATCCCTATGCAATTTCTGTGTTTCATCAAAACTCTGAAGGTCCACAGATTATATAATGTCTCCAGATGTGCTTCGGAAACTACTACTGGTCTGCCAGGAATCGATCAAATCGTAGACAGTTTGAGACATTACTCCCATGGAGAAAAATCCGATTTGGCCTGTTGTATTTAATCCCGATGCTATTTCTGTGTTTCATCAACACTCTGAACGTCCACAGATTACAGGAAGCCTCCAGATATGCTTCGGAAACTGCTACTGGTCTCCCAGGGAACGATCAAAGCGTGGAAAATTGAAACCTTACTCCCATGGAGAAAAGTCCGAGTGGTGCCTCTTGTATTCAATCCCGATGATATTCCTGTCTTTCATCAACACTCTGAACGCGCACAGATTTCGTAAAGACTCCAGATGTACTTCTCAAACTAATACTTTTCTCCCAAGGAATGATCAAAGCGTAGACAGTTGGAGACATTACACCCATGGAGAAAAGTCCGCATGATGCCTGTTGTATTCAATGCCAGTGCAATTTCTGTGTTTCATCAACACCCTGAACGTCCACAGATTACAGGAAGCCTCCAGATGTCCTTCGAGACCTACTACTGGTGTCCCAGGGAACGATCAATACGTAAACACTTTGAGTTATTACTCCCATGGAGAAAAGTCCGCATGGTGGTTGTTGTATTCAATCCCGATGCAATTTCTGTTTTTCATCAACACTCTGACGGTCCACAGATTACAGAATGCCTTCATATGTGCTTCGGAAACTACTACTGGTCTCCCAGGGAATGATCAAAACGTATACGAATTGAGACATTACTCCCCTATAGAAAAGTAAGCATGGTGCCTGTTGTATTCGTTGCCTAAGCACTTTCTGTGTTTCATCAACACTCTGAACGTCCACAGATTACAGGAAGCCTCCAGATGTGCTTCGGAAACTAATACTGCTGTCCCAGGGTACGATCAAAGCGTAGAAAGTTTGAGACATTTCTCCAATGGAGAAAAGTCCGCATGGTGCCTGTTTTATTTAATCCCGATGCAAATTCTGTTTTTCATCAACACTCTGAAAGTGGACAGATTACAGGAAGTCTCCAGACGTGCTTCGTAACCTACTACTGGTCTCCCAGGGAACAATCGAAGCGTAGACAGTTTGAGACATAACTCCCATGGAGAAAATTCCGCATTGTGATTGTTGTATTCAATCGCGATGCAATATGTGTTTTTCCTCACTGCTCTGAACGTCCACAGATTACTGAATGCCTCCAGGTGTGCTTCGAAAACTATTACTGTTCTCCCAGGGAACGATCAAGGCGTAGACACTTTGAGAAATTACTCCCATAGAGATAGGTCCGCATTTGGCATATTGTATCCAATCCCGATGCAATTTCTGTGTATCATCAACAGTCAGAAGGTTCACAGATTACAGGAAGCCTGCAGATGTGCTTCGGAAACTACTACTGGGCTCCCAGGAATCGATCAAGGCGTAGACAGTTTGAGACATTACTGCCTTTGAGAAAAATCCGCACGGTGCCTGTTGAATTCAATCCCGATGCAATTTCTGGGTTTCATCTTCACTCTGCAATTCCACAGATTACAGAAAGCCTCCAAATGTGCTTCGAAAACCACTACTGGTCTCCCAGGGAACGATCAAAGCGTAGAAAGTTTGAAAAATTATTCCCATGGAGAAAAGTGCGCACTGTGCCTGTTGTATTCAATCCCGATGCAATTTCTGTGTTTCATCAACACTCTGAACGTCCACATATTACAGGAAGCCTCCAGATGTGCTTCGAAAACTACTACTGGTCTCCCAGGGAACGATCAAATCCATGTCAGTTTGAAACATTACTCCCATGGAGGAATGTCCTCATGGTGCGTGTTATATTCAATCCCGATGCAACTTCTGTGTTTCACAACACTCTGAACATCCACAGATTACAGGAAGCATCCAGATGTGCTTCGGAAACTACTACTGGTCTCCCAGGATTCGATCAGATCGTAGACAGATTGAGACATTACACCCATGGAGAAAAGTCCGCCTGGTGCCTGTTGTATTCAATACCGATGCAATTTCTGTGTTTCATCAACACTCTGAACGTCCGCAGATTACAGGAAGCCTCCAGATGTGCTTCGGAAGCTACTACTGGTCTCCCAGGGAACGATCATAGTGTAGAAAGTTTGAAACATTACTCCCATGGAGAAAAGTCCGCATGGTGCCAGTTGTATTCAATCCCGATGAATTTCTGTGTTTCATCAACACTCTGAACGTCCACAGATTACAGAGTGCCTCCATATGAGCATCGGAAACTACAACTGGTCTCCCAGGAATCGGTCAAAGTGTAGAGAGTTTGATAAATTACTCTCTATGTTACAAGTCTGCATGGTGCCTGTTGTATTCAATCCCGATGCAACTTCTGTGTTTCACAACGCTCTGAGCGTCCACAGATTACAGGGAGCCTCCAGATGTGAGGAATGTCCGCATTTGCATGTTGTATTCTATCCCGGTGCAGTTTCTGTGTTTCATCAACACTCTGAACGTCCACAGACTACATGAAGCCTCCAAATGTGCTTCGGAAACTACTACTGGTCTCCAAGGCAACGATCAAAATGTAGTTAGTTTGATACATTACTCCCATGGAGAAATGTCCGCATGGTACCTGTTTTATTCAATCCCGATGCCATTTCCGTATTAAATTAACACTCTGAACGTCCACAGATTACAGAATGCCTAAAGATGTGCTTCGGAAACTACTACTGGTCTTCCAGGAATTGACCAAAGTGTAGAGAGTTTGAGAAATTACTTCCTATAGAAAAAGTCTGCATGGTGCCTGTTGTATTATATCCCGATGCAACTTCTGTTTTCACAAAACTCTGAACGTCCACAGATTACAGAATGCCTCCATATGTGCTTCGGAAACTACTACTGGTCTCCCAGGGATCGATCAAAGCGTTGACAATTTGAGACATTACTCTCATGGAGTAAGGTCCGCATGGTTCCTGTTGTATTCAATCCTGATGCAATTTCTGTGTTTCATCAACACTCTGAACGTCCACAGATTACAGGTAGCATTCCAGATGTGATTCCGTATCTACTACTGGTCTCCCAGGAATCGATCAGAGTGAAAACATTTTAAGACATTACTCCCATGGAAAGAAGTCTGTTTGGTGCCTGTTGTATTCAATACCGATGCTATTTCTGTGTTTCATCAACACCCTTAACGTCCACAGATTACAGAATGCCTCCAGATGTGCTTCGGAAACTACTACTGGTCTCCCAGGAATCGATCAGAGCGAAAACATTTTAAGACATTACTCCCATGGAAAGAAGTCCGTTTGGTGCCTGTTGTATTCAATACCGATGCTATTTCTGTGTTTCATCAACACTGTGAACGTCCGCAGATTACAGGATGCCTCCAGATGTGCTTCGGAAACTACTACTGGTCTCCCAAGGAACGATCAAAGTGTAGACACTACGAAAAATTACTCCCATGGAGATAGGTCCGCATTTGGCATGTTGTATTCAATCCCGATGCAATTTCTGTGTATCTTCAACACTCAGAAAGTCCACAGATTACAGGAAGCCTCCAGATGTGCCTCGGAAACTACTACTGGTCTCCCAGGAATCGATCAAGGCGTAGACAGTTTGAGACATTGCTCCCATGGAGAAAAATCCGCACGGCGCCTGTTGTATTCAATCCCGATGCAATTTCTGTGTTTCATCTTCACTCTGCAATTCCACAGATTACAGAAAGCCTCCAGATGTGCTTCGGAACTACTACTGGTCTCCCAGGGAACGATCAAAGCGTAGAAAGTTTGAAACATTGCTCCCATATAGAAAAATCTGCATGGTGCCCGTTGTATTCAATCCCGATGCAATTTCTGTGTTTCATCAACACTCTGTATGTCCACAGATTACAGGAATTCTCCAGATGTGCTTCGGAAACTACTACTGGTCCCCCAGTGATCGATCAAAGCGTAGACGGTTTGAGACATTACTCCCACGGAGAAAAGTCCGCATGGTCCCTGTTGTATTCAATCCCGATGCAATTAATGTGTTTCATTAACACTCTGAACGTCGACAGAATAAAGAAAGTCTCCAGACGTGCTTCGGAAACTACTACTGGTCTCCAGGCATTGATCAAATCGTAGACGGTTTGATACATTACTCCCATTGAGAAAAGTCTACATGGTGCCTTTTGTATTTAATGCCGATTCAATGTCTGTGTTTCATCAACACTCTGAACGTCCACAGATTACAGGAAGCCTCCTGATGTGCTCCGGAATCTCTTACTGGTCTCATAGGAATCGATCAAAGCGTAAACTCTTTGAGACATTACTCCCATGCAGAAAAGTCCGCATGGTGCCTGTTGTATTCAATCCCGATGGAATTTCTGTGTTTCATCAACACTCTGAACGTCCACAGATTACAGGAGGCCCGCAGATGTGCTCGGGAAACTACTACTGGTCTCCCAGGGAACGATCAAAGCGTAGACAATTTGAGATATTACTCCCATGGAGGAAAGTCAGCATTTGGCATGTTGTATTCAATCCCGATGCCATTTCATTGTTTCATCAGCACTCTGAACGTCCACAGATTACAGAATGCCTCCAGATGTGCTTCGGAAACTACAACTGGTATCCCAGGAATCGATCAAAGCATAGACAGTTTGAGACATTACTTCCATGCAGAAAAGTCAAAATGGTGCCTGTTGTATCCAATCCCGATGGAATTTCTGTGTTTCATCAACACTCTGAACGTCAATAGATTACAGAATGACTCCAGATGTGCTTCGGAAACTACTACTGGTCTCCCAGGAATCGATCAAAGCGTAGAGAGCTTGAGACATAACTCCCTATGACAAAAGTCCGCATGGTGCCAGTTGTATTAAATCCCAAGCAATATCTGTGTTTTATCAACATTCTGAACGTTTACGGATTACAGGACGCCTCCAGATGTGCTTCGGAATCTACAACTGGTCTCCCAGGGATCGATCAAAGCATAGACAATTTGAGACATAACCGCCACGGAGAAAAGTCCGTATGGTGCCAGTTGTATTCAACTCCGATGCAATTTCTGTATTTCATCAACACTATGAAAGTCCACAGATTACAGGATATCTCCAGATGTGCTTCGGTAACTACTACTGGTCTCTCAGGGACCAATCAAACCGTAGACAGTTTGAGACATTACTCCCTATGACAAAAATCCGCATGGTGCCAGTTGTATTCAATCTCGATGCAATTTCGGGGTTTGATCAACACTCTGAACGTCCACAGATTACAGGAAGCCTCCAGAGTTGCTTCTAAAACTACAACTAGTGTCCCAGCAAACGATCAAATCGTGACTGTTTGAGACATTACTCACGTGGAGCAAAATCCAATTTGGCGTGTTGTATTTAATAGCGATGCAATTTCTCTGTTTCATCAACACTCTGAACGTCCACAGATTACGGAAAGACTCCAGATGTGCTTCTTAGAATACTACTGGTCAACTAGGGAACGATCAAATCTTAGACACTCTGAGACATTACACCCATGGAAAATGTCCTCATGGTGCTGTTGTATTCAATCCCGATGCAATTAACGTGTTTCATTAACACACTGAACGTCGACAGAATAAAGAAAGTCTCCAGACGTGCTTCGGAAGCTACTACTGGTCTCGCAGGGAACAATCAAAGCGTAGACAGTTTGAGACATTACTCCCATTTAGAAATGTCCGCATAGTGATTGTATTCAATCCCGATGCAATTTCTGTGTTTCATCAACACACTGCAGGTCAACAGATTACCGAATGCCTCCAGATGTGCTACGGTAACTATTACTGGTCTCCCAGGAATCGGTCAAAGTGTAGAGAGTTTGAGACATTACTCATTATGATAAAAGACTGCATGGTGCCTGTTGTATTCAATCCCGATGCAACTTCTGTGTTTCATAACACTCTGAAAGTCCACAGAATACAGAAAGCCTCCTGATGTGCTTTGGAAACTACTACTGGTCGCACAGGAATCGATCAAAGCTTAGACTGTTTGAGACATTACTCCCATGGAGAAAAGTCCGCATGGTGGCAGTTGTATTCAATACCGATGCAATTTCTATGCTTCGTCAACACTGTGAAGGTTCACAGATTATAGAATATCACCAGATTTGCTTCGGAAACTAGTACTGGTCTCCCAGAAAATGATCAAAACGTAGACAGTTTGAGACATTACTCCCATGGAGTAAATTCAACATGGTGCCTGTTGTATTCAATCCCGATACAATGTATGTGTTTCATCAACACTCTGAACATCTACAGATTACAGAAAGCCTCCAGCTGTGCTTCGGAAACTACTACTGGTCTCCCAGGGAACGATCAAATCGCAGAGAGTTTGAGACATTACACCCATTTAGAAAAGTCAGCATGGTGCCTGTTGTATTCAATCCCGATGGAATTACTGTGTTTTATCAAATATCTGAACGTCCACATATTACTAAATGCCTCTAGATGTGCTTCGGAAACTACTACTGGTCTCCCAGTGAACGATCAAAGCGTAGACGGTTTGAGACATTACTCCCATTGAGAAAAGTCTGCATGGTGCCTGTTGCATTCAATGCCGATTCAATTTCTGTGTTTCATCAACACTGTGATCGTCTACACATTACAGAATGCCTTCAGATGTGCTCCGGAATCTTCCACTGGTCTCCCAGGAATCGATCAAGGCGTAGACAGTTTGAGACATTGCTCCCATGGAGAAAAATCCGCACGGCGCCTGTTGTATTCAATCCCGATGCAATTTCTGTGTTTCATCTTCACTCTGCAATTCCACAGATTACAGAAAGCCTCCAGATGTGCTTCGGAACTACTACTGGTCTCCCAGGGAACGATCAAAGCGTAGAAAGTTTGAAACATTGCTCCCATATAGAAAAATCTGCATGGTGCCCGTTGTATTCAATCCCGATGCAATTTCTGTGTTTCATCAACACTCTGTATGTCCACAGATTACAGGAATTCTCCAGATGTGCTTCGGAAACTACTACTGGTCCCCCAGTGATCGATCAAAGCGTAGACGGTTTGAGACATTACTCCCACGGAGAAAAGTCCGCATGGTCCCTGTTGTATTCAATCCCGATGCAATTAATGTGTTTCATTAACACTCTGAACGTCGACAGAATAAAGAAAGTCTCCAGACGTGCTTCGGAAACTACTACTGGTCTCCAGGCATTGATCAAATCGTAGACGGTTTGATACATTACTCCCATTGAGAAAAGTCTACATGGTGCCTTTTGTATTTAATGCCGATTCAATGTCTGTGTTTCATCAACACTCTGAACGTCCACAGATTACAGGAAGCCTCCTGATGTGCTCCGGAATCTATTAGTGGTCTCATAGGAATCGATCAAAGCGTAAACTCTTTGAGACATTACTCCCATGCAGAAAAGTCCGCATGGTGCCTGTTGTATTCAATCCCGATGGAATTTCTGTGTTTCATCAACACTCTGAACGTCCACAGATTACAGGAGGCCCGCAGATGTGCTCGGGAAACTACTACTGGTCTCCCAGGGAACGATCAAAGCGTAGACAATTTGAGATATTACTCCCATGGAGGAAAGTCAGCATTTGGCATGTTGTATTCAATCCCGATGCCATTTCATTGTTTCATCAGCACTCTGAACGTCCACAGATTACAGAATGCCTCCAGATGTGCTTCGGAAACTACAACTGGTATCCCAGGAATCGATCAAAGCATAGACAGTTTGAGACATTACTTCCATGCAGAAAAGTCAAAATGGTGCCTGTTGTATCCAATCCCGATGGAATTTCTGTGTTTCATCAACACTCTGAACGTCAATAGATTACAGAATGACTCCAGATGTGCTTCGGAAACTACTACTGGTCTCCCAGGAATCGATCAAAGCGTAGAGAGCTTGAGACATAACTCCCTATGACAAAAGTCCGCATGGTGCCAGTTGTATTAAATCCCAAGCAATATCTGTGTTTTATCAACATTCTGAACGTTTACGGATTACAGGACGCCTCCAGATGTGCTTCGGAATCTACAACTGGTCTCCCAGGGATCGATCAAAGCATAGACAATTTGAGACATAACCGCCACGGAGAAAAGTCCGTATGGTGCCAGTTGTATTCAACTCCGATGCAATTTCTGTATTTCATCAACACTATGAAAGTCCACAGATTACAGGATATCTCCAGATGTGCTTCGGTAACTACTACTGGTCTCTCAGGGACCAATCAAACCGTAGACAGTTTGAGACATTACTCCCTATGACAAAAATCCGCATGGTGCCAGTTGTATTCAATCTCGATGCAATTTCGGGGTTTGATCAACACTCTGAACGTCCACAGATTACAGGAAGCCTCCAGAGTTGCTTCTAAAACTACAACTAGTGTCCCAGCAAACGATCAAATCGTGACTGTTTGAGACATTACTCACGTGGAGCAAAATCCAATTTGGCGTGTTGTATTTAATAGCGATGCAATTTCTCTGTTTCATCAACACTCTGAACGTCCACAGATTACGAAAAGACTCCAGATGTGCTTCTTAGAATACTACTGGTCAACTAGGGAACGATCAAATCTTAGACACTCTGAGACATTACACCCATGGAAAATGTCCTCATGGTGCTGTTGTATTCAATCCCGATGCAATTAACGTGTTTCATTAACACACTGAACGTCGACAGAATAAAGAAAGTCTCCAGACGTGCTTCGGAAGCTACTACTGGTCTCGCAGGGAACAATCAAAGCGTAGACAGTTTGAGACATTACTCCCATTTAGAAATGTCCGCATAGTGATTGTATTCAATCCCGATGCAATTTCTGTGTTTCATCAACACACTGCAGGTCAACAGATTACCGAATGCCTCCAGATGTGCTACGGTAACTATTACTGGTCTCCCAGGAATCGGTCAAACTGTAGAGAGTTTGAGACATTACTCATTATGATAAAAGACTGCATGGTGCCTGTTGTATTCAATCCCGATGCAACTTCTGTGTTTCATAACACTCTGAAAGTCCACAGAATACAGAAAGCCTCCTGATGTGCTTTGGAAACTACTACTGGTCGCACAGGAATCGATCAAAGCTTAGACTGTTTGAGACATTACTCCCATGGAGAAAAGTCCGCATGGTGGCTGTTGTATTCAATACCGATGCAATTTCTATGCTTCGTCAACACTGTGAAGGTTCACAGATTATAGAATATCACCAGATTTGCTTCGGAAACTAGTACTGGTCTCCCAGAAAATGATCAAAACGTAGACAGTTTGAGACATTACTCCCATGGAGTAAATTCAACATGGTGCCTGTTGTATTCAATCCCGATACAATGTATGTGTTTCATCAACACTCTGAACATCTACAGATTACAGAAAGCCTCCAGCTGTGCTTCGGAAACTACTACTGGTCTCCCAGGGAACGATCAAATCGCAGAGAGTTTGAGACATTACACCCATTTAGAAAAGTCAGCATGGTGCCTGTTGTATTCAATCCCGATGGAATTACTGTGTTTTATCAAATATCTGAACGTCCACATATTACTAAATGCCTCTAGATGTGCTTCGGAAACTACTACTGGTCTCCCAGTGAACGATCAAAGCGTAGACGGTTTGAGACATTACTCCCATTGAGAAAAGTCTGCATGGTGCCTGTTGCATTCAATGCCGATTCAATTTCTGTGTTTCATCAACACTGTGATCGTCTACACATTACAGAATGCCTTCAGATGTGCTCCGGAATCTTCTACTGCTCTCCCAGGAATCGATCAAAGCGTAGACAGTTGGAGACATTACTCCCATGGAGAAAAGTTAACATGGTGAAAGTTGTATTCAATCCTGATGCAATTTATGTGTTTTATCATCACTCTGAATGTCCACAGTTTACAGGAAGCCTCCAGATGTGCTTTTGGATTTACAACTGGTCTCCCAGGGAACGATCAAAACGTAGACAGTTTGAACATTACTCCCATTGGAAGATAGTCCGCATGGTGCCTGCTGTATTCAACCCCGATGAATTTCTGCGTTTCATCAACACTCTGAAAGTCCCCAGATTACAGGAAGCCTCCAGATGTGCTTCGGAAACTACTACTGGTCTCCCAGGGAACGATCAAAGCGTAGACAGTTTGAGATATTACTCCCATGGAGAAAAGTCCGCATTTGGCATGTTGTATTCAATCCCGATGCAATTACATTGTTTCATCAGCACTCTGAACGTCCACAGATTACAGAATGATTCCAGATATGCTACAGAAACTACTACTGGTATCACAGGAATCGATCAAAGCACAGACAGTTTGAGACATTACTCCCATGCAGAAAAGTCAACATGGTGCCTGTTGTATTCAATCCCGATGGAATTTCTGTGTTTCATCAACACTCTGAACGTCAATAGATTACAGAATGACTCCAGATGTGCTTCGGAAACTACTACTGGTCTCCCAGAAATCGATCAAAGCGTAGAGAACTTCAGACATAACTCCCTATGACAAAAGTCCGCATGGTGCCAGTTGTATTAAATCCCGATGCATTATCTGTGCTTTATCAACACGCTGAACGTCCAAGGATTACAGGAAGCCTCCAGATGTGCTTCGGAATCTACAACTGGTCTCCCAGGGAACGATCAAAGCGTAGACAATTTGAGGCATAACCCCCATGGAGAAAAGTCCGTATGGTGCCAGTTGTATTCAACTCCGATGCAATTTCTGTGTTTCATCAACACTCTGAATGTCCACAGATTACAGGATGTCTCCTGATGTGCTTCGTTAACTACTACTGGTCTCTCAGGGACCAATCAAACCGTAGACAGTTTGAGACATTACACCCTATGACAAAAGTCCGCATGGTGCCAGTTGTATTCAATCTCGATGCAATTTCTCGGTTTGATCAACACTCTGAACGTCCACAGATTACAGGAAGCCTCCAGAGTTGCTTTGGAAACTACAACTAGTCTCCCAGCAAACGATCAAATCGTGACTGTTTGAGACATTACTCACGTGGAGCAAAATCCAATTTGGCGTGTTGTATATAATAGCGATCCAATTTCTCTGTTTCATCAACACTCTGAACGTCCACAGATTACGGAAAGACTCCAGATGTGCTTCTTAGAATACTACTGGTCTCCCAGGGAACGCTCAAAGCGTATACAGTCTGAGACATTACTCCCATGGAGGAAAGTCCGCATTTGGCATGTTGTGTTCAATCCCGATTCAATTCATGTGTTTCATCAATATTCTGAATGTCCACACATTACAGAATGCCTCTAGATGTGCTTTGGAATCTTCTACTGGTCTTTCAAGAATCGATCAAAGCGTAGACAGTTTGAGACATTACTCCCCTGAAGAAAAGTCAACATGGTGCCTGTTGTATTCAATCCCGAAGCAATCTCTGTGTTTTATCAACACTCTGAACACCCACAGTTTACAGGAAGCCTCCAGATGTGCTTCGGAAACTACTACTCGTCTCACAGGAATCGATCAAAACGTAGACTGTTTGAGACATTACTCCCATGGAGAAAAGTCCGCATGGTGGCTGTTGTATTCAATCCCGATGCAATTTCTGTGCTTCATCAGCAAAGTGAAGGTTCACAGATTATAGAATATCTCCAGATGTGCTTCGGAAACTAGTACTGGTCTCCCAGGAAATGATCAAAGCGTAGACAGTTTGAGATATTACTCCCATGGGGAAAATTCCGCATTTGGTATGTTGTATTCAATCCCGATGCAATTTCATTGTTTCATCAACACTCTGAACGTCCACAGATTACAGAATGCTTCCAGATGTGCTTCGGAGACTACTACTGGTATCCCAGGAATCGATCAAAGCATAGACAGTTTTAGACATTACTCCCTATGACAAAAGTCCGCATGGTTCCAGTTGTATTCAATCTCGAAGCAATTTCTGGGTTTGATCAACACTCTGAACGTCCACAGATTACAGAAAGCCTCCAGAGTTGCTTCGGAAACTACAACTAGTCTCCCAGCAAACGATCAAATCGTGACTGTTTGAGATATTACTCACGTGGAGCAAAATCCAATTTGGCGTGTTGTATTTAATAGCGTTGCTATTTCTCTGTTTCATCAACACTCTGAACGTCTACAGACTACGGAAAGACTCCAGATGTGCTTCTTAGAATACTACTGGTTAACTAGGGAACGATCAAATCTTAGACAGTTTGAGACATTACACCCATGGAAAATGTCCTCATGGTGCTGTTGTATTCAATCCAGATGGGATTTTTGTGTTTCATCAACACTCTGAACGTCCACAGATTACAGAATGCCTCCATATGTGCTTCGGAAATTACTACTGGTCTCCAAGGAATCGATCAAAGCGTAGACAGTTTAAGACATTACTCCCATGGAAAGATGTCCGCATGGTGACTGTTGTATTCAATCCCGATGCAATTTCTGTGTTTCATCAACACTCTGAACGTCAATAGATTACAGAATGACTCCAGATGTGCTTCGGAAACTACTACTGGTCTCCCAATAATCGATCAAAGCGTAGAGAGCTTGAGACATAACTCCCTATGACAAAAGTCCGCATGGTGCCAGTTTTTTTAAATCCCGATGCAATATCTGTGCTTTATCAACACTCTGAACGTCCACAGATTACAGAATGCCTCCAGATGTGCATCGGAAACTACTACTGGTCTCCCAGGGAACGATCAAAGCGAAGACAATTTGAGGCATAACCCCCATGGAGAAAAGTCCGTATGGTGCCTGTTGTATTCAACTCCGATGCAATTTCTGTGTTTCATCAACACTCTGAAAGTCCTCAGATTACAGGATGTCTCCAGACGTGCTTCGGTAACTACTACTGGTCTCTCAGGGACCAATCAAACCGTAGACAGTTTGAGACATTACTCCCTATGACAAAAGTTCGCATGGTGCCAGTTGTATTCAATCTCGATGCAATTTCTGGGTTTGATCAACACTCTGAATGTCCACAGATTACAGGAAACCTCCAGAGGTGCTTCGGAAACTACAACTAGTCTCCCAGCAAACGATCAAATCGAAACAGATCGAGACATTACTCACGTGGAGCAAAATCAAATTTGCCGTCTTGTATTTAATAGCGATGCAATTTCTCTGTTTCATCAACACTCTGAACGTCCACAGATTATGGAAAGACTATAGATGTGCTTCTTAGACTACAACTGGTCAACTAGGGAACGATCAAACCTTAGACAGTTTGAGACATTACACCCATGGAAAATGTCCACATGGTGCTGTTGTATTCGATCCCGATGGAATTTTTGTGTTTCATCAACACTCTGAACGTCCACATATAACAGAATACCTCCAGATGTGCTTCGGAAACTACTACTGGTCTTTCAGGGAACGATCAAAGCGTAGTCGGTTTGAGACATTACTCACATGGAGAAAATTCCGCATGGTGCCTGATGTATTCAATGACGATGCAAATCCTGTGTTTCATCAACACTCTGAACGTCCACAGATTACAGAATGCGTCCATATGTGTTTCGGAAATTACTACTGGTCTCCAAGCAATCGATCAAAGCGTAGACAGTTTGAGACATTACACCCATGGAAAATGTCCTCATGGTGCTGTTTTATTCAATCCCGATGGCATTTTTGTGTTTCATCAACACTCTGAACGTCCACATATTACAGAATGCCTCCATATGTGCTTCGGAAACTACTACTGGTCTCCCAGGGAACGATTAAAGCTTAGATAGTTTGAAACATTACTCCCATGGAGAAAAGTCCGCATGGTGCTTGTTGTATCTAATCGTGGGGTAATTTCTGTGTTTTGTCAACACTCTGAACGTCCAATGAAAACAGGAAGCCTCCAGGTGTGCTTCGCAAACTACTACTGGTCTCCCAGGGAACGCTCAAAGCGTAGACAGTTTGAGACATTACTCCCATGGAGGAAAGTCCTCATTTGGAATGTTGTGTTCGATCCCGATTCAATTTCTGTGTTTCATCAATATTCTGAATGTCCACACATTACAGAATGCCTCTAGATGTGCTTCGGAATCTTCTACTGGTCTTTCAAGAATCGATCAAAGCGTAGACAGTTTGAGACATTACTCCCCTGAAGAAAAGTCAACATGGTGCTTGTTGTATTCAATCCCGGAGCAATCTCTGTTTTATCAACACTCTGAACGCCCACAGATTACAGGAAGCCTCCAGATGTGCTTCGGAAACTACTACTGGTCTCACAGGAATCGATCAAAGCGTAGACTGTTTGAGACATTACTCCCATTGAGAAAAGTCTGCATGGTGCCTGTTGTATTCAATGCCGATTCAATTTCTGGGTTTCATCAACACTCTGATCGTCTACACATTACAGAATGCCTTCAGATGTGCTTCGGAATCTTCTACTGGTCTCCCAGGAATCGGTCAAAGCGTAGACAGTTGCAGACATTACTCCCATGGAGAAAAGTCAACATGGTGAAAGTTTTATTCAATCCTGATGCAATTTATGTGTTTTATAATCACTCTGAACGTCCACAGATTACAGGAAGCCTCCAGATGTGCTTTTGGATTTACAACTGGTCTCCCAGGGAACGATCAAATCGTAGACAGTTTGAACATTACTCCCATGGAGAAAAGTCTGCATGGTGCCTGTTCTATTCAACCCCGATGCAATTTCTGCGTTTCATCAACACTCTGAAAGTTCACAGATTACAGGAAGTCTCCAGATGTGCTTCGTAAACTACTACTGGTCTCCCAGGGAACAATAAAAGCGTAGACAGTTTGAGACATTACTCCCATTAAGCAAAGTGCGCATGGTGCCTGTTGTATTCAATCTTGATGCAATTTCTGTGTTTCATGAACACTCGGAACATCCACAGACTACAGGAAGCCTCCAGATGTGCTTCGGAAACTACTACTGGTCTACCAGGGAACGATCAAATCGTAGACACTATGAGATATTACTCCCATGGAGAAAAGTTCGCATTTGGCATGTTGTATTATATCCCGATGCAATTTCATTGTTTCATCAACACTCTGAACGTCCACACATTACAGAATGCCTCCAGCTGTGCTTCGGAAACTACTACTGGTATCCCATTAATCGATCAAGGCATAGACAGTTTGAGACATTACTCCCATGCAGAAAAGTTAACATGGTGCCTGTTGTATTCAATCCCGATGGAATTTCTGTGTTTCATCAACACTCTGAACGTCAATAGATTACAGAATGACTCCAGATGTGCTTCGGAAACTACTACTGGTCTCTCAGGAATCGATCTAAGCGTAGAGAGCTTGAGACATAACTCCCTATGACAAAAGTCCGCATGGTGCCAGTTGTATTAATTAACGATGCTATATCTGTGTTTTATCAACACTCTGAACGTCCACGGATTAAAGGAAGCCTCCAGATGTGCTTCGGAATCTAAAACTGGTCTCCCAGAGAACGATCAAAGCGTAGACAATTTGAGACATAACCCCCATGGAGAAACGTCCGTATGGTGCCTGTTGTATTCAACTCCGATGCAATTTCCGTGTTTCATCAGCACTCTGAAAGTCCACAGATTACAGGATGACTCCAGATGTACTTCGGTAACTACTACTGGTTTCTCAGGGACCATCAAACCGTACACTGTTTGAGACATTACTCCCTATGACAAAAGTCCGGATGGTGCCAGTTGTATTCAATCTCGATGCAATTTCTCGGTTTGATCAACACTCTGAACGTCCACAGATTACAGGAAGCCTCCAGAGTTGCTTCGGAAACTACAACTAGTCTCCCAGCAAACGATCAAATCGTGACAGTTTGAGACATTTCTCCCGTGGAGCAAAATCCAATTTGGCGTGTTGTATTTAATAGCGATGCAATTTCTCTGTTTCATCAACTCCCTGAACGTCCACAGATTAAGGAAAGACTCCAGATGTGCTTCTTAGACTACAACTGGTCAACTAGGGAACGATCAAATCTTAGACAGTTTGAGACATTACACCCATGGAAAATGTGCTCATGGTGCTGTTGTATTCAATCCCGATGGAATTTTTGTGTTTCATCAACACTCTGAACGTCCACATATTACAGAATGCCTCCAGATGTGCTTCGGAAACTACTACTGGTCTCCAAGGAATCGATCAATTCGTAGACAGTTTAAGACATTACTCCCATGGAGAAAAGTCCGCATGGTGCCTGTTTTATTCAATGACGATGGAAATCCTGTGTTTCATCAACACTCTGAACGTCCACAGATTACAGAATGCCTCCATATGTGCTTCGGAAATTACTACTGGTCTCCAAGGAATCGATCAATTCGTAGACAGTTTAAGACATTACTCCCATGGAAAAAAGCCGCATGGTGACTGTTGTATTCAATCCCGATGCAATTTCTGTGTTTCATCAACACTCTGAACGTCCGCAGATCACAGGAAGCCTCCAGATGTGCTTCGGAAACTACTATTGGTCTCCCAGGGAACGATCAAAGCGTAGAAAGTATGAAACATTACTCCCATGGAGACAAATCCGCATGGTGCTTGTTGTATATAATCGTGAGGCGATTTCTGTGTTTCGTCAACACTCTGAACGTCCAATGAAAACAGGAAGCCTCCAGGTGTGCTTCGGAAACTACTACTGGTCTCTCAGGGAACGTTCAAAGCGTAGACAGTTTCAGACATTACTTCCATGGAGGAAAGTCCGCATTTGGCATGTTGTGTTCAATCCCGATTCAATTTATGTGTTTCATCAATATTCTGAATGTCCACACTTTACAGAATGCCTCTAGATGTGCTTCGGAATCTTCTACTGGTCTCCCAAGAATCGATCAAAGCGTAGACAGTTTGAGACATTACTCCCCTGAAGAAAAGTCAACATGGTGCCTGTTGTATTCAATCCCGAAGCAATCTCTCTGCTTTATCAACACTCTGAACGCCCACAGATTAAAGGAAGCCTCCAGATGTGCTTCGAAAACTACTACTGGTCTCACAGGAATCGATCAAAGCGTAGACTGTTTAAGACATTACTCCCATGGAGAAAAGTCCGCATCGTGGCTGTTGTATTCAATCCCGTTGCAATTTCTGTGGTTCATCAACAAATTGAAGGTTCACAGATTATAGAATATCTCCAGATGTGCTTCGGAAACTAGTACTGGTATCCCAGGAAATGATCGACACGTAGACAGTTTGAGACATTACTCCCATGGAGAAAATTCAACATGGTGCCTGTTGTATTCAATCCCGATACAATGTCTATGTTTCATCAACGCTCTGAACATCTACAGATTACAGAATACCTCCAGATGTGCTTCGTAAACTACTACTAGTCTCCCAGGGAACAATAAAAGCGTAGACAGTTTGAAACATTACTCCCATTAAGCAAAGTGCGCATGGTGCCTGTTTTATTCGATCCCGATGCAATTTCTGTGTTTCATGAACACTCTGAGCATCCACAGACTATAGGAAGCCTCCAAATGTGCTTCGGAAACTACTACTGGTCTCCCAGGGAACGATCAAAGCGTAGACAGTTTGAGATATTACTCCCATGGAGAAAAGTCCACATTTGGCATGTTGTATTCAATCGCGATGCAATTTCATTGTTTCATCAACACTCTGAACGGCCACAGATTACAGGAAGCCTCCAGAGTTGCTTCGGAAACTACAACTAGTCTACCAGCAAACGAGCAAATCGTGACAGTTTGAGACATTACTCCCGTGGAGCAAAATCCAATTTGGCGTGTTGTATTTAATAGCGATGCAATTTCTCTGTTTCTTCAACACTCTGAACGTCCACAGATTTCGGAAAAACTCCAGATGTGCTTCTTAGACTACTACTGGTCAACTAGGGAACGATCAAATCTTAGACAGTTTGAGACATTACACCTATGGAAAATGCCCTCATGGTGCTGTTTTATTCAATCCCGATGGAATTTTTGTGATTCATCAACACTCTGAACGTCCGCATATTACAGAATGCCTCCAGATATGCTTCGGAAACTACTACTGGTCTTTCAGGGAAGGATCAAAGCGTAGACGGTTTGAGACATTACTCCCATGGAGAAAAGTCCGCATGGTGCCTGTTGTATTCAACTCCGATGCAAATCCTGTGTTTCATCAACACTCTGAACGTCCACAGATTACAGAATGCCACCATATGTGCTTTGGAAATTACTACTGGTCTCCAAGGAATCGATCAAAGCGTAGGCAGTTTAAGACATTACTCCCATGGAAAGAAGTCCGCATGGTGACTGTTGTATTCAATCCCGATGCAATTTCTGTATTCCATCAACACTCTGAACGTCCGCAGATTACAGGAAGCCTCCAGATGTTCTTCGGAAACTACAACTGGTCTCCCAACTCTGGCGTCTCTCAGCGTACGATCAAAGCGTAGACAGTTTGAGACATTTCT
Source organism: Schistocerca gregaria (assembly GCF_023897955.1). Lineage (NCBI taxonomy): Eukaryota > Metazoa > Arthropoda > Insecta > Orthoptera > Acrididae > Schistocerca > Schistocerca gregaria. The sequence goes on along the minus strand of NW_026061799.1, from coordinate 1,210,510 downwards.
CCCACGGAGAAAAGTCCGCATGGTCCCTGTTGTATTCAATCCCGATAACATTAATGTGTTTCATTAACACTCTGAACGTCGACAGAGTAAAGAAAGTCTCCAGACGTGCTTCGGAAACTACTACTGGTCCCCCAGGGAACAATCAAAGCGTAGAGAGTTTGAGACATTATTCCCATTAAGAAATGTCCGCATAGTGCTTGTATTCAATCCCGATGCAATTTCTGTGTTTCATCAACACACTGAAGGTCAACAGATTACAGGATGCCTCCAGATGTGCTACGGTAACTACTACTGGTCTCCCAGGAATCGGTCAAAGTGTAGAGAGATTGAGACATTACTCATTATGATAAAAGTCTACATGGTGCCTGTTGTATTCAATCCCGATGCAACTTCTGTGTTTCACAACACTCTGAAAGTCCACAGATTACAGGAAGCCTCCTGATGTGCTTCGGAAACTACTACTGGTCTCACAGGAATCGATCAAAGCGTAGACTGTTTGAGACATTACTCCCATGGAGAAAAGTCCGCATATGTCTGTTGTATTCAATCCCGATGCAATTTCTCTGCTTCATCAACACTGTGAAGGTTCACAGATTATAGAATATCTCCAGATGTGCTTCGGAAACTAGTACTGGTCTCCCAGGAAATGATCAAAACGTAGACAGTTTGAGACATTACTCCCATGGAGAAAATGCAACATGGTGCCTGTGGTATTCAATCCCGATACAATGTCTGTGTTTCATCAACACTCTGAACAACTACAGTTTACAGAATGCCCCCAGCTGTGCTTCGGAAACTACTACTGGTCTCCCAGGGAATGATCAAATCGCAGACAGTTTGAGACATTACACCCATTTAGCAAAGTCAGCATGGGGCCTGTTGTATTCAATCCCGATGGAATTTCTGTGTTTCTTCAAATATCTGAACGTCCACATATTACAAAATGCCTCTAGATGTGCTTCGGAAACTACTACTGGTCTCCCAGGGAACGATCAAAGCGTAGAAGGTATGAGACATTACTCCCATTGAGAAAAGTCTGCATGGTGCCTGTTGTAATCAATGCCGATTCAATTTCTGGGTTTCATCAACACTCTGATCGTCTACACATTACAGAATGCCTTCAGATGTGCTTTGGAATCTTCTACTGGTCTCCCAGGAATCGATCAAAGCGTAGACAGTTGGAGACATTACTCCCATGGAGAAAAGTCAACATGGTGAAAGTTGTATTCAATCCCGATGCAATTTATGTGTTTTATCATCACTCTGAATGTCCACAGTTTACAGGAAGCCTACAGATGTGCTTTTGGATTTACAACTGGTCTCCCAGGGAACGATCAAATCGTAGACAGTTTGAATATTACTCCCATGGAGAAAAGTCTGCATGGTGCCTGTTGTATTCAACCCCGATGCAATTTCTGCGTTTCTTCAACACTCTGAATGTCCACAGATTACAGGAAGTCTCCAGATGTGCTTCGTAAACTACTACTGGTCTCCCAGGGAACAATAAAAGCGTAGACAGTTTGAGACATTACTCCCATTAAGCAAAGTGCGCATGGTGCCTGTTGTATTCAATCCCGATGCAATTTCTGTGTTTCATGAACACTCTGAACATCCACAGACTACTGGAAGCCTCCAGATGTGCTTCGGAAACTACTACTGGCCTCCCAGGGAACGATCGAAGCGTAGACAATTTGAGATATTACTCCCATGGAGAAAAGTCCGCATTTGGCTTGTTGTATTCAATCCCGATGCAATTTCATTGTTTCATCAACACTCTGAACGTCCACAGATTACAGAATGCCTCCAGATGTGCTTCGAAACTACTACTGGTATCCCAGGAATCGATCAAAGCATAGACAGTTTGAGAGATTACTCCAATACAGAAAAGTCAACATGGTGCCTGTTGTATTCAATCCTGATGGAATTTCTGTGTTTCATCAACACTCTGAACGTCAATAGATTACAGAATGACTCCAGATGTGCGTCGGTAACTACTACTGGTCTCTCAGGGACCAATCAAACCGTAGACAGTTTGAGACATTACTACCTATGACAAAAGTCCGCATGGTGCCAGTTGTATTCAATCTCGATGCAATTTCTGGGTTTGATCAACACTCTGAACGGCCACAGATTACAGGAAGCCTCCAGAGTTGCTTCGGAAAATACAACTAGTCTACCAAAAACGATCAAATTGTGACAGTTTGAGACATTACTCCCGTGGAGCAAAATCCAATTTGGCGTGTTGTATTTAATAGCGATGCAATTTCTCTGTTTCATCAACACTCTGAACGTCCACAGATTACGGAAAGACTCCAGATGTGCTTCTTAGACTACTACTGGTCAACTAGGGAACGATCAAATCTTAGACAGTTTGAGACATTACACCCATGGAAAATGTGCTCATGGTGCTGTTGTATTCAATCCCGATGGAATTTTTGTGTTTCATCAACACTCTGAACGTCCACATTTTACAGAATGGCTCCAGATGTGCTTTGGAAACTACTACTGGTCTTTCAGGGAAGGATCAAAGCGTAGGCGGTTTGAGACATTACTCCCATGGAGAAAAGTCTGCATGGTGCCTGTTGTATTCAATGCCGATGCAAATCCTGTGTTTCATCAACACTCTGATCGTCCGCAGTTTACAGGAAGCCTCCATATGTGCTTCGGAAACTACTACTGGTCTCACAAGAATCGATCAAAGCGTAGACTGTTTGAGACATTACTCCCATGGAGAAAAGTCCGCATGGTGGCTGCTGTATTCAATCCCGATGCAATATCTGTGCTTCATCAACAAAGTGAAGGTTCACAGATTATAGAATATCTCCAGATGTGCTTCTGAAACTAGTACTGGTCTCCCAGGAAATGATCAAAACGTAGACAGTTTGAGACATTACTCCCATGGAGAAAATTCAACATGGTGCCTGTTGTATTCAATCCCGATACAATGTCTGTGTTCCATCAACACTCTCAACATCTACAGATTACAGAATGCCTCCAGCTGTGCTTCGGGAACTACTACTGGTCTCCCAGGGAACGATCAAATCGCAAGACAGTTTGAGAGATTACACCCATTGAGAAAAGTCAGCATGGTGCCTGTTGTATTCAATCCCGATGGAATTTCTGTGTTTCATCAAATATCTGAACGTCCACATATTACAGAATGCCTCTAGATGTGCTTCGCAAACTACTACTGGTCTCCCAGGGAACAATCAAAGCGTAGACGGTTTGAGACATTACTCCCTTTGAGAAAAGTCTGCATGGTGCCTGTTGTATTCAATGCCGATTCAATTTATATGTTTCTTCAACACTCTGATCGTCTACACATTACAGGTTGCCTTCAGATGTGCTTCGGAATCTTCTACTGGTCTCCCAGGAATCGATCAAAGCGTAGACAGTTGGAGACATTACTCCAATGTAGAAAAGTCGACATGGTGAAAGTTGTTTTCAATCCCGATGCAATTTATGTGTTTTATCATCACTCTGAACGTCCACAGATTACAGTAAGTCTGTAGATGTGCTTCGTAAACTACTACTGGTCTCCCAGGGAACAATATAAGCGTAGACAATTTGAGACATTACTCCCATTAAGCAAAGTGCGCATGGTGCTTGTTGTATTCAATCCCGTTACAATTTCTGTGTTTCATGAACACTCTGAACATCCACAGACTACAGGAAGCCTCCAGATGTCCTTCGGAAACTACAACTGGTCTCCCAGGGATCGATCAAAGCGTAGACAGTTTAAGACATTACTCCCATGGAGGAAAGTCCGCATTTGGCATGTTGTGTTTAATCCCGATTCAATTTCTGTGTTTCATCAATATTCTGAATGTCCACACATTACAAAATGCCTCTCGATGTGCTTCGGAATCTTCTACTGGTCTCCCAAGAATCGATCAAAGCGTAGACAGTTTGAGACATTACTCCCCTGAAGAAAAGTCAACATGGTGCCTGTTGTATTCAATCCCGAAGCAATCTCTGTGTTTTATCAACACGCTGAACGCCCACAGATTACAGGAAGCCTTCAGATGTGCTTCGCAAACTACTACTGGCCTCCCAGGTAACGATCATAGCGTAGACACCTTGAGACGTTACTCCTATGGAGAAAAACCGTATTTGGTCTGTTGTATTCAATCCCGATGCAATTTCTCTCTCTCATCTACACTCTGAAGGTCCACATATTACAGAATGCCTTCAGATGCGCGCCGAAAACTACTACTGGTCTCCCACGAATCGATCAAAGCGTAGACAGTTTCAGACAATATTCCCATTGAGGAAAGTCCGCATGGTGCCTGTTGTATTCAATCCCGATGCAATTTCTATGTTTTATCAACACTCTGAACGTTCACAGATTACTAAAAGCTTCCAGGTGTGCTTCGGAAACTACTACTGGTCTCCTAGGAATCGATCAAAGCGTAGACAGTTTGAGACATTACTCCCATGGAGAAAAGTCCGCATGCTGACTGTTGTATTCAGTCCCGATTCAATTTCTGTCTTTCATCAACACTCTGAAGGTCCACAGATTAAAGAATGCCTCCTGATGTGCTCCGGAAGCTATTACTGGTCTCATAGGGATCGATCAAATCGTAAACTCTTTGAGACATTACGCCCATGTACAAAAGTCCGCATGGTGCCTGTTGTATTCAATCCCGATGGAATTTCTGTGTTTTATCAACACTCTGAAAGTCCACAGATTACAGGATGACTCCAGATGTGCTTCGGTAACTACTACTGGTCTCTCAGGGACCAATCAAACCGTAGACAATTTGAGACATTCCTCCCTATGACAAAAGTCCGCATGGTGCCAGTTGTATTCAATCTCGATGCAATTTCTCGGTTTGATCAACACTCTGAACGTCCACAGATTACAGGAAGCCTCCAGAGTTGCTTCGGAAACTACAACTAGTCTCCCAGCAAACGATCAAATCGTGACAGTTTGAGACATTACTCCCGTGGAGCAAAATCCAATTTGGTGTGTGGTATTTAATAGCGATGCAATTTCTCTGTTTCATCAACTCCCTGAACGTCTACAGATTAAGGAAAGACTCCAGATGTGCTTCTTAGACTACAACTGGTCAACTAGGGAACGATCAAATCTCAGACAGTTTGAGACATTACACCCATGGAAAATGTGCTCATGGTGCTGTTGTATTCAATCCCGATGGAATTTTTGTGTTTCATCAACACTCTGAACGTCCACATATTACAGAATGCCTCCAGATGTGCTTCGAAAACTACTACTGGTCTTTCAGGGAAGGATCAAATCGTAGACGGTTTGAGACATTACTCCCATGGAGAAAAGTCCGCATGGTGCCTGTTGTATTCAATGCCGATTCAAATCCTGTGTTTCATCAACACCCTGAACGTCCACAGATTACAGAATGCCTCCATATATGCTTCGGAAATTACTACTGGTCCCCAAGGAATCGATCAAAGCGTAGACAGTTTAAGACATTACTCCCATGGAAAAAAGTCCGCATGGTGACTGTTGTATTCAATCACGATGCAATTTCTGTGTTTCATCAACACTCTGAACGTCCGCAGATTACAGGAAGCCTCCAGATGTGCTTCGGAAACTACTACTGGACTCCCAGGGAACGATCAAAGCGTAGAAAGTTTGAAACATTACTCCCATGGAGAAAAGTCCGCATGGTGCTTGTTGTATATAATCGTGAGGCGATTTCTGTGTTTCGTCAACACTCTGAACGTCCAATGAAAACAGGAAGCCTCCAGGTGTGCTTCGGAAACTACTACTGGTCTCCCAGGGAACGCTCAAAGCGTAGACAGTTTGAGACATTACTCCCATGGAGGAAAGTCCGCATTTGGCATGTTGTGTTCAATCCCGATTCAATTTATGTGTTTCATCAATATTCTGAATGTCCACACATTACAGAATGCCTCTAGATGTGCTTCGGAATTTTCTACTGGTCTCCCAAGAATCGATCAAAGCGTAGACAGTTTGAGACATTACTCCCCTGAAGAAAAGTCAACATGGTGCCTGTTGTATTCAATCCCGAAGAAATCTCTCTGTTTTATCAACACTCTGAACGCCCACAGATTACAGGAAGCCTCCAGATGTGCTTCGAAAACTACTACTGGTCTCACAGTAATCGATCAAAGCGTAGAGTGTTTGAGACATTACTCCCATGGAGAAAAGTCCGCATGGTGGCTGTTGTATTCAATCCCGATGCAATTTCTGTGGTTCATCAACAAAGTGAAGGTTCACAGATTATAGAATATCTCCAGATGTGGTTCGGAAACTAGTACTGGTCTCCCAGGAAATGATCGAAACGTAGACAGTTTCAGACATTACTCCCATGGAGAAAATTCAACATGGTGCCTGTTGTATTCAATCCCGATACAATGTCTGGGTTTCATCAACCCTCTGAACATCTACAGATTACAGAATGTCTCCAGATGTGCTTCGTAAACTACTACTGGTCTCCCAGGGAACAATAAAAGCGTAGACAGTTTGAAACATTACTCCCATTAAGCAAAGTGCGCATGGTGCCTGTTGTATTCGATCCCGATGCAATTTCATTGTTTCATCAACACTCTGAACGGCCACAGATTACGGAAAGACTCCAGATGTGCTTCTTAGACTACTACTGGTCAACTAGGGAACGATCAAATCTTAGACAGTTTGAGACATTACACACAGGGAAAATGTCCTCATGGTGCTGTTGTATTTAATCCCGATGGAATTTTTGTGTTTCATCAACAATCTGAACGTCCACATATTACAGAATGCCTCCAGATGTGCTTCGGAAACTACTTCTGGTCTTTCAGGGAAGGATCAAAGCGTAGACGGTTTGAGACATTACTCCCATGGAGAAAAGTCCGCATGGTGCCTGTTGTATTCAACGCCGATGCAAATCCTGTGTTTCATCAACACTCTGAACGTCCACAGATTACAGGAAGCCTCCAGATGTGCTTCGGAAAGTACAACTGGTCTCCCAACTCTGGCGTCTCACAGCGAACGTCAAAGCGTAGACAGTTTGAGACATTACTCCCACGGAGATAAGTCCGCATGGTCCCTGTTGTTTTCAATCCCGATAAAATTAATGTGTTTCATTAACACTCTGAACGTCGACAGAATAAAGAAAGTCTCCAGACGTGCTTCGGAAACTACTACTGGTCTCCCAGGGAACAATCAAAGCGTAGAGAGTTTGAGACATTA